>NW_020955318.1:790350-918145 GCF_003031625.1 Empidonax traillii
AAAAAAAAAAAAAAAAAAAAACAAAAAAAAAAAAAAAAAAAAAAAAAAAAAAAAAAAAAAAAAAAAAAAAAAAAAAAAAAACAAGCATGCAAGACATTCCTGAGATAACAAAGACCATAAGCAACTCACAGCTTAAGTCCCATAAAATCCAGGTAGCATAAACATGGGTCATAGATTTTGAGCCTCACATACATTAAGGGGCCAGGAAGAAAAGCAATTCACTTGAGGGACTGTGAAGAGCACAGGAATGCACCACACCCACTACATGAACTTGCACACCCTGCTCCCTGCTGCACCTCCAGACACCGTCTAAAGACATGGTACATAAGCCTTGCTCTCCAGAGATGGTCGAGAGAAAGGTCAGCAGCGCTTCTGATGTGCACCTGCGATCCAACCCATTACAGCCCAATGCTTCCCACATCTCCATTGCTGTTCACCTGCCATAACACAGCCCATCTTCTTTATGGGGAAAAGAGAAGGATCCTATATTCTTACCCTGCAGCAGGGGCCCCCATTCCCCCTTACCACCGCGTAATAATGCATCCATCAGAGATGAGACTGCCATTGCCAGTGAGCCAGACCTCCCAAATAGAACCTGAAAAAATAAACTTACAATCCCTTCAGTCCTTTTTACATGACTGAGCCACCTTCCCTGGTTAGCAAATAAAGATTAAAAGCATTCAGTTCTGCAGGGGTATGCACCAGGAGAAATAAATATGTTGCCACTAGAGAAACTCTGCCCCTTATTGAATACCGGAGCCCTATTAGGCTCATTGCTGGCATCCATGATAAATGCAGTGCTCCTAAATTTAAAAGACTCATTTAAAATATTCCTAGACACAGTGACCATTTAACAAGTTTATACTGAATAGCGTAAAAGAAAACAGAACAATTTGGTTTTCAAACACCCAGCACTGATACTATTGACATTTAGCTCCCCCCCAGCCTTAACCTTATCTTCTTTGTCCTTGTCTCTCCCATTATTCTTCCTTTCTTTGTTTACTTGATCTTACTTTTCTCATCCTGTCATTTACACAGTAACATTATTTTAACGAGTACATTTGAACAGGAACTACACCAATTACTACATCATCCATTTTTGCTTAGCCCTTATAAAGAAGGGGTGAGGAAGGAAAGGAAAAGATTAAACCGAATGCAATAGTTTCGAGTTCCTTGCAAAGTGCCACTGCATCTCAAGTTAAGCCTGCTCTGCAGTGAATGTATAAAATATATTCAGTGCCATATAAGTAATGACATATCAATTAACTGTGTCACAAGGTCTAAAAATATGCAAATTACTGTACTTCAATTAGAAAAATCTACATCCTTGGAGAATATTGTAAATCAGGAAATTTGGGAGACATTAAGAGTAATCAGTGAAGGAAAGCATGCACTTTCCCCCGTATCCTATTTTTATACATACATAATGAAATAATTATAGCTACACTGTATTTATGCCTCTGCAAAAATATTAAAATCTTAAGATCTTTACAATGATAAATTTAATCCACGTTACGTTTGCAGACAACATTAATTATATGAAAAAGAAATCTATTATCATTCAATATAACTAAGTTGAAACTAATTTGGACATGTAAATTAGACATACGACTTTTCCATAGTACCAGGATATTAGAAAACAGAATTTCAGGAGAGAGAGATTAATTAAAGAGGTCACACATATGAAAAAGGCAAGTATTTTTCATTTGACTCTATAACAAAAAATACATATAGAGGGAAAAAATTTATATATGCATGTTGAGAAAGAGGGAAAAAGATTTTATGTTTTAACAGCAGCTCTTCAATTATTATTTGCCTGCTAGGAATGCTACATTGTACCCAAAGCCTATCAGTGCAGGGTGTACACCTGCAAATGCGTTTGGCAGTGTCAGTTTTCAAAGACTGGGTCATTCACCACTATAGCGGCTGTGGTGATATCTTTTGTTTGAAATTCAATTTGCATCTGTTTCAGAGATGCCATAAGAATGCATATAAGGAGCAGGCACATGACTTGGATCTGCAGTGGCTCCATTCCCCACAAACCACTGTAGCCTTCAAAGGACTGTACAGACCAGCAGGAGACAATTCCCAGGACCGCTCCAGGGGAGGAGGAAAGGGCTGTCCTTGCCTACATGCTGGAGAGCCTATTGAGAAGCAGGTTTGTTCTCTCCTGTTCACCACAGACTTTCTCCATCTCCTGAAAGTGCTGATGGTGACTACCAGGTGATCAGGACCCCCTAAGGCATTCAGTGTCTTTCGGGACAATGCTGAATTCCACCGTGCCTGGGTCACCTCCCAGCAAAGCTGCCATGGGTCTGTTCTCAAGATGGCAAGTGTTAGGAGAGCAGGCTGGGAGTCTGCTGGAGGTAGCTGGGCCATATGTGGAAGATGCAACCATCCAAGCACATGGGTAACCTTGCAGTCACAAGCATACAGGGAAAACACACACAAGGGCAGCCATATTCATGCATGCATCAACTGCAAAGATGAAGGAGTCCAATATTCCACCATTAAAAGTGTGGGGTTTTAAAAACCAAAAATTATGGTCTTGCACTTGCACTTATTTGAGGAATCAGGGGCATCCAGTGGCTAGCACAATTAATGACAGATAAACAGGGAAGATCAGCATCCAGAAAGACACAAGAGCAGGACTGATCCCTGGGAGCTGAAGCAACCAAACCCTGTCAAAAGGTGCTCAGAGTACTGCAGTGATCTAGAAGGCTCGAGGCCATTTGGGCTTATTCCTGGGGTTCTCTCCAAGTCACTCAGGACTCAGTTCTGCTCTTAATGAAGATGACAGGTTTCCCCATTGACTTTGAGGAAAACAGGGACCAGCCCTTCAAGAAACCCATCTTAAACAGCTGCCACTGACCTATGCACAGTGCCACTATTAAAATAGTATTACACACATGCATCTGTCTAACTGGATCAGACTCTTATCAAAATCAGAGCTAAAAATGGATTTTAAAAATGTATATAGGCCAGTTTTACTTAAGCAAAGGAGATTTCCGATAAACATGCAAATAGGAATTTAAACAGCAATTTAAAAACCACGAATTCAATTCTCATTACTTATGCAAACTATCATGGTCTTGTCATGCTTTATTTCTCTGCCTTATCACTTTATCTATGGTATTTCCCCTCTGTCGCTGTATTTTCTTTTTTTCCTGTCATCTACATTTTCTGGACGTGTTTTTAATGTCCTCACGTCCATCTTTTAACCTTTCAGGTAATACAGGATTTACAGCAGCAGACAGGGAACAGGCATTCACATGTACATAAAGGCACCTCCCGTAATTCCTGGTACATAATTGCAGGAAACAGAAAACTTAAAGATATAATCGGACAAGTAGTTTATCATTTGAACCTAAGGGCATTTATAGACTACAGGCAGAAAACAGACAGATTTACAATCGTATTTGTACATCTTAAAACTTTAAAAAGCTGGTAGTGATTATTTACAGGGAATTGCTGTATCTCCTTTTAAAAAATTCTTCTATTTAGTTCAATCTGTGTTAGATTTATTTGCTATACTTCTGTTTGTCATTATAGTTGAGGAAAATACCAGAATACCCATCCTTCCTGAACTGTAGGACAGCTATTAGATAAGGATCAGAACAAATTCTAAAAAAAAACCCTCACGAGTTATGATTAACTCTATGTAAAAAGAGGACAGGCAAGGGGAAAAAATATGAGGAAGAGAAAACCATAATCACCAACTACCATTCCTAGGGGAAGGGGAGGAAAAAAAAAACCCAAAGGAAAAAAAAGCATAACGAATGAGAGATCGAAGTATATGCTGTAAATATAGCATACATTTTATTACCGCCTATGTGCTGCTACATCCCAAGACCTTGCAATTTAGTTGCCTATTATTTGCCTTTAAACATTAGCAAAGAGATCTACCATTTTTGAAAGGTAATTATACTGTAATGCAGATGGCAGTAAAACAATTACACAAGATAAGCCCTTGCAATGATCTTTACAAAGCAAACCAAAAGTAGTACTGAATCATAAAAGCCCCAACGTGGAGAAGGCTGCATTGCAGCACTTACTGCTCTGCCACGAGTTCCCCTGCAAAAGTGGCAGCGCAATATTGCAAACAGCCTAAGACGCAGACACAGTGAAGGTTAAGCACTTCATAAATTTAAAGGATTCTTAATCCCAGACTAATCCTTTACAGTCTCTATTTGGTGTAGATCCCGAAATACGCCAAGTGCTACGGAAACGCTTGTTTGGCTGGTTTTTTCCTCCAGTATAGAGTTTAACTTTTACACCCTCCTGCTATCCACAAGCTCTGTTGGCACGCTGCCTTTTTAACAGGATTTTTCCTGCCTCCTGAAAGTTGTTGAGACACAGTGAATGCAACTCCTGAGGAATCATTAATTACTATTAATAGACATCTCTGGAGATGAAACGAACTATAACAAGTAGTTTGTTTTACTGCCACATCAATGCACCTGGTATTTTTATGACTTGTTAGCGACTCAGTGGAGATTTCAGATGGCAAAGGGTGCCTCATCAACCCAAGCTCATTGAGAATGCCAGTTCCAAATAGATCCTTCTTTTTCTAAACCTTGACCAGCCATTCAACAAATCAGGGCACTTGCCAGTGATACATTACAGATAGGAGCTAGGATCAGACATGCACAGAAAAGAGGACACACAGGAGATAGGATCTGATCTTTGCTATTTTCCAGTGCATAAAATAGCAGCCTGTCATCTACCTTTTGCAGGTCATTTTTATCAAGTTGCAGGCCAAAATGAAATTTGACCTCCATTTTCCAGCTATCCCAGAGATGATAAATTTAATGCAGACAGTGTAAATGAATGGGACTTTACTAGGGAAAAGTTAAATTGGTAAGAATTATTAGTGGTGAAGTTTCTGCCCCTGTATTTTTCATTTCATTTTCTCCCTACAGCTTTTGCTATCCTTTTCCTGTATTTTTCTTCCTCTTTCACCACAGCCTGACCCCTCTTCCACCTGGAAGGATAACATTTACTGCAGCCATGCCCTGGTCACCACCAGCATTTTTCTCCTTCTGGATAATTAAGAGTTCCAGGCAGCAGGGGGCCAAGTCCGCAAACTAGCCCAAAGGAGTCAAAGGGACTACTTTATGTAGCAAGAGAGGTTAAGCCCGGGTAAAGCCAGCAGATACTTATGTAGAGCTTTACAGTACTACACTCATATTATTTTCGTATTCCTTGAGGAAAAACATGAAAACAAAACGTATGCAAAGTTATGCCCACCAATGGCAATTTCCTAGACCCATACTTAATCTTTACTCACACGCAGCATCAGGGCTTGGGCTATAACCTCTTCAGAGCAATCTACTTTCCATTACAGGTTAGTAGAGGAAAGGTCCCTGCCCAGAACTGTTGGCTACAACCATGGCTGAAAAATAAAAACTTCATCAGTTTGCAATAGATTGTTTCAAACCTTGACTAGCCTTCCAACAAAGGCTGTTCCTCTTTGGCAGCAGAGAGAAAGTCTTTAGGCTGACAGTCCTCTCCCATTAATTGCTTTGATAAAGGAAAGAAACGAAGACTAATGGTGGACCTGGTGGACCCCTCCACCTGGCTGCAGTTTCCATGCGCAGTCAGCTGTCCCAGAAAATCTTGCAGTTATCTTCGATATCTCTCTCCATGCTATTTGAGAATAGCGACTTACTGCCAATGTAAATCTGATACTCCCTTGCTTAAGAAAATGTGGTTTTATTATTAAAGCAAGATGCCTCACAAGAGAAAATTTAGCACCACAGAGAACAGCAATGGATATATTTCATTATTATTATTGTATACAGGGTGTGCTGGTTGTAAGAGGAACATCTGTGCTCCTAATTTTATTATAACTTCCAGTATTTACGATATCCAGCGAGGCAACCAGCACGCAGCATGTGTGCATCTGAAAGATGGGGACAAGAAGGGATACATGATGACCTCCTGAGACCCAGCTGAAACACTGCATGGCTCCACCCATTTCTCTGTGCCAGAGAAGGAGCAGCTACACACAAAGGGGCCATAAAAACACTATGGAAACCACAGCTGAACTCACTGGGCCAGAGACCTTGCATTTCCAATGGTCTCCCCCTTTGGAATTCACTCTCAGTGAGGAGATGAGGTTGAGCACGAATACTAAAACTATCAGACTGCAATTCAAAGCTGGCAGTGGATCTTCTACGTTACTAAGTGCTGAACAGTGGAATGGCCCCAGGAGTGTAATCCTGAATTAAACTACACGAATTCAAGTACCCATAAGCAAAAGATGTATAACTGAAGCAGAGGGAATTAGAACTAGTTCCTTCTCTTGAAGAAACCAGATGCTTTACAGACATATTGTAGTACTTCTCTATCGTGGTGACAGATGCCTCAGTGATTCCTATAACTGGTGATAATGACAGTGATAAAGGTATACTACTTTTATCCCACTGGACTGAGAAACATTATCTTTGAATCTCAAAATCTGGAAAAAGAGAGGAAGTTGGACACCAGCTCTGTGACAAGCAAACATATAAAGGGAAAAGTCCCATGGACTTGCCATCTATGGAAAAACAACATTTAAAAAAAAATTCTTTTCCACTACTGCAGAAAAATTAGGAGTTATTCTGGGTGGGGAGGGAAAAAAATCCTGTAAATACTGTTTTAACAAGTCCTTGTGGTTCGCCTGTTCCTCCATGTGCTGTTGCACAAATGTATCATACAGCTGTTTGCATACCCACTGATCTGAAGCAATTCTTCTCCTCTCACATCACAAAGGAGGCAAGGCAGGTCAGAAAATTTTACATTTTAGATAGCACTTGGAAAATTTTTTCCCGTAAGTACTCATACTGCCCTTCATTTATCTGCTAATGAATCCTGTGGCCTGTGTGCTTTGCAGGCACACTCGTAGCTCCTGTCTAATGCTCATCCAAAGGATGCCCGAGAGCTGGGGTAGAAAGAAAGGAGAGGAATGGTTGGCCAGGCTCTTACCCAAATTCTTGCAGCATCTCCTTTAGCCACTGTCAGAAGCAGTCTACTGGGATAGGCAGCCCACGTATCTGACCCTGTAGAGCATTTCTTGTGCTCTTACGTAGTACAAAAACTTCCCCAGGGAATCTCCCATTGGGTCTTCTGACAGAAACACTACACTCACAGAAATATCTTGTAGTCACATATTCCAACCCACAACCTGATTTTCAAAATATAATTGTTTGCCTGAGAGTTCTTATACTGCAATTGTTCAAATAAAACTGCAGCCAAAGAAAAAGTAGAGCCATATTAAAATAGAAGATGAACTGAGCAAGTGAAGTAAATTCTGCCTAGGTAAAGGCACCAGGACTGCTGAAAGGAGGGAGGAGAACATCCAGGCAAGGACCAGGACCAAGCCCTTGTCTGCTGCTGCACTGACACCTCTGTGGTGAGGTCCGCAGGGTTACCCCTGCTGCAGTAAGAGGGCGATTCTGCCAGCGAGTGCTCATTCCTTTGGAAAGGGGGCAGAACACTGTATGCTGGAAGAGAAAGAGGGGAAAGTCAAGAAATTAAGAGGCAGTGTATATGAAAGGAGATGAGTCTATAACTCAAACTATGCTCTGACCATGCCTTTGCTGCTAGTGAAGGTCCCAAGGTGCTGAGGATGAAGTAGGAACAAGGTTGCCCCCTGAGGCACACAGGGTCTCACCCTGTGTCTACGAGGCAAATAATCCCTGACCAGCTCAGCCGTGGGGGTGAGGGAGCGGCACAGACGAGCCATCCTGCCAGGGCTGGGCTTTTGCTGCTGCTGCTCCTTCTGCGGGGACAGGCGGGCACTGCTGTAATAAGCTATCTTGTCAAAAAGCACGGTTTTGCCAGGACAAGCTATTTCCAGCAGTCCACCCAGGACTGCTTTGCTGTTGCAGTGTGTGGGTATAGCTGCATCAGCAGCCTGCTCCTAATGGAGACAGAGTTTCAAGGCTGCTTTCCACATGGAAAAGGGCGGAACAGAGGGCAGCCGTCTCTCCGCTTCACCTCCTCCTACTCCCAGAACCAGTAATGCAAAGAAACCAGTTTCCCAGTCATTTTCTGATGTTTCTGGCAGAAACAGGTCATACTAGAGAGGCCATATGGCTGCGCAGACATATGGATCAGGATTTCAGGCATTCTCTGACACAGAAAGTGAGAGCAAAAAGTGTCAGTACAACATTTAATACATCCGTGGAACTGGATAGTGCAGGATATTGCTCAGGAAAAAAAAAAAAAAAGCACAGTAAGATGGAAAACTGATGTCTTTCAATATAGATTGATTTGAAGAGAATCACAGAGGGCACATCAAAACTGCAGAGCGGTTTTGCAGCTGCAAGGAAGAAAGACTGGAGAATTACAAAGCTGCTGGCCTTGACCAATGCTGGTTAAAATCTACCATCGCAGAGACTGTTCCACTGTAAATGTTCCCATTTGTCTATATATTTCGAGACTTTTTAAAGAAAATGCATTCTAGATATGTGCTCTACTGCAAGCTTTTCTAACAGCAGCTCCACAGATCTAAAAAGCTGCAATCAACAGGTGAAGTACAGTATGTCCACCACCTTTTTTCATGCAGACTGAACCCTGTCTTCAGCCTTATACAGCCTTCCAGTTCAACTGCAACAAACCACATGAAGATAAAATTAACCATGATCTTCATACTGTGTGATCCATCAGAAGTCTGCTGTCATCACAGAACAGCTGGAACAATTTGAGGCTAAGCACTTCAGTAACAGACTACAGCCTTGCTTATATCAGGATTTTCCAAATGCAGACTAGATCAAACCCTCCTGATCTGGATATTTAAAAAATATTTCTGAATAGAGAGGTTGAAAATTTAGCTTCCTGTACCCATGAAAAAAAGTAAATAGATACTTTATTCCATGTCCCTTACCTTCGATGGTCTTTATGGAGAAACTTTCCCAACAAGTTGAGACATATTCATCTACAGAAAAAGGAGTATTTTGAGATAGAAATCGAAAGAAGAGCAGGCTAACACCTCCCTTTGAATTTTTATGGATCATGCAGATGCTAATACCACACTTGAAAATTCCCAGCATTACTTGTATTAAAAAAAAAAAAAAAAAAACCAAAACAACAACAACAACAAAAATATGACACTTTTTTTCTTTTTTTTTTTTTTTTTCACCTGACAGTACTTTGCAGCTGACAAAAGGTATCAGCTGAATCACTGAAAAACACTGCCCTGGTGGCACTGAGCTGACTGATCTGTTCTCTTTTAGGGTCAGATTGGCATTGTCTCCAAGCAGGCGTGGTGCACAGGGTTCTACTGGCCTCCCAGACAAACCCCACAGATGTTTGCTGTCTGGAACTGGCAACTCTTAAAAAAGACTCATGGGGTCAGGCAAAATCCCCAGGAAATCGTGAGGCTGGCCCCTAGAAGGGCACTAAGATAACTTTATAAGTGTAAAATTGAGTAAGATCAAGACTTGGAGGGATACAGCAGGAAACAAGAGACTGATCCTGCTGGGGGCTAAAGTGCCCTCTAAACTTAACAACTTCCAAAGGATCGGCACCTTGCGAAGAAGGGCATCACTTCACAAGATCAACCTCCTCAGTAGGATTTGTGGGTGCTACTATTCTTGGCACTCTCATGGCTTCATGTATAATTTTGTGCAAGTACATTAACCTTGTTGTGGCTAAATTCACCCTCTGTGCTTTCCCCTCCCTTCCTCGCAAAGAGCTTTTTGATCTTTGGAAAAGTCAATAAGGGTTGTAAGATATCTCCTTATAACGGGATGAAAAACGGAGGGCACAATCCTGCCATCCTTCCTCGTTCAAGCATCCCCAGTGCTTTCAGATGTGTTAGTAAATGCTACTGGCCATGATTAAAATGCTACAAGGTAGGACCTTTAGCAGAAGGAAAAAAGGACACAAAATGTCAATGCTAGAAACTCCCCACATTTTAAAGAAGCAAGAAATATTTAAAAATGGAATTATGCATTGAGTACACAATTCTTAAAAATATCTAGAAGTCTCATTCCCATTAAAAAACTGCATCACATACACACAGACAAAAAAATCGCTCTTTGTTAAAAAGAATGCTCTTCAGGCAATAAAATCAAGCCTCCAACATTAGGCAATGAAAGAATTATGGTTGCTGATGCAAACTTAATTTGGTATCCTTTGCATATACATTATCATACACTCTAATTTTGTTAACATTTTTTTAAGTGCACTTCTCCTTCACAGCACAGGATGGATGGTGTTGAATTAATAAAGCAAGTATTCAATATTTTGTCTTATCATTGTTCAGGGTACGGCCTTACGGCTTGTTTCCTGCTAACTATTCAAATAGTGCTCTGAAGACAAAATTATTAATTTCCTTATGGGCTTTTCTATAGCACTCATCACTAAAATAAGTGAGGGTTTCACAGACACTTCACTAATCTCCACCAAATCCCTGAGAGTTGAGGGAACTATTATTCTGCTTTATACATGGGAAGCTTAGGCATAGATAAATTAAAACCAGACGTACCCACTAATTTGAGAAAGCCAGCCTTAAGATGTCCAGGCCATGATTTTTCAGAGTCTTTAACATTATGCAGTGCTTTGTATCTTCAAAGCATGAGTCTCACTGCTTTCAGTCACAGCTATGCTCTTCTGCAAAACAGGCCCTAGGGCTGAGGTTGGGCTTCCAGAAAAATGTGAAACATGCAATTAGTGATCAAGTTTAAAAAGTCTGACTTAAGGGGCTTAGCATCACTGAGAAAACTGTGACAAGGAGAGAAAGAATCCAGTTTCAACAGAATCCAGTTCCAGGGGCCCAACTAACCAGGCTGACCAGCTCCCCATCATCTCTGCCGTTCACCACCAACCTCCTGTACCTCTTTCAAGGGACATCAACAGTCCCAATCACAGCAATCCCGGCTTATCTGCCAACCATTATCTGCACTGCACAATTCATGATGCCTAAATCCTGGGAAACAACATGGCATCATGGGTGCAGGACTATTACAATGTGTAAGGGGCTAATTACTATGGCATTAATATCCCCGATTCCCCTATTTCTTAATAGTTCAAAAGCTTATTGTTTTATTGCAGATTTTTACATGCATTTTTCTTTATTTGTCTCCCAAAAAGAAAACACCAGAACTGTAGCATAGGGTGGCTATCCTCCCACTTACTCAGTGCGGGTTTTAAGTGTTAAGTTCTACCACGTAAATTTGTGCAGCTTGTAGAGTAACTGACAACAATAATATATTATCCTCACTGATGTGGACAAACACTTGAAAACAGATGACAAATACTCTTACCAGGAGAATTTAGAGGTATTTGGGAACAGCGGAAGACAGATGACCTTCCCAGTTTACATTCCTTATGATTCTCAAAGCAATCCCAGTCTCCTTGCTAGGACTAACTACCCTCTTTGTCCTCATTCTCCAACCCCTAGTCTTTTTGCATCCAATTAACCATCTTTTCCCTTCTTCCCTCCCTGACTCATCCTTTTTACCTGACCAGATCCTGTTGAATATTCCCAAGCCACTGTATAATCTCTCTCCTCTCTCCCTTTTAGCATTTACCCCAGTCCCAGAATCTACCTATTCCAGCCTCTCACACATCCTTCTTCTGTGCTTTTTACCATGTTCATAGAACCTCCTCCCTTGTATCAGGCTCTTGTCCAAATGATCTCTTCCCCTTCTCCAGTTTCCTTCTCCAGCCAGTTCCAGTCTTGCACGATCCTCTTAGAGAAAAGGTAGTCCCGCAGTTATCTGCACAACCCTACTGGACTATCAATTCCAGTTTCACATGTAACTTTTTCTTTGGATACAGGATTCCCCATTCTCACCCAACACCTCCAGCTCTTTGTCTCACTCCTCCAATTTTTTTTTAGACTCTTCATCATTCAGTCCCAGCATCATCCTCCAACTCCATATTACTTTTCTCTCTTTTTCATTCCAGGTCCGTTCTGCCCAAGTCCCTGGCCAACTGCCCCAA
Organism: Empidonax traillii; assembly: GCF_003031625.1. Lineage (NCBI taxonomy): Eukaryota > Metazoa > Chordata > Aves > Passeriformes > Tyrannidae > Empidonax > Empidonax traillii. The sequence goes on from NW_020955318.1 coordinate 802,288, forward strand.
CTTCCTATCTCTTCCTCCACCCATTTACTAAGGTGTAGCTTTCCCCTTTTTTGCTCTTCCATCAGTTTTATTTTCTGCTTTACATCATATAGCCAACTTGCCCCTACTCCGCTTTGAAACTTGGGGGCCACCCACCAGGACTGATTCAGCCTAAACAAATAAGGTCCATCTGAGACTCACCTGCCCTCCACCAGTTAGACATTTGCAACGCCTCATGTAAACACCATGGCTTTTACCAAGCTCAGGCCTAGGCAGAGAGATTCAATTCTAACATCAAAAATGACATCATAAAATCTCAAAAGGATACATCTGAGTCTTCTTCTCCTTTAACATTCAAAACCTGCTTAAAAATGGGCTTGTTTTCACAAGCACAAAAGGAACATTCTTGACAAAGGAGACTACCTCCTTGCCCATTATCAAACCACTGCTCCAAAGGACAAGCTGTTCCAGAAGTCCAAAGGGTTTCTCAAAGAGAGCAGAATAGTGTGTTTTTCAGCACTTCAGAAAGTTGCTAACTTTATATGGTATTTGCAAGGAAATTTTGCCAGAAAGTGTTTGGGTAAAATGGCTGAAATAGTGGAAAAGGGGATCCTTTAGGACATGCTACAAAGCCTTAAAAAGAACCTGTCCTGTCAGACCCTTGCCCTCCTTAGAATAAATCCAATAACTTCTCATTTCAACCAAGAGAAGCAAAGTCAGGAAATAAGCCAGAGACATACTTTGATGCAAACTGGGGAAAGAGCATTCCAGGGTCAGGAGAACTTACTGGACAAAATCCTCTTTCCCCCATTTTCCTGAAGATGTCCCAAAAGTCAGCAATACTAATTCTGTTCATTCTACATACAGGTGCAAGATGAAAGGCATCAGCATTTGTTGTTCTGACTGGAGCAATTAACTAATATTCAGGATCTGACTGCAACTTCCATTCAAAAATATACTGCTTAGGGAATTGCATATGGCTTGAAGGCAATCCTGTTTTATCAAGGGTAGTGTACATGATACTCCCTAGTAACAACAAACAAGAATTAAACATTTTCCTACTTCTGTAGCCCAAGACCTTCCTCTGGGCCTTCGATCACACTAACAAGTGTTTTGTTTCTGTGGGCTGGGGTTTTTTTAAGCTTTCCCTCAGAATTACATTTCAAATGCTGCTCGAGCTGCCCTGCCTTCCAATCGCTGTCTATTGTCATGCCCACTTCTGTCACAATAGACCAGCAAAACAACACACAGCTAGTTTCATTTGCACTTAGCTGCAAACACAGTGTATTCTTAAGGAGGTTCTGACTCAAGACTATGATAGAAACCTTCTGAAAACTTTCTTTTTCTTGGCTGAAAACATTCAAAATGTGGGTCACCGCATCTGCCACCTTCCTCCAGGTTTCATCATAAGCTTGGGATAAAATAACATCAGACTGAGGCCTATTTAGCCATATAGAACACAGGTAATTCCAAACAGACAACAATGTGACTTACTCAAAACACCCCAAATTTCTTGTCTGATTCCTACCCAAAAGATGCCTATGTTGAATTTACAGACATTTATACCATAGATATGCTGCTATATGCTTGTTTTAGAGACAGTTACACCAAAGGCATGCGCTCAGGAAAGAAGAACCAAAATCTTTTTAGTAACTACTTCCAGTGTTTTGAAGAGCCTTTAAAAAAGAAAAGAAGAAAAAAAAGAAAATCTCTCAGTTCTATTTAGACCTGTAGATGACAAATATGTTAAATAAGGAAATAAAGCCATGCTCTGAACAGACTCCCAGCCATTTGGCTGCAGTGACCTGTCTCTGGGTGCCAGCGGCACTCTGCTGGCCCCAGGCAGGAACCTCAACTTTGCTGCAAACGCCAGCCCCATGCGTGCTCTTGTCACTTGCGTGACTCCAGCCTGCTTAAAAACCACAGCTATCAAGGATCACAGGCGCAGGAGAAACTGCGCTGACATCGTGGCCTTTTTCTTAACTGCCAGAAGCACAAAAAGGGTTGTGTTTTGTCAGGCCGTGGCATGAAGTCGGAAGGGCAACAAAATAAGCAGGGGAGAGGGAGAGCGTGGGCACAGGTGGACACGTGGAACAGCGATGGCTCCTTCGGAACTTCCTTAACTTAGCGCCTCACAGGGACTTTTCATTTCAATAATTTAATAAATGACGAGTGATTCTTTGTACAGAGTTAGTCTATGCTTCAGAGTATCTAGTAGCAGGGTGCAGAAAACACTGACATACAGCCTAGAAACTTCATTTTGGTGGGTTTGGTACCAAGAAAATACAAAATACAGACGTGGAGAGTTATGTCACTGAACATAAAAAGGAGCAGCTCACTGAGCACTGTAGCTATCTAGAAAACACATAAAAATTCAGAGAAGAACTGAATGAGAAGCAATAGCACAATTTACTTACAATCTGGAATATCAGCAGGATTTTAGTTTGTTGTTTGTGGGTTGCTGGGGTATATGGTACATTACAGTAGAGCATCAGCACTAATTCTACATGGCAGCTCCTCAGAATACCATCTGCTTCCCCGGTAACTGTTAATATAGTTGTAATTATCTACTTCTAAGCACTTTATTGGGAATATCATTTGCAAATTAATCAACTACAGACCGGTAAAACAAATGACATGCTTGTCTGAAAACAACAGCATTATTTCAAATTATTTTCCTAAGGGTTGGGAAATATCAGCCACAGCCAAAGCTGGAAACAGGGCATGGAAAGGTCTATATTCAGCTTAAAAACGTTGATTCTAGCCATGAATTTGTGGGTACATGAACAAACAACTGGCCAACAGGAAATCTGCACTGTGAGATGCACCCCCACTTCTGAGTCCCCTTCTCATTGCTCCATACAATCCAAGTTCTTCCAGAATTTTGCTTTCTCTGCCTTGCCATCTTGCTTTGATCCAGGCTACTCCAGCCTCTCTGCCCTTGAACACTTCCCTTCCTATAGTACTTTTGCCACTTTTGCACAGCTCATACTCCTTACTGCTGGCCTCTATGTCACTGCTTGCTTTCTTCAGCAAGGGATTCTTACTGCTGAGTACCCCAAGGTAAGTTTACACAACACAAGAGTGGACATCATGTTATGATGTCTGAAATCTATGACACAAAGTCAGTGCAGGATTTGCTCCTCCAAATCCCTATTACACACTCACCAGGTTGCAAAACTGAAGGCTGCCAAATGCCAGTAAAATACCAGGTTGAGCTGCACCTTCTGATAGAATGAAGTAGCTTTAATTATCTGAAAGATGGTTATATGAGGACTGATGAGATACCACACAAAAGCACTGTCCCCACCAAAGTTTCCAATAAGCTATTAGGAAAATGAATTTAGAGGAGCACAATAAGCAACAAGGCTGCTATCAGTTTACTCATGCAGATACCATAAATAGCCCTTCTATGATAATACTGTTGAGTGAGAGATTTTTAAAATCACTTAACTTGTAATTCTTGAAATATTAGAAGCCTTGCAAAGTTAATACAATATTCTAGCTCAGTGAACAAGCAATATGTAAGGCATGTTTTCTGTGGCATCTGTTTGCAATGTCCTTTGTTTGGCAGTAGGTCTAAGTGAAGCACTGTCTAATGGCAGACAGTGGGGTAAACTAATCGATAATTGTGGAGTGCCATTTCTACATTCATGGTTGAAAGCTCACAAATAAAAGCAAACAGGTTATCTGCCCTCTGATATAAGTGTCCTCAGACCACTGTATTCTAGCATCTCAGCACTTTTCTTATGCTTTTCCCATCAGTGCCTCTATCATCTATTAATGCAACGATCAAGGTTAAAAGCAAAAAGAAAGTACATTGTTTAGGAGAAAAATTAAATTAATTTCTTCAGAGCGATAACTTCTGTGTATTGTTTCAGTATGTGCAGAACCAGCTCCTCAAGCAGAAATCCTGCTTTTCCACTTTAGAAACATGGATCTATTTTATGTTCCTTTGGTTGTGCACTATTCAAGGACCCAGACGTAACTGTATTAAATAACAGTTCATAGTAATAAGAGTTTATGTTCTTTAAAAAATTGAAGTCCTTGAACAGAAATCCACTCAAGAATTGAAGCTGCAGACAAACAACTCAGCTGGTAAAACTCTGCAACTAAAAGAGTTTCTCTTCCTTCTCACTGCTGTTCAAGTGAGCAAGAGAGTTGTCACCTATCATCAAGGCTGAACAGCTACTACTGACTGCTACTTTTGTGCATGATGAACCTTTTCTTCAGGGTTACAGATACTTAACTCCAACAGCAGGCATTTCATAGTAACTGTAATGAAATCGTATTATACCTGTGCCAGTCCATTCACAATGAACTGGAACTTTGTATATGATTCATCACCTCAGCTTTTAATTTTTCATTAAACTTCATAAAATAGTCTGGAAAACTGGTGTAAAATTCCACCCAAACCTTTTTAATTACACTGTTTTACAGACATCCTTACAAAATATATGCGTTTCATTTATTCATAGAAGGTTATGTTCTTTCAATAGTATACCAAACACCTTCAGGAGAAACCTAATTGTCTTTTAACAAATCATGCAGCCTCTCTTGTAGATGGCAGGTTTCTGTGAACGTCAGCTAAGGCAAAATTTTTGCCAGATCCATGAATAAAGTTACCATCTGCAAAGAGCAAGCAGTAAAGATTTTTTTCATTAGCAAAAAAGGGTATGTGTTCATTACAGCATATAAAATGTGTCAGGTTTTTGGGAACTCATTGCACTCTTTAGAATAAAAGAGCACAGAGTTAGATCTTCATTGTTTTCAAGGGCTTACGTCAGTAGACATCAGTTAATATCTGGCCAATGAACTTTTTTTCACATAGTGCTGAGACTGAAGCTGTAGGTTTTGAGCACAAAGTGCTGGAGAATAATATTTTTAAGATAAAGACCTCTGTACAGAGAAATCTAAATCACATCTTATGTCCCACTTCCATATGAAATCTTCAGCTCATTACGTGAGAATTAGCAACTTCAGTGTTATCTTTATTTCTTGCACTAAATATGTTTTTTCCAACTATTGTGCATCACAACCTTATTTTCTCTTATCCTAAATGAACCTTGCAGTTTGTTAAAGGCTCACTTATCCTCTGCTTGGTGCTGCACTGAGGCATTAAACAGCACTGCATGCCAGAGAGCAATTCTTGACCTTCTTTCTCCTATCCAAAGTAGCACAACGGTTAGGAAAACATCTCCCTAGGGAGCCAAAATTTCATACACACTTGGCAATTCTTTTTCTGATGCATGTATTCATAGGAAGCAGGTCATTTAATAATCTAAATGTGGTTCTCAAGCAACCCAACTTTTAAAATTCTAATTAAAACTGCCAACCTAAATGGGCAATGGAAAAGGTGTCCCCATTTTCTTATTATTTCCAAAGCATCACTAAAAATAAACAAGCACAAGTAATTGAAAGAAATGTGAGAACAACACTGGAGATCTGACACCAGCAGAGGAATTCAGCAGAGGAATTCAGAGCTAAGATAAATGCTCTAACCTTAATGAACCTTCACGGTGCCTAGTCAACTGCAGGGATCTTTGAACAATGAGTGCATCTGCATAAAAAGTGAACAGAAATACCTTGAGTGGATGCAAGAAGGCAAGTTAAAGCTGCACAGGCAGCTTGAGCTGCCTTTCATCCACTGAACATTTGTCTTTGAGCTCCCTTTCTTGTGCAGGGTTAATTTTGCACGGAATGCAGTGGTCTGCTGTGGGAACATCGGGGGCTACAGCCCGCAGAAGGAGCTGAGAGGACAGCAGATTGACTGGTCTGCCTTGGCTGATCCACCCTGTGCCCATTTCCATACCTTTTGCTTGCGAGAAGCACCGTTGTGAATTGTGATTTGCCACACTGAGCTCACAGGAGGAGTTTGGGTGGCAGAAAGAGGCACATCGTTTCCAAGCTTAACTTGAATCAGTCCTGAAAAATCCTCCTACTAGTTTTCTCTAATATTTATTTGCTACTAGCAGGGCTTTTCTGCTGCATAGGACATTTCTTCTGTTCTCCTGAGCTTCTGCACACTTTACAGGAATCCACTGAATGCCCCCTGAGGTTGCTCTTTGTGAAGCAAGACATATTCTGAGTGGGCACAGATATCTTTGCTAGCTCTCACGCTGCATCTTACTCATTTCCTTGCTTCCACTGTGGTTCTAACCTTCCTTCAGATTAAGAGCAATTTACATCTCTTTAACTAGACGTATTGGTGTTATTACCATTGCAGTCCTATTGATTGCAATGCTGCACTTAGCATCACTGTTCCAATTTTATCATCCTTAGTCATTCTTGCATGACTGTGTATTTATGTATGAGTTCTATTATTTAAATTAGCATATAACATTAGAAAGGAAGCATGACAGAATTAAAACACACTGAAAAGCACAAAAGAATGATGCCAAAATGCTGAAAATAATGCCCTTCTTTTCTTGGATATATATCAGCACTCAGTTATTTGGATTTCTCTTACAGGGAATGCTGTTATTGGTTATTCTGAGACATTATAGCCATAAACCAATGTAATCAACCTTGAAAACAGGGAAGTGCTTATTTTTAAGTTTCATATTCCACTCTACAGTATAACAAAAAAAGGCAAAGAAAATGTTCCAAGTAGATATAAAGTGCTACAAACATTTGTGACGGCCATTATTTACCAGTGAAACACACAGTAAGACAAACACTGCTGAAAACAAAAAATAGTTGTTTCTACCATAGGATTGCAAAAACTAAGAAATTATGAACTTACAGTCTGGAAGAATAGTCTAGAACTTCTGTGGACTCTGCAAAGGGAGCAATAATGTATCACAAAATCAATGAGATTCCATCACCCTATTAGGCATTTCACATACAACATGGGAGAGCAAAGACAATCCTTACTCTGAGCCACAGACCAGAGGTTCCATCCAAAGTACACATTCTTCTAAATTTGTGAAGTGTCAGCTAAAGCCTGCCTCCCGCTATTACCTCAACTCTTTCTGTCTCCACCATCCTCATTCTTCCTTTTAGAATAAAATTCACACCACAACTGTATGTCACAGAACACTGACTGCACCGTTCCAGGGCCCCCAGTTCTGACCTGGTTCCTATTACTTTTCAAATGCCCTGTAAAACTGAAGAAAAAGCTTACAATAGTCCCAAGTGCTCACTAGTTTATTGGCCAGCTTGAATTACAGTACCTGTGTCCTTCTGTAGGCCAGAATTATCTCAGTAGAGCTCATGATGAACGAAGCAGAGACTAATCCCATTCCTGTAGTGTAACCTAGTACACTCGTAATTCCCTGACTCCATTAAAAATACATACCTGGCTTTCCCCTGAGGCCCACAGTGACTTATCTTAAAACAGTGTTAGTCCGTCTAATGAGAGGCAGAAATACTTTGCCTTTTGGAAAAAAAAAAAAAAAAATTGATCGAATGTCTTTGAATATTTGATAAGCCAAATAAGAACATGCAGATACGGCACATAAAAATTCAGTAACTGCTGTAATCAATAAGCAGGCCATTCAGTAATTCCACTTTCATTAATTAAGAGAAGGAAGCGTTATTTCTTAAGACAAATGTAAAATGACAGTCACATGTTCTTACTTCCTGGGTAAAAATAGTATGTCTCATCTCTTTTAAACAAACAAAAACCCCACTTACTATCAGTTGGTGGTCTGACAGCATTTTAATTTTAATGAAAAATGTGCTTTCACAGCCAGCCAGGCCAACCAAAGTCAGTCCATGAGTGGTCTCAAGGCTGGCTTTTGCCTTAAAGCCCTGCTGTTCCTTTCAATGTGGATGGTTACAAAGCTTATTCACACTATTGCTTAATGTGCTCAGCAGGGATGGGCACCTAACAAATGCTTGGGCTTTCCATTTACAGCCAGAAGGAAGACAACAATTAGCCTTTTTAAGTTTTAATATGGGGTCTTGTGAGCCACCAAGATAGAAGAACTGGAAAGGGAAACTGAGGAGATGCAGAGAAGTTTAACTATCAATTCCCTGTGTACTTTAAAGCTGTTACCCACCAAGGCCTGACAGTTAACATTTAAACCACCACAAAAAGGAATAATGAATATGTATGACTACAGAGGTATTAGAGATCTTTCCTCCTCATGCTGTCCATCACAATTTTCTCTTTCCCAAAGCAAAGTTTTTTCACAGAACCACAAGGAACCACCACTTCAGAGCATTTTCAATGAGCTACAGTGAAAAGCCTGAACAATCATCCAGTGAATTCCTCAGCCTCTCCCAGCGTCTATCACATCCTTTTAGTGTTCTTGCCCTGAATAAGGGCTAGCTAGCAATGGCTCATGACCCTTGGTACCAAGCTCACCTCAGACTAGGTGCACACCTCTGCAGAGGCAGTTTGTATCTGCCTCTTGGCACGAAGATTTGCGAGCTGCCCACACCCAAGCATGTCCCATCAACAGCTTGCCAGGACTGTGTGTAGGACTGTGCGGAGCAAAGTGGGCCACTGCAACCAGTGGAAAAGATAATAAAACACCTTATTTTGCCTGTTCTGACAAAAAGACAAAATGTCCTCCGAGCAAAAATGTTTCAGCCCCCACTCAAATCTGTAAACTTACCCTCTGAATTCCCTCCAGGCAAAACAAACCAAATCAAAATAACCCCTAACTCCCCCAAAAAGAAAGGGAGTCATAATCCCATTTTTTATATTATTTATTTTTAAATCAAACAGCTCAACAGGGAGAGCATTTCAAAACAGAGGGGATACACTCTGGAGTGGAATTCAAACACATCTAACCTACATGCTCATGACAGACAAAATCTGTCCTGACACAGGAATGATGGAGGTTCAGCATTTAATAGTTTGGTAAATCAGAAAGACAGGAAAGAGCTGATCCATATAATCCAATGAATGTCAGGATCAGGATTTAAAACTCAGTCCAGCACATAACTAAAAGGCAATGTAATGGCAGAAGAAGCAGTGGAGTATGTTCTGCACAAAGCTAGCACATGTTAGCACCTTAGCTGTGTAATTCTCCACCAAGCTATTGATAATCTAAGAGATTCATTAAAAATAAAACACAGGAAAACTATAGAGGGTGTTCACTAGTTTATGACATAAACAAGACAAGCATCTGCAAGTACAATGCAGGACAAGCTGTTCAGGGCTTGCCTTGATTTTTAGAAGACATTCATGTCTGCACGACAGACAACAAGGTTAGTTAATAAAAATACATCTCATCATACAGCAGGTCATAATGACTGATGTATGACAAAAGAGATTTGATAAACTGAGTTAGTAATTTTCACAAACTTATTTGGCATTCATAACAACTCAGAATTTATATTTGCACTACCTGATGGGGGGCAGCTGATATTATTATTATTAACAAAATACCAACAACTGATTGAGCCTCCAAGTCAATTCTATTTACAGTTCGTCATTCCATTACAGCAAAGCAGCACTGGCAGAGATGCAAGAAAAAGCCTTCATCTTCATAAAAATTATTTTTGCATACAAGCATAGACAGGCAAACACAAACACATTTTTTTAACATAGGAAGGAGGTACTACAAATGAAAGACTGGACAGCTAAAATGAAGAATTATGTAATTTTACTCTAATTCAAACTGGATACCAACATATGCACTGTGGAAATACAGTCCAGACAGTGAAGAAAATGGACTGCATGCCATCACATCCTCATGCAACATAGCACAGGGTCCCCAGAACGTTGTTTTCTGGGATATCTGCAGACAACTAAGAGCAGAGTGAGAGGTGAAGTATTTGTCTATAAAGGGAAGACACTGGGATTTTTAGCCACAACCTTTTAACATGTTAATAAGACAGAAAGTATTAAAGCAGGAAAAAATGTGCAGTGGGATGCAGTTCCATAACCTTTCACTAGTCATACTGCACGCCATCCAAAATCTTCCCAGAGGAAGGTTAACACTCTAAGAGTCCAATTAGTTAAGGAAATACGCTTAAATTGTGGGTCGCTACTGAAACACGGATACTTTCACTGCACAGACAATGGCTAGAAGGGTAGGACTTTTATACCATAATGCATAGCATATGGATCTGTTAAGATTTGGTGAAGCACTTGGGTTTTTTTCTTTTACAAGAATCACAAACCAAAATCCACTAATAAATGAGGATAATTTAAAATTTAATATTAATCTTATTCACAACTGTAACTTGGAGGCTCTAACAACTCCTCTTCAGCAGGGAATCAATTCAGGATTTACGCAAGTGATGGTCTTGGCAAACTCTCACAGAGTACAGTGTACTGAAGGTACTCTTCACAGACTATCAGGAGATCATGATGCCCTTGGGAGTCTCTCTAATTAACAATAAACTGCTTTTACAATTGAAAATGCACCCTCAAAGCCTGGTGACACTATGGATACGTCAATTCTTGATCCACATGCTTCATTGTATGCAATGTCTTTGGAAATCAAGGGCAACAACAACCTGGAAAATATTTTTCAACATTTGGACCGTTGCCACCAAATCAATAATGGTGGAACAAAATGAATTACAAGATTCCACAGCTTCAATCACAGAAGAAGTAGAGAGTAAGCCAAAAAGAGAAACCACAACTTACAATGAGAGACTAGTTGGACTGAATTGTACATAAACTTGGATCTAATTAAATGAGACTAAGGACAAAAGGGAGGCAAAATCATTTGATAGCTTGCATGGAATTGGTCAACACAAAAGGTACTCAGCTCATGAAATATTTAAGTAATTTCTCTTAATCAGGCCAGAGGATTGACATGACCTCCACACATGAAGGACAGGCAATGACACGAGGAAAGGAGGAGGCTTAACTCTCAAGATTATTATGACTTTCTTGAGAAGCTTTTCCACCAGATTCAGGTTTTCAACACTTCAGAAACACAGGTTTAAAATTACTTAGGAAAGATTCAAATTGGAGAAGGCTGTGAATGAAATACAGATATGTGAAACACAGCAGTTTTCTCAAAAAAGCAATGATGTGCACTGTTTTGATACGTCTGCTTGAAACATTTCTGCCTTGTCAAGCCTCAGCTCCGTCAGCAGCCAGCTCCTCTTACTTGCTTTCCACTAGCTTCCCCCTTTGGCAACAACAAACGTGGAATAAGCAAGAGCACCATATCGGACAGCAGCGTGTCTGGCTCAGGTCAGGGGGGAGCAGCCCACATGCTGGAGATCCTCTGGGGAGCAAGAAACTTGAACAGATCAGTGTTGTCTAGTAGAGAACTAGATATATTCTTCTTCTTATCACAAATACAGCCTTGAATCAAGCAAAACACATTTCCAAAATGGCTGAATCTGTTCTCCAAGTACCTTAAACCAGTCTCTAGAAAACAGACTCTCACATTCTACAGTCACCTTTAACATCAGCTATAGGTTTAAAATACTACATTTTTCCAGTGCTCTGTAAAATTTTTTAAGTGGTGTTGTTCAGGATGTAGTGCTCATTTTACCATTGATGCTGCTTCTGTAAACCAAAGCTATGTCTGGCATAAGAAAGTCCAGCATCAGTGCTGAACTGATCCTTCTGGGAACGATGACTCGTGCTCACACCTGTATGACTGCTGGGTACACTAGAGAACATTCCATTAAACTTTCACGGCTGATGCTTAGGTCAAAGAAACCGCAGCGAGCGACAATACAATCTGCTGCTTTTTCGTAAATGCACGGGGAGCCAGGCAAGCACTCATTAACACTTACAAACTCAGACTCAAAGTATTTATAAGTGATGCTGAGACGCTCGAAACACACTTCCAATGACAACAGACAGTGACAGTATTTTAACCTTGCATTATTGAGTCTTAACTTCCAACCACAATTTGCCATCCTCTGCTTCCATTTCTTCCCGACAAAAAGAATAAACTGTCCAAATAAGGTTGACAGCTTTAAAATCAAAAGTAACAAGCAAAATAGTACCTAGTAGCCTAAACTTAATACATGACTCTCCAAATATCCTTTACTCTTCTTTCCAGCTGCATTCATTAAAGGATACAACTAGCTCTAATACAGGAAATTACAGACCTTCTGTGAGAAATGTATGTCAGGTGCCAAAAGCATTTAAATTCTATCTTTTTCCAATTCATGAAGCTCATTGTAGCATTGTATTGTTGCATTATTAGATTTATGCATTTAGCAAGCAAACATATTATAAGAGTGGTTGTAGGTAATTACTCTTTTCTAACAGCAGGAACCACAGTATTGTCCATGCTATGTCATTTTTATGAGAAAAATGGTCTGCTTTTTAAAAGAGACTTCAATGTTTAAATAAACATCCAAATATTTATTAATAAACCATAGTCCTAACTTATGGGAAGAGCAAGGCAGACAGAAACTGAGAGTGACCTAACTCACTCATTACAATATATTGATTATCAGATGTCATCCAAAAAAGCTTGTTCTCGTACTGACATCACATTCATTTGGGGATTATGTCTTTGCAGGACATATTTTTAAATGTGATTTTGAAAACTAGGAAGTTCAAAGACAGTTCCTTATTTTTTGTAACTTTTTTATCTATCTTCTTGAAAGGGTCACCACACGTACGGTACGTCCTGTCAGGAAATTACAGCGATGGAACACTTGATTAGCCTAATTACTTAACGGCTGCACCAGTTTGCAAAACGTTCCACATGGAGTCTTGCAGAGAACATTCTCAAACCTAAAACCTTCCCTTCCAGACATCTACCAAATGCTCCCTGTTGGAAGTGTCTCTGCACCGGGAATGCTGGCACTCACTAGACAAAGCTCTGAGCTTCATGGGTGGTTCTGGTCTTTCCTCAGACAATTTCACGCACATCAGAGAGAGCTTTCCATATGAAAGGTCTCTGGAATACAACCTTACATGACAAGCCTAAGTGCCTAATCCATCTGCTTCTCACATTCATGACTCTCTGCAAACACTTTAAGGGTGGCACCATCCATCTACAATGGTCTTTTTACTCACCGTGCAAACAAAGCTAAATAAACTTCATGAGTTAAACGTATTTGGCATGGTATAACTAGATCCCAGGGAAATTTTTCATAAATTTCCTAGTTTAATTACAGAGTTAAACCCAGTTACTAATCCAATGGCACTTATGGTATTTGAAAGGGAATTTTTTCATTTATAGACAGTTCAATTATAGCCTGTGTCGGTCCAAATATTCAAACCCTTGCTCACATTTCTCATGCAAGAATCTCACTGGGCATATGCAGGTTATGCAAGCGTGTAAGGACTGAGTGTACCTTGGCTCGCCTCTCCAAGCCATTACACATTATCAGCTCCACAGAACAGCAGCGTAACACAAAATGGTGCAGAACTGCAGCCGCGTGGTGCGGATCACTCAGTGCCTCAAATATCGAGCTTTACGGAAACTCCGCTGTGCTTTCAATCGTCTGATCGCGGGATCCAGTGATCAGATCCTGAAGTCGGTAAAGTTTACCGTAGTCTGCTGGAATGGAAGTCACCACCAACATATGGCATGATTATGAGCATTTTACACAGAAAAATTCCTCGGGAGACAACTGAGCAAATGTTGCTTTTTTCATTTAATAATCTGATCCTCATTTGATTCACTCTGCTGTCACTAGTGAAGAGCAGCATGAAAATAAGATCCCCCAGAAACTACCCTGTTGGCAAGGCTAAAGAGCAGCAAAAAAAAAAGGAGCAAAAAGTTGTGTGTTTTGACACTCCATTTTTACAGATGCTGCTGAAATGCTTTTGCTAGATACCTGGGCAGTTTATAAATAAACCCTTCCAAAAGCGTATTTTTACACAATCACAAAATAAATTAAACTATCCAAAATTCATGCTGCTAATTAAAATAGTCCCTGTAGGAGGGCAAAGTAGCTACAAGGCTGAGGTAAACATGATGCTTTTTTATTGAACAGCAGCTGATTAATTTTATACCCTATTTACATATATTTGCTAGTATCATCAAAACCTGGTAAAACCCACAGTTTTGTACTTACTACTTAAAGACTCCCATCTGATACTAGTCCATCAGTTTTAGGACACCAGCAAGCTCTCTTGCTTTTTTAGAAAGTCAGTAGCATTATACTTCCATTCTCAACAAAAATCTGCCAGCATAGGAAGCTGGGAGCAAGACATACACAGTCCTTTATGTATCTGGATCAGAACATTTTATGCCAGTCATAATATTGGAATTCTATGAGTTACGAGACATCAGGAAGGGTCTATAAAGGGTTAAATGGACATTATATTACATGGACTACTAACAGAAAAGTGGTGTTCATGAGAGAAATAAACTGATCACTTACCACAGTGCCAGGAGCAAGCTTAAAAGTCACTTCTATTCAGAAATGATCATTTAAATTTTAATAGATGATACAGTTTCATTTCAACCAGCTGTTCAAGATAAATTTTTCTCCTGACAATATGACTTAGAAAAAACTCAATACTTAACATCCAAGTCGCCTAAAAAAGCAATCTAAATACACCTGAAGACAAGTGACAATCTAGTCATGGTTGATTACACAACTTGTATCACAACCTTATGAGTTTATGGAAGCCCACGGAACCGATTAAGCTTTGCTGGCCTAAAAAATGAGTTAGCGATACACAGAGTTCTCTTTTTGCTGCCTTTATAACAAGAATCAAAGTGAAAAATTAAAAGGTGGACCATGCAGACTTCCCCACCTCGCATTGGCAGTCAGCACGCAAGGCACTGGTGCATTTCAAGGTCTTGCAAGTACAAGGTCTCATTAGATACAACATCCTTAATAACGCAGCAGCAAGCCACTCTCAAGATTGTCTTTCACCCTGTATTCCATATAGCAATTGAAAGCAGGCGGGATGCCCTTGTTTCCTCTCGGATGAGCAAAACGAATTGGACCCAGGGAAAGCTTCTTCAGCGTAGACCCTTGACCATGAAATTCTTTTTACTGATGCGGTTTGTAATGTACAGCTCAGCTTTTCCACAGTTACTTATTTCATTTGCCTTTCTACTCTGGAAAGAAGCATTTCTCTATCAGACTGAAGTCTGGCATGAAGGTTGCTCTCTGGTCTTTTTTTTTTTTAAGAGATGAATGAAGTGCACCAACACTTGGAGCACTGGTGGCTGCTTAGTAAATCATAAAACTGTTGTGCAGGAGAATCTCCATTACCTCTTCATGTCTGCAACAGACTGCAAGGACTTCACCATTCTTCTTTCTTTTTGTTCACTTACTGACTTATTTACAGAAGTCAGTGGTTTGCTCTACTTCTCTCTGGGCTGCCCTTTCTTGTGGCTGCACTGGCTGGCAGAGCGCCTGAGGATGCACCTGGCAGTGGTGAGCTGTGGTTGTGACATCACAGCCTCTGCACAGGGCCAGGAACCCAAACACACTAGTTGGGATGGGCAAACCCCAAAATTAGTTTCTGAAGCGCCGAGGTACAGTTCCCAGCTTGGAAGAAGCTGTGTGACAACTAAGAGGCCATTCCAGCTATGGAATGGTGACCTGTAGCCTCTGCTGTTTCTGTGAAACCAAAGAGTAGGGCTCAAAAACACACTCTCCCATACAATTTTTTTACTCTTTGCGCCAAGAACTGTACTGGATTTTTGATTTAGGTCTAATGTAAACCTGGAAAACTGTCTGCCTTCTTTTTCCATTGAAATGAAATTCACTTTTCCTTCATAAGAAGGAATAAATGGTAATTGAGAAATATTGCTTCCGGCCCTATAATAAAAAGTATACTTAACAAAGACTTTAAGTTAAAGCCAAAGATATTTGCACATGTGCCAAGAGGATGATATTCCAAGATGACTCTTTTCAACAGCTGAAGATAGACCTAAGCCAGAAATCTGTACAAAGATAATGTAACTAAAAATTCAAAGGTTTTTGTCTCCTGGGTTCAGGCCAGGCTCATTTCCACCCACACCCTGGCCGTCCACACTACTCTCCCTCAACACCCATGACACACAGTGTGGCTTTATCCAGTGGTGATCTGTAGCTGGGATGTGAAGACTATCTTTGCAAGTGAAGTAAAAGGAAGATCTAATGACAGGAGTACGCCATACCAAATCAGAGTAGATTTTGTGGGTAATTAGCTGCTGGAGCAATTACCACAGGCTGCGGTACACTCCCTGTCATGAGCAGTTTCAGTATCAGACATTTTCCCTAAGAGAGAGCCTCTAGCACAACAATGAACTGATTCTGGTGAGCTCAAGTAGTGTGCTTATGCTACGGATCAAACCAGATGGCCAAGAGTGTTCCTTGCAGACATTACCATCACAGATCTACACGCAACCCTTCCTATAACCTAACTCCCAACTGCTTGTGCACTTCAAGGAGAGTAAGAACCAGACCTTCAAGAAAGAGAAGAGACAACAGCGCCAGAAACCTGCAGCATTTTATCAACATGGATTTTGCTCTTATCCTTTGCTAAATTCCTTTAACAAGCAGAAATTCCTGTGCATAAGCTGTGGAGATGATATGACTCCCTGACAAGAGGTCTGATGATGGGTCTTGTGCACTAAAATCCAGCACCAGGTACACTAACTGCCCCAGTAATGCTGAGCACCATCTCTGCCAGCCATCCCCACCTCTCCAACTTTCCACAGCCAGGCGCAGACCGCACCTCACTTCCTGATATTTAGTTACATCCTGTCAGCTCTGAAACGAGGCCAAAGTTCTTCTAAAGAATGAAGAGCAGTTAAAGTCAGAAATAGAAACCTTATAAAGTTCAGCAGCTGGATCATGTTACGAGTTACACAGCCCACAAGCCAGCATAAGAGGCTGTTTCAAGTCAGCTTCCCATCGTCATCTCAGTCAGGTAAAGGTTTTTACCACTGAGGAGCAGGTAGTGAATGCTCACCAAGGCAATCAAATGATGTTCCACTCCACACTGCGATGGCAGTGCAACCCTCATAAATAAAGCAGGTGGCTTCCTTACTTCAGGATAGATCATTTAAACAGGACTTGCATCATGTGAACAGAGACTGTAGTGTGGTGTGACATGGAGATTACTAATTTCAGGACCTTTTGGAATGCGACATTTCACTACAGTGCACCGAGTCCATCTCCTCCCAATGCTACATGATCCAGCATCTTTTAGCTTTACATCTCCATGCTTCAGCTGCAGTAATGGAAACACACAGTAGGGCTAGATTTCAACTTGAGTGAAGGCAGTCTCCCATCTATGTAAAATTTTCAGTGCCTCTTCAGAAACTCTGTTTCCCACCCGAGTTTTAACTGTGACCATCTATTCTACTGGTGCTAACAGGACAAACCACAGCACAGCACGAGGAGGGTGCACGGCTGCCCACACCACTTGCACTACTCAGCTCATGTAGGCAAGCCATGAGGCATCTGGAGAAACCCATGCAGCTAACTTCAGAGCATCAGAAGGTACTCGACCAAACATAGAAAGAGGTGTTTTAGGGGCAATGCTTGTCACCTTGAACTACAGCAGGCAGTGCCTGGCCAGCTGGCCTCAGGTGGTCAGCAGTTTGCTACAAGGGTACTCCAGCTACACAGGTAGGTGGAAACATGGCTGGGTCTCAGTCACACATGATATGAATAAGTTTACAGAACACCCCTCAAATCGAAACACACGGTTAAAGCAAATCTGAAAGAGACAGACGCCATAACCCCCACCAATGTGATCACAGATTTTGCACAGAAAAGCGTAAATGAAATCTTCTGTGCCTTTTCTCAGCCAAAATTCCTCTAAAATCTTGTGGCCAGAGAGCTTGGAGAAGGCATACTGAGTTACAGACAAGCATGTGGACAAGAAAGAGCGTGCATGGAAGGGATGTGTTGTCCGTCTTTCATTTCAGACTGCGCTGCACTTGCAACAAACCGTTTTAAGGGGGTGTCACTTTACTAGAAATCTATGGGATGGTGATTGCCCCAATTAATCTCCCTGACTCCAGCATAGATTAACTTTTAAGATCAGTTCTCAATGTAGGCAATTACAGTTCACCAATTAGGCAATAACACACAACAGTGCATTTCTGAGCAGTTAGAGCACAGACCAGTATTACAAAGCGTGGTCCTTCAGGACAACCAATTGCAGCTGAACTATGAGCACAATTATCTTTTGGTTGGTACTTATTATTGCTCTTATTAAACGGAACTTTTAAATACAGATGAAGAAGCCAGACAAACCTGTACCTTGACCAGACTTTGTGACTCATTCTGAGGAAAGCCCATCATATCTTATCCGTAACTGCAATGGTGCGAAGATTAATACTTCAGAACCAGAGTTACACCTGGAAAAAGGACTATGACAAGAAGCATGTTACTGGTAGACATACACTATCACTGACAGCCAAAAGGAAAGCTCCAACAAATTTTGTAAATCCACTTCATAAAGACGTCAAAAATGCCCAACTTATGTTCCCATACATCTGAAATCCATTTAGCATTACCTCTATAGTCTGAGTATCACAGCTGTACTTCTAAACCCTGATACAAAATTTCCTTACCAAAATACATCCCAGTAGTGACCACTGGGATTTAAGTGACCCTTGAGGAATTCAGAGGACAGGATAATAGCTACATTTTCACTCTTCAGGTTTGACAAGAGGCAATCATACAATCACTCGCTCCACACCCCCACTAAACCATACCAGCAGGACACAGCCAAGCCACTACACATTTTCTAATCCATGCTAGAGCTTGGTATTTCTGACACTGGACTTCAGAAAGCAACAGCTCAAAAAACATGTATGAAATTCGGGGGATTCCCCTAGTAAGAAGATGTGGGAAAAAAAAAAAAAAAGAAAGAAGAAAAATATACTGAGATGCCAATTACATGGCCTTCTTTTCTTTTCTGACTTTTGTTCTTGGTTTTTTTCTGCAGCTGGTGTAGGAGGCTGCATAACCAAGAGCCAGTATTCCATGGTGCTCCAGCAGCCTGATTATCATTCCAAAAACTTCTCTCCTCTTTAGCACTGCATCCTCATATTAAAAATAATGTTCCTGTGCTTAGCCTTCTTATTTTTAGTGTACTAGAAACACATAATCTGTGAGCTGTATGTATATTCAAAAGCACTGTCAAATAAATTATTATTATGGCATGTGTACTTTTCCCTCCTTTTCTGATTTATAATGGATTTTAGCATTGTTAAAACTGCAGTTAGTCCATCTACAGTCTCATAATTCTTCTCTCAGTCAAATGAAACTACAGTCTTGCAATTTTTAAACCAAATTACTACTAAAATGTGTAGAAATAGGAATTTTAATAAGACTTCTATGTTACAAACATTTTAGCTCAGAAATATTTGGACTCAGTCTCTGAATGGGATTAGCTTCTGCATATTTTCTTTTAATTTTACATATAAATGAAATACAGGATCTCTCATCATAATTAAATTTGAACTATCCAAGATTATGACTGTGAAAGTACTCTACACGCACATCTACACAGATTGCTCAGAAGTCAGTAGATTCTGTAGCCCACAAACAGAACACGCCAACCTAAAAGTCTTCACAGTTCTTCAAACTCTTACTTTTAGAAAAGCTAAAATACAAGCGAGGCATCTACTGGCTGGAGAGAAACTCAGAACACAAGCCCCTGCTTGTAGGCTCAGAATTATGCACTTTGTATGTCAGCAGGTAAACTAAAAGTATGCTGTGTTTTGATGGATTTTAAGATCATTTAATTAATTATGATGATCTGACTGATTAGGATAAGTAAGACCTGGGATTTTGCCTGCACCACTAAGGTCAGTAATAGCCCTGCCACTGATTTTAATGAGATGAGGACTAGGCCACTGATGAACTGCAATAAATGAAGGCAAGCCAAATCAGAGTGGAAAGGGGCAAGAGCAGAAGCTAGAGTGGAACAAAGAGATTGGAGATAAATTGAGGAAAAAATCAGAAGCAACATTACTTGTCACCAACGGCTGCCCTGCAGATAACCAAAATGGCTCTTTATCTCAACCTAGCACTTCATGTTTGACTTCATGTGCACAGGGTTGAACACAAAAAGACACACATTTTTCATGATGATGCTACATACCTGATTATTTGAATACTGTATTACAGCTTTCATTACATGGTTTCATTTCATTCGTCCAAAATCTAATTCCTAATCTCTCTCCTTTTCATTATGTATCCAAACATCCTAAAGGCCAGATAATTCCTCCTGTCCTCAAGTATACAGACACCAAAATGGTTTCATGCTTTCAAGTTCTAGAAGCTTCAAGGACTGCACCTTCATGATTATCTTTCCTGACAACATTGTCCAGCACTGGATCCAGATGTTTTTGTGTTTCTGCTACTGTTTGTAGATAACAAAGCAATCTCATATTTCACACAAATGACTGTCCAAATGGAAATATATCAATAAAACCAGGATTGATGCTTCTGTCTCACATGGACAGTATGCACCTGAAAAGAGACTCGATCATACCTAAGTTTAAGTGTCTGTCTCTACATTTATAATTATTTAAGTTTCCAGTGGCATCAGCAATGGGCAATCAGGTTCTGAGAAAATTTCTACCCCTGCAAGTCACTCACTGGCTTGAATTGAAGCTTCCAGCAAGTTCTGAACTTAGCAAAAGACAGATGGCACCAATCTGAACAAACAGCAATGGGAGACAGAAGCTTTGTTTTAACAAAGCAAAACACTGTCGTAAGATACTTATTCATCAACAAGGTTCATCTTAGGCAATCTCCTACAAAGCTTCCACTGTCTGCAGCAAACAATTTTCACCCAGATTGAGAAATGCCCGTGTAGGAGAATCCTGCCTAGTATGTGATACATTTGCATCTAATAATAGTTACAGTGTTGAACTAGGAGCTTCAACCACAGCAACTTGCATATTGTGACAAGGAAATAAAATTCCCTATTATGGAAATCCTATATTGTATTTAATTATGTAATTATATTTTATTGTATTAGTGAGTGGTTGGGCACAGTAGCAACTACTGGCATTTCTGCAAATTAGGAGCACAAAATTCATTCTTTCCAAGAGCTGATTATTTTTTATGATTCTGAGGGGGGGGGGTGGTGGTTCTTAGACTATGGAAATTATTCTATTTTTGGCTTATTTCTCTTAAACACTCTCCAGCAACAGTGATCCTCTCTCTTGACACCAAAATTCACAAGCACACAAAGAATTTCATCTTAGCAGAGTCAGCGGGCCAAATTAATCCCTGGCATAAGCTCTTATTTATGCAAGTGCAGGGTGGTGAAGTTCACATCTAAGATGAATTTGACCCACACCAAACTACCATGCCTGGGGTTTTGTTTCATTTTTTGCACCAAGTCAAGTGTTCACTGCACTACAGAGTATTTGAATTCAGTGCTTGGTCTCAGCGGAAAAGTACACAATTTCTAAGCATTAAAGACAAAACCCTACTGAACAAACTGGTGTTACATCTCCATGCCCTAGTGATGGGCAAGTAGCACACACCACTGTCCTCCCTTTTAGTCTCGAGCAGGCTTTTCCTGAAACTCCCTGGCATGAGCTAACACCTGCCAGCTGAGATGACACAGGAACGCAGGCAGAGATGGGCAGTACCTCCTTGTTACCTAACCTGCTGCACACACACACAAAGACATAACACTTTCTCCTTTGGCCAGCACAGCCATGGCAGAAACGGCAAATTCATTTCAGCCAGGAACCTTTCAGTAGCAGGGCACATGGCAAAACAGAGATTTTAGGGCTGTTTAAATCGAGGAAGGAAAGTGAGAACTAGATCTGTGATGCACGACCTACCGTAAACATATGCAGCCCCACTTCATGCCACTTAAGAGAAACAAAACTCCTCTGACATCATGGACAAGCACATACTTCAGGACTACAGAACAGATATAGAAATACAATGCAATAATAAACATGAATACATTTATATATATATACAAAGCAAGGTACTAACTCGGTAAAACCAAATAAATACTAAATAATATTTTATTCAATCTCTTTTTCCATGCTTTGGCATACAGTCTGTGTTATCATGAACTCTAAAACCAAAAAATGAAATGCAAAACTGTTTGCAAGATATAACATGCAGAGTCCTTCCTCTTCCTGAAATTCTTCAAAAATGTGAATAGAAGTAGAGGGATGCAGTGAAACGGGGCTTCATAAGAAAAGTGTATTTTCACAGTGAGAGATACTGACCACCTAGAGAAGATCATAACCAACATTTTCAGCTTGGAAATGAATGGTATGTTCTTAATGCTCAGAAGCTGCAAAGTCCTGGCTACTTGTTATGTGCTTCAGCACGGCTAAACAAGCTCATTTCAGTCACCCACCATCTTCACCTTACAGACCTTCCAAACACACTATGTTTGGCACTGTGCTCATTTACTACCTTGATTTTTTAGTACATCTGGTGAAAACATGGACAAGATTCAAATGCTCAGTATTCTAGTAATAAACATTGCTTGCCTATCAAATTCATTTCCACGAAAAATAAAATACTATTCACTATTGTGCTTTTCTCTCTCACCTTCTTTCTCCTGGAGTGAGTCTCACAATTAAATTCTTGGGTTCTGTTCACATTCTCACCACTGGCATGGTTATTGAATCATGTTTTTACACTGCTTAAAAAAACTCGTGTTAATCTGGACACACTATGCTTATCAGATCAATGTCATACAAGTCAAGATTGGGTATGCTTTTCATTATAACGGCCTAACAATCACTTAAAATAACAAAAATAGCAACTTCACTTTACCTACCCTAATACAGATTTCATACAGCCAATAACACACGTTCAGTTCACGTTTGACTTCAGCTGCAATCTAGCAGTGGGTGCCTGCAGTTGCTTTTCTTTATCTACATGACATGATGGCATAGACAGAAATTACTAGATTAGGAAATATTTCATTCCTGAAATGAAGTTAGAGGGTCAGTGTCTAAAATGAGTCATTACAGATCTCCACTAGGAGATTAAATATTATCTACCAATTGAAAACCAGTGATATAAAATACATAATTATTCTGCAGTATGTGATTACAGTACATTCTTCACATCACTTATTTCAGCTTTGTAAGTGCTACCAACCTTTTTACAAAGTAAAAACTACCAGGAGAGATACCTAAACCAGAAATATGCTGCAAGAAGCAAACTCACAATGGGATTACACTGGGGATTTTCCATCTAGAGGTTTCTGGCGTTGAAAAGCGAAGCATGCAGGGATCTTGTTTAAAACTCTATGGTTAAAACAAACAAAAAAAAAAGCAGAGAAGTAATAAAGATCTCAGTTCTCCTTTAAAACAAAGCAAAAGAGCAGTTTCTCTCTGTAAAAAACTTATGAGGCAGAGGAAAAAATATTAAATGATACGTGACAAGCCTTCCTATAACCGCATTTTGACATTATTTTTTCAATTAAATAGTCCCAGTAACTCTAAAAAGCATCTTTAAATGTAGTAAGGGGCATTATTTAATGTTGACTGATAAGAATCCCAATGGGAAGGACACGGAGCCTGACTACCTCTTAAAGTATACTGACTGTGGACAGGCACTACTGATACCATTTCAGTGTTCAAAGTTGGAACGGCTTACCCTGTTATCTCATTACTAACATATGACAGACATGCAAAGAAAGATGTAACATCAGCTGTTTATATCTCGTGTCTCAGGCACTTCACTCCTATCTCTGAACAGATTTATTATTTAGTTGCCTGTTAATAAAACCAGCAGCTTTACCAGTCAGTACTTTTTCCCCCAAGCTTTCGAACTCCACTGAGATTTGGAGGCAATTAACATTCACCAGTAACAGAGCAATCAACACAGGGATATCTAATGGGACTGGACAGAATCCAAAAACAGGTATTAGGATAATAGAGAGTCACTGACATAAGGTTATGATGTTAATTTTTGAGGGGAGAGCAACAGTGAGTTTTCAATAGCAGTGCCTGTGATTGCTGTCACATTAACATAACATTCTTTTCTATATGGCTGTCTTCTGAATCCAAAACGTGTTTAAAACTGAAAGCAGCTGACAACACACAGAATTAACTCTCTATTGCCTATTGCTAAAACACCTGCCCGATTAAATTACTTACACAATGGTTTCCAAATGCTTTTCTTCACTGAACAAATAAAAATAATAATTTTTAAAATACCAGGAATTACCAGTGGCTGGGCATGGTTCATTTATGACTGGTACATTCAGAGAGAGATCTAGTTAAGCTAAACGTCTTTAGATTAAAGAGCCAGGGATATTCCTGGAAGCAGCAATCATACAAAGTATGGCTGCTACCTAATCAGTTCTCTTAACTAAGCAGGTTTAAGCTGCAGGTTGGATCCCATAAAAGGTTTGGGCACCTACAATTAGGTTTTGCATTTTTAGAAAGTTGGTCCCAAAAGGGAATCTGAAACACAGAGGTGTACATATCAGCTCCAAGGACACATAGAAGGCAACCTCAAGTGAGCATTGGAGTGTGACAATCCTCAGAAGACTCATATCGAGCACATGGGTACAGAATCAAAGAGGAAAGCTGAGGATATTCAAAGTCTTATCCCCTTCCAAAACTCCCTGAAACAAGGCACCAGGTGGTTGCCTCCATCCACAGCCCAGAACCCTCTCCTGAGCTCAGCATATGTCTGCTGTGACAGCGTCACTGCCAGCAGGCCATAGGTGACACTAGTGATGGATGAGTGCTTTCCTTGGGAAGCTATGTCACCAGGGAGGCAGGCACCCAGGATTTGGAGTGTCAGGAACTGCAATACAAATTCAGTCTAATTCCATAGTACTGTGATTGGAGTAAGGGGCATTTTGGATCTTTCAGATGGATACTGTTAGGATTAAGTGGCCTTGAAGAGGAGCGAGTGCAGATCTACACTTCCAGGTTCATTCTGACTGCGTATACGTCACAGAAGTTAAAAGACAAAACCAAGAGGCCAAAACCAGCAGTATTAAACAGAATTGTTATTTTTCACAGATTAGCAGGTCTGAGAAAAAGGCACCGTACAAATGTAGCCTCTTCTACAAACATATGGCATTTTCTATCAGCACCATATGTAGCTTCTGTACTTAGCGAAAGAGCATCCATTCTCGTAACATGTATGCTGTATTTATTAAGTTGTGCTATGCCTTCCATAAACATCCACTGTTTTTACAATGTTATGTTCTCTATACAAAAGCCACTAGAATTTGCCAAGTAAAAGCTAATAAAAGAACGGAAAGGAGCTCAGTGTTTGGCTTATAAGGCTCATTTCACTTCATCCTGCATCCAAATGCAGACATCAGGGGTGGGACACATCAGACATTTCACTCCGCCAGCAAACCAAGAGCAGTGTATATAAACTAAGTAAAATGACAAAAATATTTAGCTTCTCACCATGAAAGGCTGGCACAATAGCATATAAAACATATGGATTACACAGCTTTACTCTCCTAGTCTGAAGGATCATTTAAAAATTGAAGACGTTTATGTGGCCTTAGACACACTTCCAGTTGAACTCGTCCATATTTTTACAAAGGCTGATTGTGCAGCCAGTTCACTGAAGGACCAGACTCCTAATGATAAATGATAATGGGAATTAAGACGACTTCTGGTTTTGAGAGCTGTGTTTTTATGCTGGCCTAAGCTCCACTGAAGCTAACAGCCCCACAGCTTCCCTGCCTGTTTGAGTACAGTCCATCTCAGCCTTGAAGAGACTTCAATCCTATTCCTAATATGGGTGAATCCCCCTGCCTCCCCTCAAGCCCTGCCACCCCACCACAAGTTGGACAAGAGGTGAGGCTTTTGCTCTTCCTGAAGCTCCAGAAACTGCCAGCCAGGATGGTTCTTTCCTTATGTGGAAAACCATTTGCTGATCAACAAATACCCAACCTTACTGGCAGGTTTTGGAGACTCCACTAATATTGCAACATCCCCCTTTTTTCCATCCATCCAGCTTCTTTCTTGGGAAACGGGGTAGTCTGATGTAAAAACACGGGATAAACTTAGGTGGACAAAGCTGAGTTGTGTTGGGGACCCTTACGTAGGTGAGAATGACCCCTTCAGGTCCCACAGCATCCTGTATCCCACTGGTCAGACAGCACATTCTAGGTCAGACATTTCATATCTCTCATGACAATTTTCACTACCTCACCCGTATCTTGTATCCTTTGCTAAAAGTGTCCTTTCTTGACTGAGACTTGAGCAAGAGAAATTGCTCAGATCCCCATTTACTACCCACTGTTATTCCTATCTCTTTACTGACCTGCGTACCATCCAAAATTGGGGTTTAGTATAAAGGGCATTCCTATACTTGGAATCATTCTTGAATAGCTCTGTTTTGCAGCCACTCTTATGCAAAAAACAGAGCATTTAAACATAAATTATTCAAAAAGCGTCCAGAAAATACTGACTATTGTCAGCCTTGGGGGAAAAAAAGTCACTTTAAATATACTCACTCTAGCTTAATACCTTTCCACTGGCATCTGCTGCGGGTCTGAGACATGGTACTAGATTTCAGAGAACTTTGGTTTCGCAGTATTGGCTATTATGTACTTACATTAATTTCAACTACCAGCTTACCCAATATTGTGTTTTGAGCAGGGACTCAGGATGCTCCGAGTCAAGCTATTGCACACAGTTTGCTTCCACAGCTCTGGAGGGGAGAACGTGTGATTTTTATTTTGTTCACTTGGTAAAAGCTAAAATAACCACTCACTACCTATTTCTCTCTCTCTCTGCTGCAACAGTTAAATATTTTTCTATGACAGCCACAGGACTAGAAGATTAAAGAGCTAAGTGCAGCCATCCGATTCTTCAGCATGGTCCCGCCACACGTCTCAATCACTGGTTTCCCCCAAAGCCACAGTGGTGGAGATTAAAGTGCTTCTGGTCCATGGTAATCCAATCAGAGCTGGAAGGGCTTTAATCTCTGCCATTCTGTAGACAAAGATTTTGGCAGCATGCCTTCCTTATGGTATTTTGAATTCCACCTGGGTTGCAGTCTCACTTTGACAGGGATTGAGGCTCTGTATCACCCCCACCCAGAAGGGTGACAATTCCTGCCTTTTCCCTTAGATTAAAAAAGAAGACACAACCACATTTCCTTCTACATGGACAATAAACTGTTCTCAAGTTGCATACTGGGAAGCAATGCAAATTCTCTGGACAAAAGAATATTGAGAGAATGCACTTTCTAATATAAACTGGGGACAAATGGATTTTTATTGTTCACAGTCCCAAAGGATTCCACGCTTAGGTCAGTTGTCCCCTCCTGATATAAGGAAGGAAACCACCATAAGCCAGTCACGTGGATTGAGTCCATTTTTCTAAAATGGGGTGACAACCAATTGAAATTCTGGAGCAAAACCAAGTCTCTCCAGCCCAGGGAATCTGCATTATGCCCACAGGCTAGCACAAGACTGTTCAAATTCTGCCCTGTCATATAGATAGGATATGGCATGATCTTTCTTGAAATGTTAGATTTATGTACATCTGTTTGTGTCAACCACATTACTTATGAGCAGTAAAGGAAATTCTAGCCAGAAAGGCTGACAGAGTCATCCTAAAAAAAAGAAAGTTTTTTTCACTCAGATGGGGTTCTGCAGTACTCACTGTTTCACACCTTTTTTTTTTTTTTTTTTTGGTGAAAAATCACTGAAGGGATAAAGGATTTTCACTGCAACCTTAATACTCACATATTATCACTACCTTCACATATAACTCCCTTGGACTTACGCCTGTTCAGTGAGTAGGAAAGGATCATCATGCCTGCTTCTCACTAACACTACAGAAAGAGAAGCACAGAAGGAGCCTGTGGTTTTCATTATAGAGCAGTGGAGAAACCTGGGGAGGGAATCAGTAGGGGGAAAGAAAAAAGAAAAAAAAAAACTTGAGAGAAAGAGAGATGAAGTAATGTTATTCTAAAGTCAATGTATAAATCTTTAGCTGTACAACTCCCACTTGCATTAAAGGGATTTGCACAGCTAAAACCTCATGCATCAAGTTGACAATATAGCCATAAAGACGTGAAATCGGAAGGGGGGGGTGTTATGGTTTGGTATTTCTTAAATTTATTTTTTTTGAAAACAGGTTTTTAAATTTTTATAACAAAAGGTGAAAGCACAAACAACAAGATGATTACATTAAATCCACACAGTTAGGGCCTGGACACCTAAAAGGATTTTTTCCATCTAGCAACTAAGTGTGTGTCCCACTTGCCCTCTGACAATGAGCTATTTGCAACATTTAGGTTAAATCTATAGGATCAATCAGGGGTTAAAAAGTTCTTAGTCCCAAGCCAACCCCCTTCACAAGGAACCCTGATGGCAGGGAGCCTAAGAGAAATAATCTAAGATGCCTTTGCCTTTTCCACTGACACTTCCCAGTGAGGATGCAACAGCTGGAAACTTCCCATGCAGCCCACAGCCTTTACACAAATTGTGCATCCTCCTCACACCAACTGCCTAAATTTGAGAAGATAGATTTGTGTCCCCCAAGCCCAGCCCTGGTGGTAGGTAGGGCCTATAAAGACAGAAGGACAATGCTGTGCCTAGGCAAGTGGAGCTATAATTGGGCTACAGAGATCAGAACTGGGATGCTCAGTGTGGCTCAGAAGAGCATGACAGCTGTTCCCACTGTCCATCTGGCTGACAGTTGATCCCCTGAACGTTGTGCCAAACTGGCTGGCTACTGGCAGAGCGATCCCATCAGAGCAGTAATTATTGAGTAAGACTGAGGAGAACTGGGTGTCATGTTTAACTACAGTACCACTACTTCACAAGGTGCAGAGGAACATACTGTGCATATGAACACAGGCACAGGGACTGTTATTTTTCTGCAGAAATGGTAGAGATCTACCTCACCACATTTACCGGGAGCACTGTTACATCATAGGCTTAATATTAGCAACAAGTTGCCTGCATCAAAAGACCAAATCTGAGCTTTATACTTGCCAAGAAAGTTGGGGCAATCAAAAGTTTCTAGGAAGATTTTAAAACCTATGGCAGGTTATAATATTTTTCTGCTTTCGAGTTACTAAGTCAAGTTTTGTTAAGTACCAAAAAGGCAGAAATATTGGTCAGCATTATGCTGGTCAGATCACCTAATGACCCACATACCATTTGTACTCTTCTCAGCTGCTCTCTGCTTCTTGATTATCACTGCCATTAACCATTCCAAGAACAACTGCATCGATGAGCACATTTTTCTGATACGCCTCAAATGTCAGACAGTATTTCCCTCACATCCAAGATCAGCAGATTTAAAAGTGACCAGGCCATGTCTCAATCCCACTGAAGCCGAAGGAGCTACACCAGTTTTGAACAACTGAGCCTCTTGCCTTAAGTACTTAGACTACAGTGCAAGTCTGTCCCCAAAGGGTAATAGTGCTCCCATACAATTTTCCTGTTGTCATCCAGTGTACTGATACAAGTCTCACTGTGGCATAAAAATCGACCACATCAGTGAACCAATACTGCTTGCCAAACTTCCAGCAATAATATGCTCTAATCAATAATTTTCATGTAACATTAACTGGCACCCTTTGCCACTTTTATCTCCACGACTTCCATTATGCAATTTGGCCTATCAATTTACTTTAAAAAGAATGATAATATTTACTATCATGATGAAGAGCTTATTGACAGTGAGGATTTTTCACCCAAGTCAATAAAATACAGATTACTGTTTAAAAATTAAAAGTTCAAAGGAATTGCTTAAGAAGCCAAGACTGTAATAGAAACTTATCAAAGCTAAATAAGCAATAAATAAGACAGTATGAAAACTGTCAGAGCAACTTAGCATCCCCATTCTATTTGTGCTTCATTTTATTAGCTAATCAAAGTGTCATATTATTTCTACTGGCATCTATTTACTGCCATGTAATTTTGATAAGGGCACCATCTGTATTTATAAAAGCATTATCTTAATAGCTGTCTAGCAATCTACAAACATAGGTGATATTTAACTTTTCTAAAGGGATCAATTTTAAACCAGGCAAAAGGACTGATATAAGTCAATATGCTCTGCTAACACACTGAGGGCCCTATCTGGATCTCCCGCTGCCATGTGCCATTATAGCAGCCTTACACTTACACCAAGGAGGTGAATTTGTTTGACATGCTGTGCACTTTTCTTTGCTTTATTAAGATGTACAGCCATGAATTTTGTTTAGCAGGGCTTAGAGCTGCCCGGATTTTAAATCCCTGGCAAAAAAAGAAATTGTCACAGAGAACTATTTTGCCACAAAGAAAGTTGGTTTAAGTGATAGCGCTAATTTAGATTCTCTATGAATCAGGATTTTTCCCCTCCCTAAGGATTCTCTAGATAATTTCAGGTTACAAATTTTTATATGGTAAAAAAGAGCTTTGTTCCCATCTTTTGCACTCTTATCAGTAGAGTAAGGATGTCCCAAATGCACCCCAGCTCAAGTTTCTCTTATCCCAGAAGTGCCACAACCCCTCAGACTCCTGCTTTCTCCTGGCTCCCAACTCTCACACTTGGCAGCAGGGCAACCCAGCTTCACAAAGGAAGTAGTTAAGTAACTTGTAACTAAAACCATGGGACAGGAGATGCCGCTCTGATTCCTTCCTTCCAGAAGAGGACCCAGACCTCAGCTTCCCCAAATTCCAATCAAGTTTCCACACAACAGCACCAATGTAGTTTTGAAGGTGTAGTGCACAGTACTTTCTGCTTTGGGTGGCCTCAGAGGAACGTAAGTCATATTGTGGGCCACTGTGAACAGCTTTGGTACCTTCTTCCCCCTGATTCTTTCTGCCATCACACAGGGGCAACTCCCTGGCCACTCAGCTCCGCACAGCACCCGGCGACACCAGCTGCAGGCTCATGGTTCCTTTGGCACCTTCCTCATAAGGCACTGCCAGCATTACAGCTCAAAACTCTCTCTGAACATCTCTTTTAAAAGACTTGGAGCTATGGGCAGCAGAAGAACTTAAACATCTCATTTTTAAGCAACTACCGAAGCAGGGATTTTCTGAAATGCTTACATAGAACAAGGCACCTAAACTCTGAAACCCCACACAAGATTTAGTTACAGAAGACTCTGGATTTTGCATGTTGGTTTTAGCTTTAACCTTTCTGTAAATATGATGGTAAAATAGGAATTTCTGCAGGATTAAATCCATTGGGCTCCCAAATAAATACATTGTCTAAAAGCATGGTTAGGGGGTAAAAAGAGAAGGAAAACGCATTCCATGCACTACATGACAATTACGTGTCAAATATTCTTAGACTGATTTTAGTACAATAATTTCTAATATATTTCAGTGTTAATTGCCATCTCCTATTTGACATAATAATTATACATAACTGAATAACTATAAAATTGCTGCCTTATACTGCAAATTAGTAATTATAGAAGTAAACATTAACAACATGCCATATATAAAATAGTGATTTGTATACTGAAATGAATTAGAAATAATTGCAATATGTGATAATTAAAATTATGCAAACATTAACTATCTAATTGTTAGGTCAATTTTTTCTTTTTTCATTTAGATTCTCCTTTTAGAGGTTGAGATCATTATCCAAAAATTTTTTTAAATGTGTAACTCAAAGGCTTTTTTCAAAATCTAAGGGGGAATGAAGACAAGAAATACATCCTCATTGAATCCAAATGGGTATTTGAGGCATTGCTCAAACAGGGCTATGAAGAGAAAACCTTTAAGGTGATTTCCCCAGACAAAGAGGAACCCATTCCTTGCCCAATCTGCACAATGGGCCATAACCATTATAGCTCAGAAACTTGTAACCAGAACCAGTCATCCCAATTCGTAACAACTCCAACCTCGAAGACATCATCTTGCCACTGTGACTGACCTCTTAGGACTTTTGTGGAGAAAACTGCTTGAAAGAGGCTGTGCAATGTCCACCTGAGGCTGCAGCTGGCTTCCTGTGGGCCTGTCATCCTTTTACTGTGGCAGGACTTGGGTGAACAATGATGGCTGTCTACGTCAGACCCTTCCATGTTCTGTACCTCTTTTTCTTTTGTTCTGAGGTATATGTCTTTCTTGCTAAGGCAAGACCTCTCTCTCTGTCAACCATTACAACATTTCCCAGTGTTTAACTTCAGATACAGGGCTTTGAAAACTCTAACCTTAGATTTCAATTTAGGTGTATGTTTGGTAAAATGGTAACAACTGCAAACTGGAAGGTAACATATAGAAGTTGGGCCAAAATTAAAAATTACAACTTTCAAATGATGATGGTTATGTCCAGTACTGATGAGTACTTAAGATCTGTAATTCCTAGTACACTGGAAGTTATAAGGACTGTTTAGATTCAAGTTTCCTCACAGGGAAAATAGGAGGAAATTCTGAACTGGCAAAAGTTTCCAGCTATTTGCAACTACTTCCTCCACTATTTTGTATCCTGCATCTTTGTCCTCTTCTCCTCTAATGCTCTTTTTTGCAGTGCTGTAGAAACCCTAAAGGAGAGGAGGGGTTTGAGACATGAAAGTTGCTGCCGTATGCAAGTAAGAAACAAATTACGTTGCTAAAATGATGTGATAACCCTACATTTATCTGCTAAAGAACATCTTCAATATTAGTGTAAGACTGCAGCACTAATCAGAAAACAGTCCAGATACATTATCAGCAACAGAGCAGTGAGAAAAATGGTTTTCTTTGACGCAGGGAGTTTTAGTGCTGTAAATCTAAATCACACGAGTGATGATACAGCCACAGGTACAACACTTGTTATTAACTAAGTAAAGACTATGCACCAAATCAATTAAAAACAATTTTTAAAAGAAGGTACAAAATTTAATAGTACCCAGGTACAGCTCTGCTCTAATTTATCTTCTGGCCACTTTCAAGGGATTTTACTTAGATGTTTAATCTAACATTCATTGCAAAGGTTAATTTTCATGAAACTGCTATGGCATCTCTTGTATCACTTAATGCAAACGCTTCAGTGCCTCAGCAATGGAGAGGAGCTTTTTCAATAAAGACACACATCACAGTGCAATATGAAGGGCTCTCCTTCTTCAAGTTGTCCTAAAAGCAGCAAAATGCTTCACAGTAACAAGACATTCAGACTCTAACACATTTAGATGACAAATCACATTCCAAGTAGCGGATGTACACTGCATGTCCATCATGAGGCAAGGAATATGGACTCCAGACATGTTTTGCATATAAAAACCTGCGCAGACTCATGAACTTGCACAGACACACTAGAGAGGAGCATGCCTGCACTATCAACTGATGTGCAGCATTAGGATATGCTTCTGACATTAAAAAAAACCAAAAACAAATTTAAAACACTTATTCTTAGCTCCTGAATTCAGATTTAAGACACTTAAATAAGCAGCCCAGTCATTAACAGTCACGGAGCTGGCGGCACTCGTTAACTGCACTATTTGTTTATCTGTACAGAGTGAATTTTAGCAGATATTAAGTCAAAGAAAGACCACAAGTACCACATGCAAGCAGGGGCTAAACTTCTGCAACCACCTATAAAATCAAGGTGGTCAGCCAATGAGAGGGGAATTGCTTCCTCAGGAAGGAGAACTGACCCCAAAAGGCAAGGTGAGAGCTGCAGGAAAAAGCCCTCACTGACTGGGATACCTGTAGGAGCCCATGCCAAAAGATATCCACATTTCTGGGCAGTGGGCAGAGGAAATGAAAAAGACCTGTATAGTAAAATGTCAAACCTGAGCCTTTCCTAGTTCAAAAATCCTTAGGTCCTTTCACATAAGAATTACTTACTTCCAATTCAAACTGATTTTTCCATTTGGCACCACATAGGAATGCAGTAAGCTGGGGCTGAATGCTCCCAAGGTAATGGGAGGTATACACACAACCACAGCTGGGGACAAAAGACACATAGCTCCACTACCAATTCCTCTTCGTGGGGAAAACCACAATATTTTTCAGGAAACAAAGATTTATTATAATCTGCTGTTCAAGCACATGAAGAGGTTTCCTGAACAACATCTCAACATCCCACTTGGCTTGGACTTCCCCTTTGGGCTGTTTAGCAGGGGCTGAGAGGAGGCAAAAGAAAAGGGAGAAGAGGCACAACATCAACTTTCAGCCCTGGGTACTGATTTGCCTCACCGCAGCCCTGATAAAACAGCACTCTGAAACAGCACCTCAGTGACAGGCAACAGAGGTGGTTTCAAGGCAATCTTGCTGATACCTGCACATACATTTTCTCCATCTGTCAATTTTCTCTAGAGAAGGAGATAGTCTGTTCCCTTACTCCAGGACTCCTCATTATTAAAAGCAACCAGGGCGGGTTTTTTTGGTTTGATTTTAATTAAGAGGGCTACCAGTAATGCTGTCCATCATCTCAGAAAATGGCTGAGGAGGACATCTACTTCCTTTCACAGTTATTTTTCACCTTTACTCTTTCGCTGAATGTATAAAACATCACAGTGGGTATGGATTCCCATATTTACAGAATACCGATGTAAGCAGCTATAAATCTTTTTATTTAGAAGCTCTCTCTTCAGGTTACCATTACCATCCATCTGACTAATAAATGTACTTATAAATGTGCATGTTTTCACATCTCTCTCACCAGTATGGTGTCACTGTGCTTGCTAATCATGATACAATGATTCAAGACCAGCAAGTCTGTGCTTTTTTCCTTAACACAAAGAGCTCTGTACCTGTTACCAGCCTGGGGGGTTTTTTTAACCCAAAGTACTCTTAAATTTTTTCATTCGCCTGACATAAGTGAAATGGTTATTTTACAGGGAAGATTAGAACACGTTAATCTGTTGTTAAAAAATAAACCCCATATACAAACTCATAATATAAATATTACCCTACTAAGGAAAAGACATTTATGGTCATGTTTGCATAGTCCAAACACCAACTCATGAGTAATTTGAAATCATTACCAATCCTTAGTTTGTACAACGCAGTAAGTAAAAACGTTAATTTAAATATCTTTCCACACAGAAAAACTCTACTGACATCAGCATATTACCAAAGCCAATTTTCTTACATCAACTCACATCTTCCCCTAATTCTGTAGCATAGCTCTTGGGAGTTGCTACAAGGTCTGTGTAAACTGAAAATCTAAATAACATTATGACGGCTGTTACAGAACTAATTTATAATCTAATACCCTAGTTGAATTTAATATCCTACTTATTTATTCAAGCAAAATATCTGGAAAAGATATGTCACATCATAATGCAGTTGTTAGGAAAATGGGAAAAATAAAGAGGAAATTTAGGTTCACATAATAATAATCAGTAGGGACAGGTACAAGCAAGAAGTGTTGCCTGCCCATCACATGAACAAAAGCTACACTGCCTTAGTAATTGGACTGTTTGTTTCAGAATTCAATTATTACCAAATCTAGTATTTTACATTAGCTGTGCAAGCTGAAAATGCTCTTTCTATTAATGCTGTTAGTTCCACAGTACAGCAGCAGGTGGACAAACGGCTGCCTCCTTGTCAGGTACCTTTAAGAACTCCTTTTTTAAGTGAATTGAAGAATTGATCTTTATAGCAGTATTTGTGAACATGCCATTTTAATATAAACACAGTCATATATGCATCGTAACTTTCAAGTTAATGAAAATAGACTACGTCATTGAATATCAAATTTACCTCTTAATTTGCCTTTTCTAAGCCCTTCCAAGTGGATACATCTCTGAAATACAGTTTTGTAAAAATATTTAGAATCACAGCAGGAGAGGAAACAAATAGGCTAAAATCATTTACAAAACATTTTGCTATTGAAGTGTCACTGCTGAATAAGCCCTGTTAGCTATTCTGGCAGAAACAGCAGTTTATAAAAACTTAGTAGACCTGAATAGCATATTTATATGGCAGAGCTGAATGCCCAGAAAAAGGACAGCATCCGTTCTTAGCCAACTTAATACCCACTGTGGAGGCCTGCATAAATCATATTACAGGAAAGGCATAACCTATTGCTTGAGTTGTGCTGCAGTCCAAGCTTTCAGCCTCCACCTGGCAATCAGCACACCAGACAGTCACTGACCATCATGCTCTGGTGACTGCCAGGGGGCATCAGTGGCACACACCACAAACAAAAATTATATATATATATCTGTGTGTGTGTGTATGTTTATTTAACCCTGTTGAGTAGTCAAATTCTTTCACTTAGACACACAGTTCACTCTAGGTGAAAAGTTGTACTGAGGCTGCTGTGAGAGGGTCATTATTTCACGCACACCGTTTGTTTCTGTGTGCACTCAGTCACAAAGTAGGTGAAATTCCCCTATTTGGAAGTTCAGGCCACAGAGCCAGAAACTGGTCAACTCTGCTGCCCTTGATGGTGTCACTGCATTAGAGGGCAGAGTATATGGCTGGTTGAGTTTAAAAATCACACCTCACTTGCAATAGTATTTACTCTGAATAAAAACTCTCAAAAGAAGATGAAAGGCTGCTGTCCAAGACAAGACACAGAGTAACAACTGGGCAATTCCTCTTCCCTTTTCTCCAGAAACCTGCAGTTCCTTGTCAGAAATACGCACTCCACAGAATCACTGATTAGAGAGATGCTACCTCCCACTCCCCATGAATATGTCCCTAAGGTTTCTCTTAAAAACTAGCTTATTGTTATCTTCCTTCAGGATGTCAAAGGCTTGTCCCGTACTTGCCCTCCTATGATGTTGCCTCACATCCTCCACAGCCCCTGAAGACCACAGGCCCCGTGCTGCTGCCTCCTTGCAGCCAGGCAGTGACCACCCCCATGGCAGCAGCAGCTCCCCTCTGCCGCTCCCGTGCTCGCCTACCCTGTGGCAGGTTTTGTGTTAGCTAAGAAAAGAAACAGGAGGCCAAAGAGCGTGGTCTGCAGGAACACAGCCATCACGCAATGGAGGTGGGGGCAAGGGTGCAAACAAGTCCAACAACCGCCAGCACTGCTCTTCTCTAATTCAATACTCCAGAGGACTCTTCCCCTGGATGAGTTGGACTCTGACAGCCTCATCCTCTTCCCACATCTTCTGCACTGCTTCAGAGACAGCAATGCAAAAAAGAAAAGTTTGTCTAAATGCATCCAGGAAAGTGGCAGAGCACTGACAAGGACAGGCTTTGCACTCCCACCATCTCTCAGGGAGGTAAGGTTGCAACAGGAGCCATTCCAAGTGGACTACCAAAAATGCTTCCAGATATCTCACTATTCTATCTGCTTTACTCACTCTAAAAATATATATTTGAGAGGGGGAAAATGTAGTGTGAGATTAACTTCCCTTATACTTACTAAAACCCAACGTTATGCATGGACTCTATTTGAATCCAGTTAGCCATATCAGACTTGATGTACAATCTTTTTCCATCAGCATTATAAAAATAATGCTCAAGTTATTAAGTTACTAGAAATACTAGAGAAATACCAAACACATCTGGGGACATGGGGATAAAAATAGAGGGTGGGAAGATCCTTTTTTTTGTTTATTTTGTGTTTCCTTACTATCTTTCTGCTGTTTGCATTTCTGAAGTTTACCACAGCAGAAGTAGTCCCCAGCACACGTTAAATAATTATATGGGGAATACCCATAAGCTGCCTTCAGGCAACTTCAACTTCTTTTTGTCACCACAGGTACAGCACAGGAGGGACTCATAAAATGGAAGATCCCCAGCTCTTGGTTCTTCAGGCAAGCAATAAACTTCCTCCGGCCGTGCGCAGCATGAAGGCTTCTCTTCTTTCTTTTGACAAAAGGCTAAAACCTGTCTGCATTTTTCTCCACTGATCCTTCACTAGGGGAAACGATTTTGGACAGCAGCATGGCCAGCTGCTCTTAATTATAAATCAGGTCTCCAGCATATGTGCACAGTACAAAAGGGCCACTCTAACAGTCGGGGAGATAAAGCTGTACAGGCGAGCCAGCCATCCCAGGAGCAAACAGTGGTGTACGAGTCGAAGGGGTGCAGTTCTGCACCCACAAAGCCAGCCCCTGGTGAGCTCAACTCCTGCACCCTCGTCAGTCCTTCCCATGGGAAATGCTCCCAAATTTAGAACTGCTGGAGGAGAGTTGGGCTCAAAACCTTCACTGCCTTACCATTCCCTTGCCAACTTTTTATCATTTGATTTTAAGACTTTCATTAATAGCCAGATTTGCTGGGGTTTTTCTTTTAAGTAAAAACAAACATGCAAATATGGCCCAAGGACCAAATGCATCCCATGAAGTTCTACACTATGGCCTGAGGCCACTCTCTCCTACTCTCTCTCTCAACTCTCTCAAATATTGAAGGATTGCAGAAAGGCAGGAACCTCAGGAGAACACCTTGCCCAATCCCTTGCACCAACATACCAATCACAGCATAATTTCAGCAGAGAAACAGCTGGTAAAAACAGAGTCCAGGTTTCTCATCCACGGATGCCTCAGGCACTAATACTCATAGTTCGGACTCCAGTCAATCAGACTCATTCACAGTAAGTGGTACTGAGGGCCTCGGAACTCCCACTGGAGGTAAGGGATTGCCTCAAAATCCTACTGCATCTTTAGATTTCTATATGTGGACATACAAAAGAATTTAGTCAATGAGCTTGAGTTCACAGCTTAAATGACTTCTATTTTACTTCATGAATGTTTTTTGCTTTATGACCATTTTCACTTCTTTTACTTTTCTTCTCCCCCAATGGCTGATAAGTTTAAAAGTCTGTAATATTTTTAAGAGGAAGATTTTGATACCATCTGTTGTACTCTGGTACACCTGCATCCACATTCCAAATATTAGCAGGTATGCTTATTATCCTTTTTATATCTTGGGATTTTTTTCATCCTTTAGCCTTCAGAAGCGGACATAAATGCAAACTTGAGGCACGCTCCTTTTTGTTAGCAACATGGCCATGCAATGCCTACAGCCAAAAAATAAGCATACATTTAGATGAGGAACAAAATAAAGAAAGAGACTGTAGCAAAGAAGAGAGTGCAAGATACAGGAGGAAAGACAGCCAAAGGGAAAAGGGCAATGAACACCACAAACTGAAGAAAGGATGCAATACTCTTGATATCTAATAAGCATTCACAGCTAAAGGGCAAGCAGAAAGCACTGGCTACTGCAGCTGAGGTTCTAGCTTGGTAAGTAGTGTGTTAGCTCCATATGTTCAGCAAGCACCAACCTAAACCATCTGTTTCTTGTGTCTCTGGTAAAGGGAGCCAAAACATACCTGATTTCTCACACCTGCTCTCAATCCCCTGCCCCTACCCAGACAGAAAACACCTACAAAATAAAAAAAGCACTTCTCCTCAGGGTACACAAACCTCTGGAGCACAAGTGTGTCCGTGCTTGTGTCTTGGGTAGCAAGGGGAAGAGTTCATCCCCCTGAATTGCATAACATGCTAGAAAAATGTATGACATCTTCTAATAACTACAGGGCAGATTTTTCAAGTCAGGCATGTGCAATTGGGCTAGCCTAACTTAGGCATGCAAATAACAGATGTGAATGCACAGATATCTGACCCGCACATGCACACACAGATAATTAGTATTTCACAACTCTGATGGTACTGGGGCACAGGTTTATCTTCAAAAGTCGACTCTCACTTGAGGAATTTTACATGCTGATAGCATGGAAAAGATGTTCATTTATGTTATTCAGCTATAGTCTTGTATTCAGCTGGAATTCAAAGCAGTTACCCAAAGCAAAAATGACTTAATCTTTCAGAAGAAGTAGGAGCAATGTATGGTAAGGAAAAGATTTAAATCAATCTCTAGCCACTATATTAACAGCACTGCTGTTTATACGACATCCCACCTAAAACCAGTCTCAAGAATTATTATTTTTAGTATTTGAGAATTAGATCAAAAAAGAGAGCACTTTAAGTGACACAGACTGTTTTATGAACGTGTAGTGACAAGTCAGATTGTTATACATGGTCAAATATGAGGAGTGAAATGAAAGAGCAAGAAAGAAACAGAACTGAGACGCACAGTTGTACAAAGGGTAGATGGGTCCTTACATCTTTGGTCCTGTGATAGTTTGGCTGCCATTGGCTGATCTCACCAGAAACTGAGGAAAGCAAATAATGGGGGGGGAAAAAAAAAGGTAACAATGAAAGGATCCTCAAAGCTGCTGAGAAAGGAATAACAGCAGATTTGGACTCTGACCTGACAGAGTCATGGAGCCAAGGTCTTTTTGAAAATCTTTATTTAGAAATCTAAAGATGTGACCTGATTTCAAAAAGTACTGAGCACCTAAAAGAGCCCATTGACTTCAGTATAAGTAACTGTAAGAACAAAGCATATCCTTTCAATTGCTAGCAATTTCATGAAGCATGATTGTCACCTATGAGATCAATGGGATGGGTAGGTGCTAAAAATCTCACAAGATCAAGTCCATCTAGCCAGGAAATAAACCAATCACTACACGATATACCCTTTGTTTCTCAATGTAGGTTCAAAATAAGACCAAAATTACAACTTTGTTCAATGAATGGTACTGACTTGTGAAGTTTTAATGACACCTAATATATGAGTAATCAATACATTTACACACACAACATCCATCCCTTAAACTCTCCACAATAACATTGATGCACTTCCACTTTTTGAACATTTTCCAAGGTTTTTCTTCATTAATACTGTAGGCTGTTCTGAATTTCAGGACCACACAGCTCAGGTCAAGAGTTTTGGAACAGACAAATGAGCAAATCCAATTTGATTAAAAGAAGAAAGTTATTTTTTCCCTGAAGGAAAACAAATGTGGGCTCTTCTCAGAATCAGAAATATTTTCTGTAAGAATCCTTGGCCACTTTCATTCTTTTTTTTTTTAATTTGTCTATCTACACCATTTAAAATAAACATCCCAGTATATTCATATTCACCTATGGTTGTTGTTCTCAAGGGGAAGAAATCCATTGTCAAAGCACTAAGAAGATACCGTTATCCCAAAATGCACGTCAGCTTTGAATACTTAAATGGCCTGATACCATCTGACCACTCTGGGATCAGCCTTTTGTATTAAGCTGACACCTGAGTGTTACTGAACTGCCCTGTTCCATAAAACCCTTTGTAATTCTGCACCACTGATTTGCTACAGAAAAGACTCCTGCTTCTGTCAACAAAGCCTTGTGGTGTTGTGCTTCAATTAAAATTCCTTAAGAAACATACCACTTATATTAAATGCTGCAAATACTCAAGCAACCACAACTAGAATTGTTGCTTCAGCCAGGAATACTGAGCAGGCGACACCTGCACCTGTGGCACCCGGATGCAAAGGCAGATGCGGAGCTTCCTGGTGGCCATTGCCTCACATCCTGCATTACCAGGCTTAGCTCCAGCCAAAACGACGGACATGGTCACTTTAAGATCACTATCCACTCTACTACTTCCAAAAGAACAATTCAATTCCAATAACCTTTGATTTATTCTTTCAAATGGCAACTATTATAAATTTTAATGCCTCTCTCTTGTTTTGGTCGTTTCCCAGATCCCTTCATAGACGAACATTTTCACCTTAAGGTAGTTCTTACTGGAAAGAGCATTTACCGCTCTTTTGCCATCTGTTCAAGTCTACCAACACACAGGATATATATTATTCAATGCTGAATTTGCTGACACGATAATCTCCACGATTTGTAAGAACTTGAGAGAAGGCTGAATACACAACCGTTCCTTGATATCAAGTCTTGAAGTACAGACACAACTACTGAATGTGCCAGTACAAAGCTTTTTCTCATTCAGACATGCAAACTCCTGTCAAATTTCACTGTTAATAATGTTCAGGAATAATTCACATATTTTCACAGAAAGGTACCTAATTAAGCAAAGGCAGTTCTGCTTGCCAGCATCAAACTGTGACACGGGTATTTGAGAGCTGCCTCATGTACACTAATGAATGAAATCCCTTTTCACCGTTCTGTTTTGCCATGATGTGTTTTCAAATAACAGATGCATTTATAGCCAAATAGTTGTCCTTAGCTCTTTGATACAAGCTACCCCTCACTTAAA
This sequence comes from Empidonax traillii, assembly GCF_003031625.1. NCBI lineage: Eukaryota > Metazoa > Chordata > Aves > Passeriformes > Tyrannidae > Empidonax > Empidonax traillii. The sequence goes on from NW_020955318.1 coordinate 843,971, forward strand.
GGCTGGCAAACTGACATATCTCCTGCAATTTTAAAACTCTGTTGTCACATGCAGAAAAGAAATTGAGAATTGTTCCTACGCTTTTAAAAGCAGCTGGTGAATGACATGCAGTGTACTCTCTCCTGCTACATGGAATCACAGAGTTACGGGCACTGCAATTAGCCAGAAGCATATATATTCATTCCTATTTTCCATTATTCTGTAGGCAGAATAGGGTCTCCAAAATTTTCATTAGCATTATCAGCTAAAAATGATGGCACACTGTCAAAGTTTAAATCACATTATTCTAGTATGCTTTTTCTTTTTCTCAGTATTCTTTTTTTGCTTATATTCCTGTACTGAAAAATAACTACATTAAATTCTATAGGAAAAAATCTATAACAAACGTTTTGCCATTTTCACAGTTTGAGGCACCAGTGGTCTTAAACAAAAATACATGCCTTTAACCAAATCTTTGCTTTTCCAACTGAAAGAAAAATGATTGCTGACAATACCTATAGATTTTCTCCTATGAAGACATGTCACTGTAGCCATAGGTGAGGTTTGGCAAACAATATTGCATGCTGAAGTTTTATATACCAAAGCTAATTTCTCTGTACTTTAATTACCAGGTACCCTCCTGCACATGCAGGACATGGAATTGAAAAATAAATGTATCATTTTTTAAACATAAAAATTATTCGACTCAGACAATACCCCTGCTCTGTGAAATTCTGTACTGGGCCAATAAACTCCATGTTGTGCCTTGTAAAGCTAGTGTTAGGCTTACAGCAAGTAAACCCTTAACATAAAAAATCTGAAATACATTTCAATCCTAGATGCAATTCTTAGCAGCCTATAGCTATTAGGGAAACACCCTCCAAATACATAATTTGAGATTTCAGTAGAGAATTAGGGACATTTTAGCACATGTATTTGATGTGGGAATTAGTAGTAAAACTATTTCAAAAGCACTGCAGACATAGAAAAAAGGGCTGTTTGGGATCAAATACATATGATTTGGTTCATAAACCATCAGAAAGTTCACTGAAAGGCACTAAAAAAAAAGAGTTCAAATGCAGCAACTTAGAATTTCCTGCATTTCCTGCATTTATATTATTACTCCTAATACTTTCCCACATTTCTTTTCATTCTTCTGGACAGATTCTCTAGCTTTCAAAACCATCTAGCTGGACTACCCAACAATGATGTCCACAACAGGATTTTTGTTTGTTTGGGGTTTGTGTTGTGAATTTTTTTAAAGGAATCTTCCACTCCTTAGTTCCTTATTTCTGCTTTGAAACTCTTGCTGATTTGGATCCAGTTTTGCTTTCCAGTCTAAGCACAGCTAAGTCTCCCTCTACAAACCTTTTTGTAGCTCAGCACATCACATCAAAGCTGGAGCAAGAATCCACCACTACTTTTATGCTGCTGAGCGTACAATAAAAATTTCAGAGAACAAATGTAATGTATGTAGAAACTTCAGGCCCTGTCAGAAGATGGCTTACCACTGTGTTTCAAAGCTTATCTGCACACAATATTCACTGAAACCTCTGCAATAATGCATTTATATGTACAAGCATTTATTATTAACAATATCTCCAGTAAACTTTTCCACAAATTTTCCTTCAATTCATGCAGATCCATGCATGTAGCTTAACAAAGGGAAGGGCAGAGATTTTAATAGGCAAGATCTCAGACAGGAATCCCTGTCACCAATTTTTTCAAGCATGTAAGCTGAAGCACTTCTAGGACAACACAAAACCACAACTTCAGGGAGCCTGCATGTTTATACAAACACATAGGTTCAACCCCGTGCAATGAGCAGGGACATCTTCAACTAGGTCAGGTTGCTGAAAGCCCCATCTGACCTGATTTGGAATGTTTCCAGGGATAGGGCAACCTGGGCACTCTGGGCAACCTGTTCCAGTGTTTCACTGCACTCATCACAAAAAATTTCTTCCTTATACCTAGTCTCAATTAGTTTAAAACCATCACCCCTTGTCTTTTTGCAAGAAGATGCGGGACAGCTGGGAGGACAGCAGCCTCCTCTGTTCTTGCCAGGAATAGAGAGAAGGGAGCATATCCATTTCAATCTCTGAGTTTATTCCCCTCTGCTTCAGTTTCAGTTTGCCCTAAGAGATGTGAGGTGGGTCAGGAGGGAGAAATAGCACAGGAGGCAGACTAATGAGAAAGCGCCTTAGGACTACAAGAGCTGCACCTCCCCATGGGCAGGTTGGGATCTATCCCTGGGCTGGGGGCTTGGCATCACCGCACATGAGCTCATCTGCAGCCCAGTTCATCTGACTCCTAAAAACGCTATAGCTGACAACAATGTTTACGGTAAAGAGCACAGAAGTGAAAGGAACTGATATTTTAACTGGTGGGCCACATTCTCGCCACATTCTACATCAGGTGTATGCATCCAACACACAACAGATTCCATGTACCTGTTAAAAGGAATAATACACATAAGCCATAACAGGTTTCCAGTGCTATCCACTCTACTGCAAAAACTCCTCACAGATGTCTGTGTACATCACACACCCCTCTCTTCAGCTAAGCAGCAATTATCATAATCAGGGAAACCAAGGCCTATGCCTTCATTGCTTGGGGTACAAAATACATGCACTGTATGTGCTAACTTAAGCTATTTTATATTTATTAGATTTTATTTGAAATGTTTATGTCTCAGAATAAAACCATACCAGCAGTGAGCACATGGATTCAGTAACAGGCTTCTGTTTCTGATGTCCTGCACAAGTCATTGTCCTTTAAAATGGGAATAATTACACATCCCTCCTTGACAACTGCAATACAAAAATAAAACCATTAGCACACTGACAAGTCAAACTGTACAGTGATGAATAAATATCTGGATAAATATGTCCATTCCAATAGGATGCTTCCCCCCTTTCACCATCCTTAGATGATGAAGAAAGGTAAGTAAGGAATCTCCCCAGGCTTTCCTTGTACCATTATTTCCTACCGCTTCTTCCATTAATCTCTGTTCAAAACTAAGTGATTCCAGCTTTTTATTTTTCTCTACTGGAAGTCTTTCCACAGATGTAATTATAAAACATATTTTCATTTATGCTATACAGCTATTTTGAAGCACACATTTATGCCTGAAACTTCTGTATTACACCATCATCAGCAGAGATCAGCACACTTCCTGCAGGAACATACCAATTAAACATAAACAACTGATGAAACAGCATACATAGACCCTCTATTTCCTTCTCACAGACGGCATTGCTGTGTATTTCACATACAGAGTTTGCCATATAAAGCCTACTCAAATGCCATCCTTCCCGCAAAAGGTTGCTTATTTCACAAAATGCTCTGTTAATTACTTTGGTTTATCTTCCAGCTATAATAAAATTAATAGAAATTTCTCTCCCAGACTGGATAATCAGAATATGTCATGTAGAAGAGGTCAATAAAGGTCAGCATAGAGTTATAATTTAGGGTTAAAAAAACAACAAATACTGAAAAACCTTGCCTGCCAGGAACTGTTGAGTCTACAGATCTGGAGAGAAAAAAAAAAAAAGTGGCAGTTCTCTAAACCTTCAAAGTTTACAAATTCCATTGTGCATTAACGTTAATATTTTCAGTAAAAAACAGTACTGAACATAGGGCTTTTGTGTCTGTGAAAAAGCTCTCTCACCCATGTGGCACCCACGCTGTATCACTGAAAATATATGTGTTCCTGATTTGGTTATCATCTGTATTTGATAACTAATGTCCCAACAGACTCCCTGATTTATGCATGCACACACATACAAATTTATATTCACACATGCAGATGTGTACCTCTGCATGCATACACGTATTTTTGCATATGTAAAGAAGTATGCATGGAAATACCTACTGAAATCTCCACTCCAGGTCTGATTAAAATGTCTTGAAATATTTAGCCCTTACAGGCTTGAATATCCATCACTTGAAACTGCATATTTACACATTAAATAGCACAATTAAAAATTGTTTATGAAATAATTGTTCATTAGTAGCAAGTATTAAACCAGGGGAAGTCTGAAATTATGACTATTTTAGGCCAACCAATGGACAAGGATGAAATCTGTGGTGAGTACTCCAGAGCAGCTCAAAGCTGCTTCAAAAATACAACACATTTCATGCTTCTTATTGAAATACTTTTTGTTCATATTCAATGCAGCAAGTCTCACGCTCAGTTTGATTTGGGGGTTTGTCAATTTAGGGTATCCTATGCACTGTTATTATTTATTGTTTCATCTATTTATTGAATAAATAAATTCAACTTCTACAAAGCTCATATCAGAAATCACTGAGGTTTTCATGAAGTACACTTTGAAAACATACAGATTTTTATTTGAATTAAAACTTAAAAACCTAAAGACAGGAGCTATAAAACTGCTTTTCTATTTTCAGGAACTATTTGTGGATATTCAAAAATCCGTATCCATTTTCTGTGGGTTTCATGCACACAATCCCTTAAAATAATCCCAATGAAACAATCCTTCTTGATAGCATGCTACTGATACACAGAAGCTCTACTCAGTTTCCATTTTAGAAACCACAGAACCATGTTTCTATTTTCTATTCCTGAATCAACTTAAGACTGAAGACTCATAAAAACCCGACTTCTTAATTTATTCATCAGCTCAAAGAAAAAAAGCTGGTGGTAGAATAATTAATAGTTGTTATATCTGACACACTATAAAAAGCTTGAATTCATGAGCACATAACACTTGAGTATACCAAAAATATGATGTGAATCATACCCTTTCCCAAATGTTGCAATAGGACAGTGCACAACTACTGTTTTAAAACCTACTAGTTTAAAATACGGTAGCAAAACTGGCACTGGAAGCTCATAAACCAATACGGGTGGTTAGTGTCCTGCTTCTGGCCCATCTGGAAAGCAGAGGCTGTGCTGTGACAGCCATCTTCTTGTTTTGAAGAAACACCATCTTGTACCATCTTAGATCAAACAATCTTCTTGATTATTCTTCTTCTGCACTTTAGAGAAAGCAGGCTCCTCCACAACGTTTGGTCCTGTTGCATAACACTCCCTTCGGATATTTTTCACAGGCACAGTTAGTTACAACTCCCTAAGTTACAAGGCAAGTAAACGGGGACCAGGCCTTGACAGTAAAGGTTTCATCACCAGAAAAGAAATAACAGACTAACTGCCTCTCCAAAAAGTGTTTCACCTTCAGTGTCACCACACCTAAGGGTACCAGTAGGAATGGGTAGACTCTGGCCTCAAAGAGAAATAACTTCCCTTGAGCCAAGAGGCTGCCTAATCATTTTGGTTTAAGCAGAATTCTAAAAGAGCAGCAGGGAAATTGCAGCGTAAGGCATGTAACAATACAAGAACCAAGTTGTTACCTATTGCTTTTAATGTTAATGATGAAGCAATGGCTTTCATAGAATCATAGAATTGTTAAGGTTAGAAAAGACCTCTAAGATCATCGAGTCGAACTGTTAACCCAGCACCAACCACCATGTTCACCCCTAAACTATAACCCCAAATGCTACATCCACATACCTTTAGAACACTGCCAGAGACAGTGATTCCACCACTTCCCTGGACAGCCTGTTTCATAGCCTCACCACCCTTTCAGTGAAAAAAAATTTTATTACGCAATCTCAACTCCTACCTGGTACAAACTGAGGGATTTTCCTCGTCCTATTGCTTGTTACCTGGGAGAAAAGACTGATCCCCTCCTCACTGCCATCTCCTTTCAGGTAAGTCATGGAGAGCAGTAAGGCCCCTCCTGAACCTCCTTTTCTCCAGGCTAAACAACCCCAGCTCCCTCAGCTGCTCCGCATGAGACTTGTGCTCCAGACCCTTCCCCCAGCTTTGTTGCTTCTGTGCTGTTCTCTGAACACAAATCAGCAGCTCAACATCTTTCTTACAGTGAGGGGCCCAAAACTGAACACAGGATTCGAGAGACAGCCTCACCAGCGCCAAGTACAGGGGGTGATCACCAAACAAAACCAGAAGTGTATTAGGCCACTGTGCTCCCATCTTTTCAAGCAGGAACAGACAGTCTCAGATACAGCTCCACTCACCGCCACTCCCTGGCCCATCCAGGGAACAGTCCACCTGTCCAAGCTATGAGAAGCCAGATTCCCCAGGAGAATGCCATGAGAAATGGCATCAAGACTTTTACTAAAGTCCAGCCAGACAACATCCACAGTCTTTCCCTCATCCACAAATTGGGTCACCTTGTCACAGAAGGAGACCAGGTTGGTCAAGCAGGACCTGCCTTTCATGAACCCATGCTGGTTGGGCCTGATCCCGGGGCTGTTCTCTACATGCTGAGTGATGGCACTTGCCATACAAAGTGAGCAAGATACATGTCATGAAAATAAATTGCAAAAGAAATGTATGAAAATATAATTTTAATTTTATGGCTCAGAAAAGTGTTCTAGCTGAAAGGTTAAAAAGTTATTTTGAGGTGGGCAAGGAAAGAGAGGCATTGCTCATAGAAATAAGCTGCTGCAGAGAGTGTCTAAATGGAAGAATTATCAATCCAGATCATGATGTGGCAGTTTCTAATGAGAAAGGCAGGATGCAAAAATAACATCTCAGTACAACTATTAAGCTGGAATAGATGCTGTTTACTGTATTAATGTTGCCTCTCCTGGTGTAAAAAAACAAAACCAGAATTGTAATAGGCCATTGCGCTCCCATCTTTTCAATTACAGAGATAGAACAATCTCAGATTCCAAAGCTAACTACAAATCAAAATTGTGTTATGTTATCTACTGAGACACAAATGGAAAATAAATACTGTTAACTGTCACTTTCCATTAGGTAACAGAAATTCAATTACATTTCAAACAAGCCTCCATGTCAACAGAATAAATCTGTTTCATAAATGAGCAGGTAACCATTTTTTATTCTAAATTCCCAAAGGGAAAAAATCAATTTTAATCACAATTGTTCATTTTTTCCCATATTAATGTTTTGGAGCAAAGTACATCATCTGACCTAATAAATACCATTGTATAGCAGTGAGGTTTAGCAAAAAGGGGAGAGAAATGGTGTTTATAAAGAATTATGAAATTCATCTGATGATACATTGTCCTGTTTTGGCACCGAAGATTCACGCTGCCCAACTGACCTACAGACCACCAGCTTTCCTAGACTTCTGACTGCACCACAAGATCAGAAACCCAAGTAAGCATCAGTAATTACTGCATCAAGAGTTTATCACGCTGTATCAGCCACTGTAAAAAGAAATGCATTTTATCAGGAGCCTTCAAGAGATTGAGGCAAATAGTAAAGAGGCTTTTCAGAAAGAATGGGCCCCACTGTCCTCTTAGATAGGACAAAAATATACATGGGCAGGATTAAACATTCTTCAGAAATATAGGACTTTCGTGGATTCAAGAGTACCTTCTCATTTGTGACAGTGCCAGGGCAGGGACAGAAAATGAAGAAATCTGAAATCTATATTTGAAATCCTTTTGTAAATCTTTATAGCAGATCTTGGAAATAACAATCCTGTTTTGCTTGCACAAGAGCCCCAGTTTGACAGAAGCCTGCCCTGATGCAGAGCAGCAGGAAGATTTGGCATCGTAGTCTTAAGAACCAGAACCACCTTTCTTTATTCTAAACATGAGACTAAAATAACCAGCTCAATAAAAGGAGCAAGAGCACTGCAACTCCAACTTTACATCTTGTCCTCCCCATGAAGACAAGAAGAACAAAGCCATCGTTGCTTGATGTGGGAAAATACCGGCCCTGCACTGCCCTTCGATTCGGAGGGGAAGCCAGAGCTGCAATTCAAATGTGTTTGGCAGCCAGAGGTGCCCACAAACAGTATCAGCTCCAAGAGAGACAATGGACATTCTCAGCTACACGACTGCCAACTGGCCCAGGTGTCACATTAGGTTAGAGAGCAAAGAAAAATACACAATATTTATTTCTTTCCATGGAAATTCACTGTGGAGCTCACAGAAGTCACAAAATACGTGTTTCCTGTAACACAGCGGAACTGGTTCAAGATGTAAGATTAAGCCATTAAGTAGCATTGGTCAATGTGTAATTAAACCAGATCCCTCTTGGGGTCATCACATCAAGAGACAGTGCATTAAACTTGAAGCAGGAGAGGGTGGGGTTTCTTTTTCCTAAATGAGAAAATTAGGTATATAGCCTAAAGAGGAGAGCTAGGAAATTAAAATCCATAGAATTCTGCTAAAAAATACCTTATTAGCATCATGGGAAACTTACATACATATATTTTAAAAGTAAGTAAAAAGTCAAGAACAAAAGAGTATGGCTAAAAAATAAAGCACAAAAATCAAAAAAAAGTAATGAGAAGCCAATAGGCAAATCAAAACCTCATCACACAAAGTGTAAAACCTGAGATTACAGGGGTGAACAAAGTCCACAAAACAGTCACCTACACCATAGAAGTAAGAGGTTCTGGAAAAACACAGGTTCCAGAAAGACCTCTGTGCCTATCAGGCCACCTGATAGGTTGAGTTGAGAGGAAGCTAGAATTTTTCTTGGAATCACTATTCATCACAATTAATATTACTTGAAATGGGCAACTCTCCATCATAGTGGTGTTGTCAGAGACAGGATGATTAAAAGGGTGAAATCTGACAAATTCAACTGTCTCCTCTCCTCAGGACCAAGAGCTTTTCTCAGTTTCAAAATCTTTTGCAAATTTGACCCCACTTACAACCCATCTGTCATCATATGACTCTCACAGCAGAAACAGAGACAGTATTTGAAGGTCAAGCTGAAGAAAAAGATCCTATTTTGAACGTTCCAATATCATATGCTCTGTATACTGCATGGAGTTTGGATTCATTTTTATCATTTCTAAGAAGGTAAGAGAAGCTGGGCTGGTGCAGAACCAGGGTGAGCTCTTACCTACTTTTTACCATGTCCTCACTGCTCAATCTCTAGGGAAGCCAGAACTGAGCACGAATATATGACACCTCCTCCTTTCAAAGTCCTCACCCCACTATGGTTGCTTCCAGTTGATGAAATATTCTGTTCTTGATGCTGTTTGCCTATTTTGTTACTCTCAACAGATCTTTCTTCTAATTACTTGCTCAGTATAACCTTGAACCATTGTAAACCTTTTGTGCCCCAAACCTCATCAAGTTTCCACAACAGATGTTCCCTGAACAGTATCTTTAGTTTAGCAGTTTCCAAACTCAAAGGTGGGCTATGAAACCCTGAACAAGTGCTGAAAGAAGAAAGGATCAAGAGATGAGAGCTACTAACACAGCTGTATTACTATATTTCCAACCTTAAGGATAAAGGCAAGAAGGTGTGCTCACTTCACCTAATTAGAGGTACACAATTTCTACTCTTCAATCAGAAGGACCATTGGTTATTATCTACAACAGAAGCCATGAGTCACAAAACATATGGAGTGCAGCAGAATTCCTCAGGAGAAGAAAGGTGTCCTCATCCCACCAGGAGTGCCCTGAGAACCCATCCATAACAGTCTGAGAGAAGAAAAGAGAGAGGAAAGGAATATTATACAAACTTTCTAGAAGCTTCTTTGTATTAATTTACTCAGAAAACTTGGGCATGCAGTCATGAAAGTCAAATATTCTGGAGGGGTGGGGAAGACCTCCAAAGGAACTCAGAGAACCTAAGATTATATTCTGGTCTCAAAGGCAACTTCATTCAGGACACCTTGGAGATCACCCCTGTTTAGCTACTATGAGTCTCTGTGAGTATTCCCAGTGTGATCCAGTCATTTACAGGTGCATTGCTGCCACAGACTGAAAGACTAACTAAATTACTGGAAATAGGAACAAGGAGGAAAAAATAACCAGTGCAGGAAGAAAGCATTTCCTAAAGGATCAATACTATGAAAGGCATAGTTATTCATATTTACTAATAACTGAAAGCTGACATGCTATAAGTAATAAGAATGCAAAATTTGCTGACTACAGAGAACTATTTAGAGTAGTCAAGACTAGAAAGGATTGTGAGGAACTCCAGAAGGACCTTTAAAAAACTAGGTAATTGGACAACCTGACAGCAGATGAAATTCACTGTGAAAAAAGTGCAGAGTAGGGTACACTAGAAGGAACAAATTTAAAGCCACTTGTACATACTGATGGGTTCTGAATTAGTTATAACCTCTCAGGAAAAAAGATGCAAGATTCATCACGGGCACTTCAATGAAGACATTTGCTCAATACACATGAGGGGTCAAAAAAAGTGAACAGGATGCCATGATGTATTGAGAAGGGAATACAGAATATGAAAAATATTAATATACTGCCATTTATATTGCCATCACTGTAAATTAATGACATATACTCCCCTTGAATACATTACCTCTGTCAAGAAGGACATGAAAAAATAGTCCAAAGGACATCAAGGATAAAAACCCTCCTGCATCACAGGAGAAGAGGGTCTCTAAAGTTTCCTCGTGGACAGATTATTCCTCTGTCGTTCATGTCAGCCTCCATCGTCTGAAGTAGTGCAGGATACCCAACAACAGAAACAAGATACCAGGCCAGGAAGACATTGACCTTTGGTCACGGGACAGTGCCTATGCTTATAATTAGAATGTTTAAAAATAATTACCTAATTTTCAGAGAATATAGCAACAGAGGCATGTGACTTAGTGACCATGGACACTGGTAAGGCTGACGTACTCCATGTCTTCTTTGCCCCACTCTTCACCAAAATATCCCCCAGGCCTCAGCACTGAGAGGCAGGGTTGGAGAAGGAGATGACCAGCAGTGGATGAGGACTAACTTGGGTATCTCAGGAGAACACAGCCCACAGGTGTCCGTGGGACCTGTCAGGCTGCATCCAAGGCCGCTCACAGCCCTGGCTGCTGCCTTTTTAAGAGGCACCTTCGAAAGGAGTAGGACAGGCCCCCAGGAACTGGAAGAAGGCAAATCTTGCAGCAATCTTCAAGACAGAACCAGCAGGAATGTCATGAAATTCAACAAAGACAAATGTCCCATCCTGCATTTGGGAAGGAGTACACAATACAGGCTGGGCCTGACTGGGAAGCAGCCTGATGGGAAGTCTTGGTGTATCTTGAGCTGAACATGAGCCAGCAGGTTGCCTTGGCAGCAAAGGCTAACAGCTTCCTTGGCCTTGTGAACAGGACTATAGCCAGAGAGGAGTGATCTCTCTGCTCAGCACTCATCAGACCACATCCAGAACAGCATGATTCTCACCCACAAATACAAGAAATACATCAAAGAACTGAGAGCAATTTCAGCAGAGGATTTCAATACTGGCTGGGTTCTGGAGTACACCTGCCCTGTGAGAAGACGCTGAAGGAACAAGGCATGTTCAGCCTGGGAAACAGACAGCTCTGAGGGCATCTAACAACAATCCCCTATGAGGATGTGGAGGATCACTGAAGAGAGGACAGATTATTCTTGGCTCTTCACAGCAGAGCATGATGGGACAAAAGACAATGGGCCTAAGGTGAAATAAGAGAGGTTCAGATTGGATATACAGTAAAAAACTTTCCCTGTAAGGACAGTCCAGCAGTGGAATGAGCTGCCCTGAAAGGTTGTTCAGAGGCTTTGAAGATTCAACTGGGTCAGTACTTGAGTAACCTGGTCTGACCTGGCCACACTGTGTAAGGTTGGACAAGAGATCTCCAGAAGACTTTTGCAGACCAAATTATCCTATGATTCACCATCACCTCTGGAAATGTTCAGAATGCAAGCAGATGTGGCACTTGGAGACATGGTTTAGTGGCGAACATGGAAGTGCTCGGTTAACAGTTGGACTCCATCTTAGGGCTCTTTTCCAACATTAAGTAGTGTATGATTCTAAGTAGTTCTTTCTCTATAACTATTACAATATGGTGAAGCAGTGCATTTACAGCATCGAAGAACCTGGAAACTCAGGGAAATTACATTTCTATACAGCACCAAACCTTATGGATTCCAAACGACAGCTGCAAGCAGAGCTCTGGACAGGCTATTTCCCCTCCTCAAGTTTCCATTTGTTCTCTTCCATCTACTTCAGGTTTATACGGCCCCCATTAACCACAGCATCTCAACATCATCTTGTTTCACTGCATCAGAACCATGATTATCTTTACGATGAAGAAATGAGTAAATTCACTGCCATGTGTTATTGCTTGCTTTCCCTCACTTTTCTTGCTGTGGATCATTAAGTTTTGCATCATCAAAAGCTTGTACCTTGTATGTGTTCATAACAAAGGCTTGTTCATGAACTGGAAATGTTGATATATAGTCAAATAATGCTCCAGATTACAAGACACAGAATAGAAAATCATGAAATCCAGAAAACACAAAATTTTATCACACATTTTCCTTATTTTATTGCATTGCAATGCACTACTTTCTATTAGTGATAAAGATGAAATGTCATCTTAACTTTTAATTTCTTTAGCACTTTAATGATTTTCAAGTTTCATCATACATATCAGGACGTTGAAAAAGGATGTTTTTTTAACACATTCTCTTTTTTAAAAAACTTAGTATTATTAAAAAAAAAATAATACTGTTCCACAGAGTATCTCAGTAGTAAACATTTTGCCCCTATTTTACCTTCACTCCTATAATTCATCTTCATTCAGTTCCAAAGTTCCCACATATACCAAACAAATTCTGGAAAATTAAAATTTATGACTGAGTGTAAAAACATGGATTTGCTCTGACCTGTAGCAGTACTGACCCAGCAACAAGGAAGCTGTGCAAGTGCTCTGTTTCCTAGAAAACAACACTCACTTAGCACAAAGCTGGCTTTGTTCACCCACATCTTCTCTGCCTTTCCTCCCCTATCAAAGCAGTTCATAAATGAAGGAAAACATTTGGCTTACACACCTATACGTGACCAGTTTGAGATGGGGTCCCAAATCCCCTGAGCACATCAAAAGCAGGCCCTTAGGCATAAGACTTATTTTCAAAAATACTCAGAACTTCTCAGTTTTTATTAGTGAACACATCTGTTGCCTGTGCTTGACTCAAGAGTATTGGGATCTGCTGCACAACCTGTCCTGTCCTCACCCCCCATTTCTGTTACACCACTTCCTAAGCCAGGATGCTCCCTTTTGGAAGGCTGAACTAAATATTTACTCCCTTCTCTTTTTTATTCATTTTTGTCCATTTTGTTCTCTGTCTCATTGCTCGTTCTTTCTTCACTTTGATGTTTTACTTACAATTCTCATTTTAAAAACTTTTCCAACTTCTATTTACTAAAAACATAGGCAATAAATAATGCCATTAACACTGGCACACACAGAATTATCACTTTTTCTCTGGAATTAATGTCCCAGCTATCCTGGCAGGTGAAATTCCACTATGTTGCAATTAGTTTACTTAATGAAGGTTTTCTGAACTGGCATGAGATCTAAAAATTTTATGTTTGCTGTCAGGCTTGGGTTTTTTAAAAAGAAATTAGGTATTGAAAAATATCAAAAAGGCCAGAGAGTTCACTCTGCAGATGAATCTAGCTTGGGATCCAAAATCTGACAGCAATGATGTAAAATTTCTAAATATAAAGAGTACATATCGGGGGGGGGGGGGGGGGGGAGGGAGGAAGGGACACTCAGCTGACAGTCAGTAAAATGACAACACTACTGACAATGTGAGAGCAAGAAAGACCAAAAGCAGTACAAAAGATGGAAACCAATGTAATCAAACAGATATCATCAAAGACTTTGAAAAGCAAGACTTTGAAGCTGACAGCATTAAAAAAGTCACTCAAATTTGACTTGATTTGTGAATCTACAACTCCTTTTGAATCTGTCCCCCAATACGCTGCATTGCTCTGCAATGTTGAACACAGTGATTCCTCAAGGGTTTGACTCCTCTGATATATATAACCCCAGGCTAATTTTCTAAATGGGTGATACTATTCTTTTCCCTGTGGAAATCTAGAGCTAATTTCAAACAAGGATTAATTTATGTTAAAATTACTGAACCCATACAATACCAAGCTTGAAATTCTTAACAATCCTAGAAGAAATTGAAGTGCTGCTGAATAAATAAATTATATGCACAAGCACACAAATACGCTAGATATACAGATAGGTACACCTCTGTGCATACTGATCATGAGAATGACACACCAAAATCTTGGATTTGCAACAGGCCTGTTGCCTGACCTAATAGCAAAACTGATCTGAAACGGTTAAATCTAGAGACCATGACAGATCAAATCCAGATCTATTTATTTCCTTATTCAAGAACAGAAAGATCCTATAAATGTTTAGGTCTGACAAATTTAAACAACTGAGGTAGGCAAATAACAGATTTTCAGTTCCAGGTCAAACCCGAAATATTATTCAAAAAATTTTGAAAATTAAAAAGTCAAAAAATAACCTCTAGACTGAGAATGATACAGTGTGTTTGGCCTCAAATACTACGCATCTATTGTAAGCAATTGCCAAAAAGCTTATAAGTGATCAAAACAAAAAAAATATACTCCAGCACTGAAAAATTTTAGGTACTTTATTTTGAAATTTTCTAAGCTAAACATTTTCTTAACTCTTCTGGAACTTTTAAAGAGTAGGTAGATAGGCAATAAAACTCTAATTTATGGCTTAGCCTTTCTGTGTCACCTACTCAACCTTTTAATCAGAAGAAAAGTTGCATCAAAAATAATGTCAGAGGGTTAATCAGCAATCCAGTGGGTTTTACTTAGTGGTACCCATATAAAAATATACTGACCTTTCTCCCAGTTACAGTTGAAAAAAACAGAAATTTAAATCACAATTACTTCTGTCCATGGGGTTTAATTAAAACTATTTGGTTCCACACTTAAACTAGCATTAGAAGAAGAGGTGATAACAGCATTTACAGGGGGTTTTGTACTGCTGAGTTTTTGGGGCTTGCTTAGGGTTGTACGGTTCTCTGTCTGCAGACCTGGACTCATTTCAGTTCTACATAGCCAAGCAGACAGAGCAGAAGAGGAAACACAATCCATCTAAGCACCCACATGCTACATTTGGTTAAGTCCTGTAAATGAAAGATTTAGCAATGGTTTTGCATAGTGCTAACACCATGAAGTAATGTATTTTCCTCCACTTTAAAGTGGAGGAGAAAATTAATTAAGAAACACTTCAAAATATTGAAACTTGGCTGATATCATAGTTATGACAAGTAGACCTGAAATAGTCAAATCTTCCATCTTAAGGAAGCTACTGATTAATTTGGGAAGATGAACACTCACTCACACATTTCTCTTCCAAGTGATTTTTGCCATATTCATCATTTACTTTATTACATATTAAAGATAAACATTCTGTGCATTTCTATCAACTACCACGATTCTGAAAGTTATACTCTTTTTGATACATTAATTGGCTATCATGAAAAATGAAGCAGAAAATATTATTCATAGAAGTGTTACTCTGCTGCACATCGCAACTTCAAAGCACTTCACAGGCATTCCTTACCCTCCACAGCATTCCTGTCAAGCAGATAAATATTGGTTGCCCCATTCTCAGGCAGAAAAGGAGGAACAAAAGAAATAAAGACCTAAACTGCCAAAGGGTTTCATTAAACGAGCTGTTCCAGTGACCGGTTAACACAGCCCCTTCCGGGCCGAGATTTTAGACAGCTTCACAACTCCGTCTGGCATTAGTTTCAACATCTAAAGTTGTCTCTGCAGGTTAGCAACATTATTGGCATCTTGGCTTTGAGTCAGCTAACAGAATACAGCAATATTAAAACTTCAAGGCATCTTGTCCCTAATCCCGAGTAGTGGTCATTATGTCGTTTGTTCCGTAGAGCAAAAGATATAAATGACCTCAGACATTCTAGTTAATTATTTATGCACAAGGAGTAGTATCATGATTGGAAATTATGCAGAACAGATTAAATGGACCACATTTTATTATGGAAGAAAATTACAAGCAAGATTTCCAAAACATGGTTATCTAAAAATAGTCTTCCAATTCCTTACTGAGACACCTGACTTTCCAAACTGCCAAGTATGCAGAAGTTTCCCAAATTAAACACCAAAAATGAAACTCAGAACTTCTGTCCACCAGTCTCTATGAAAATATGCCCTAAGTAATGCTGGTGAGGTAACAAAAATTGGATAACGAAATCACAAAGATCTCAAAAAATACACATTGACGTGAACAATTAATCTGCCTTAAAAAAACTTGACTGTAAAGACGTTGCTTATACAATTTGGGATGTCGAAAAACATGAATTTGTGTTGGGGCCATGTGCTGTACAACATAGTTTAATTTCTTCTGTCACAAAGAGTATAATTTGCTTGAATTACAGTTGATGGCAGAAGATGCCAGTTCCCATTAACTAAAAAAAGAATTCACGAGCAGACATTACTTGAAGCTCACGTATTTCTGTAGGAAAGCTCTTAGCCACCTGGTGCTAGGAGTCAGAATTTGTCAACCCAAGGTGTTCATGCAAAAATGTATTAGTGACTAATCACCTGAGACCAGCTAGGGTTAATTTAGCAGAACAGCTTCTAATCTCCACTTCTTTCTTCTCTCGGTGGTAAATGGACCAGTGGAGACAGCACAGTAAAAACATGCTCCCGCTTCCTGAAAAAAAATATCTTTTTTTCCTGTGTCCATCTATCACAACCTTTTACCTTCCAAGACTGTTATGAAGGCCGCATCAGTCATGGAACCATCCTTTGAACGTAAAACAGCATTTCAGCCGAATGCAGCAAATTTTGGTGAGGCGAACAGCCAAGTGGGAGAATGGGAGATTTACCGAGGAGGTAAAGCAGTAGGGTGAGAAATGACAGAACAGCAGCCACGTTTTAATAGCCATTATGAGGCAATGAGCCTGTCTTAAGAATGGCTTGCAGGATGAGCAAAGAGGAAGGCAGGAAAATGTAAAAAAGATGGTTTGGTGGGAAAAAAAAAGAAAAGAAATGCCACCGAGTAGCACTTGAAGAAGTGAATGTTTTATAGGCAATGTCTGGATCCTTGTACCAACACGTTTTGAGCATTGGCTACATCCTACTGGAAAGGCAGGTGAGCTGCTTCTGAGAAGCGCTAAGAAAATATCTACAGAATGACTGGGCAAGAAAAGGTGCACAAATTCTAGGACAAAAAATAGGGAGTCAACTTTTCACCCACAAAGACTAATGGGAATAAATACTGCTGATTTAAAAGGGATAAGGCTGAATGGAAGAATCCCATAGGAGTATCCACTGCATCTTCTCCAGTGCTGATGATAAGCAATTGGGGGCTTAGCTTAGTGGTGAACAGGTCAGTGCTGGGTTAACAGTTGGACTCAGTGGTGTTAGAGGTCTTTCCCAGCCTTAATGACTCTCTGATTCCAAGTCCTGAGCCTGAAGCTAAAGAAGAGAATGGCAACAGCCTAAGAGCACATGAACACTTAAAACAGATTTGCCTTAAACACTGGGGGGAGGGGGGTATAACTGTTCTAGATACAAGGTTTTTATACCCACCCAGATTAGGGGGTTATCCAGAAAAGTCTCCCTGCTCTACAATGACAGTCACTTTCCTACCTTGAATCCAGTGTCATAAGCTGTGATTCTTTGCTTTTTGATAATGGGTTTTCAGAAAAGAGATAAAATACAAACCTATGTATTCTGAAATGTATTTAAGCACCAGTAAGAAGCTACCTCCATCTGAGACAACCAAGTACATGAAGAAGAAAAATCTGGCTGTAGCCCTGAGGGTCCTGGTGCCATTAGAAGACCACCACTAACTTGTAAAGGTAGTCTCCTTGGGTATTTCATTATATTTTGTTTGTTTTTAATGGACTTTACTACTCAATAGTTTCAAAAACGCAAATCCATATTAATGAACTGTCTTCTTAATGCTTCTTTCATTCAGCCTCTGAGAAACAAAGCATATTATTAAAACAAATCACACTAGTAAAAATGAGAAGGAACGACAGGCTTCTGCTAAAAGTCAAAACTGGACTAAGCTTCCTACTTGGCAGAAATTCATCTTGCTTACCTATTCTTTTATTTATAATTAAAGCAGTTTCTTTATTACACCTTTGTTAAGCATGGTTGTAACTCAACCATCCAAGAATTACCTGGCCTTTTAAAAATCACTTCTTTCATTAGTTAGTCTATTTTTGTTGTTGCTGTTTTGAGAAATTCCCCTATGTGCTGTAAAAGAAACTCTTTTAAGACAAAGAATCCTTTATAAGAAACAACTAATTGAAGGGGGAAGGAGAGGCAACCTGACAGCCTCTGTTCATATTCTGAAAGTGAAATATGGTTTCTAACATCCTTTCCACTCGTTAAAGTTCTAATACCATACAGAGATATCCAGTGTCGTCTTCATGAGTCCACCACCAAAACGTTCAGGACCAGCACTTTCCTAAGCAGTAAATGAAGTGATACACATTTTATTGCAAGAAGAGTAATCTTTGAGAAGCTGCCATCTTGTATTTCATTAAAAGGGGAGGAGAAGCAACAGTACTTAAGTTGTACATGTACCAAAGCAGTAACCACAGAGATATTCATACATTTGGAAAAACAAAAGTTTAGGGTTTTTTTTAGATAAAACAGCTGGGGATATTGGCCAAAGAACTCTGGATCTAAACCGAAGGGAAAATACCCACACACACACCCCACCCCTCGTGAACTCTGACTTAATTGTATAAAAGTGGAGATACCAAATGCAATGTAATTTTGTGCAGAGCACTGTTACAAGGCAGATGCAACATTTACACCCCACTGTAACCTCCAGCATAGTAAAGGAATGTATACCCAATGCTATGAATAGTACACAACCACTGTAATACATGGTACCGGTATTACGTGCTGATACTTCTATGATTTTAGCACCTGCTTTGCTTCTTAAAAGCCACCTCTGAGTACCACTTTTCAGACTTTGTTCACTCTTCCAAGAATACTGATGGTCCTATGCCCACCCTAAGCCATGAAGTTGCACCAAGACGGAAGTAGCGGCATTCGTAATGGAGCATGGGAAAGGGTGCCAGGAGTCTTCCTGGAAGGGAAAGGAGAGTGGCAGCTGCTTGTCTGCTTTAAAACCACTTAGGACATGGCTAAGGAGCACTTTCAAACCCTGCTGTTCCTTCTCTTCTGGCAAGGATAAGCGGAACAAAAGGGATTTAATATGATGAGTTACACAAAGCCCTGACCATCCCCACCCTGCATACTGTCTTGCACTACTTTTCAAATCAATATACTACTACCACTCGTACTTTGAGCTACCATGATACTTGGCTTAGTATCAAGCACTATGAAAACCCCATGAAGTATTAATCACTGTCACAAGAAGCAGACGAAGCATTCAGGCAATACACCAGCTCTGTTTAGGCTCTGAAAAAGAGGCATTTCCCCCACAGAAGACACATTTGCTTTAGGAGAATGAAATGGAAAAGGGTTCTAGTTTTTAAAATTAATTCCGTAACAAGAATGAGAAGACAGGAGGGAAGTTTTACATTTCATCTACAAGTCAGTCTGCGAGTCTCCACCCCAGAATGACTTCAGACCCCTCAGCTCCACCGGCAAAGGCACGGCCCAAATCCTGTGCTTCCTGCCTTGGGAAACTGCTACTGGAAAATACTTTTGCCAGTGATAGCTACTCATATCTGACATTCACAATGAAGAACCACATAGTTTACATATGTTTTTCTAGCATATATTTTCTCTATTTTTCTCAAAGGCATGAAAACATGTGGTATCACTGCCAGGACATGAATATGCAATAACAATTTTACTTTTTTAATTTTTGTATTTGCATGGCAGTTCAATTCTGAATCACTTACATTGGCCACTGAGTGTAAATACAGCTTAGGGCTAACAAGACAACATGAGTGAAGATTATTATTCCACTTTATCCACAAGCAGGTAGCCCAGGCCCAAACTTGCATGTTTGACAACTGCATATGCAAAATATAGGACCATGCACCATCCAAAAGCATATATGTAATTTTTGGCATGACTGGGGTTAGCACCATTACACTGAAAAGCTGCTTCCAAAGTTCCCCAGAGAAATGCCAAAGACAGTGATTGCAGAGGTGTCTAATTGACAGATACTGTGGAGAAGCAGAGACAAGTGGTGCTGCATGACAAAATCAAGGCATTATCTTCACTCAGCCTTGCCAAGATGCCTCAGCTCTGAGCTAGGAAAGGATAAGCACATTCAGTCTTGGCTGTCTTCTGACAAGCTTGACAATTAGTGTGCGCTGATTATTGTGCATATAGTGAAATGTTTTTATACCGATATCAAACTACGTTCTTGATACTTACAGGACACTTTATAATATCATAATACTTTCATCTGTTTGAAAACAGAGGAAGTAAACTCTGATGTTTATCGTAGCAGAGCATTACCCAGCCTTTCAATCTAGAAGTTTCTCACCTGATGGAAAGTCAGGAATGTGAACTTTAATGGATAAAGGAATATATTCAGGGCAAAATTTATACATTCATCCTGCATCCTGTTCATACTGTAAGCAGGTTTGAGGGCACTGAAACACACCCCTTTCCACCCATTTACCCCAACCTCTCCTCCTACCTACACAGGATTCTTTCACCTCAATTTAAACATGATGAAAACTGATCATGTTTAGCAAATCCAAGGCTTGCTTTCCAAAAGATACTACAAGATATGCAAAAAAAGCCAAAACAGTCCATTTAGCCACGTTAACCTGTAACATAAACACAAGCACTCAAGAGTTCTACTCGCTAAAATTTAATTTAATCATAAGCCTAAGTAGTTTTCTAAATTGTGGCCTACGCTGTTTCTTAAAAGTCTGAGACATCCTAGTATCCTAAAAAAAAAATGAGTATTTTTCACTTCAGTTGATCTCATGTTGCTAAAAATTCTCTTCAACCAGCAATGAAATAATGCATTAGGATGTGTGCTGCCGTACCAACAAAAATGCACCACCATTTCCTTTTTAATGGCATATCAAATATTTTGCTTTGTGTAGACATCAAGATTTACAAGGGGTTTTTTAGTTACATTATTAGTAATAGTGCTAAAATCTCAAGAACTAAGTAGCATTATATTTAATTATCCTTCTATAATTACACTGATTAAATACAGCGTAAGGGGCCATAAAGATAGATAAAACATTATGGCTAAAAAACTTTTCAAAAATGACCATAAAATTATTATTAAGCCTGAGGTGAGAAAATTAATATCACAAGCATGATTTTATAGGGTTTTCTTATATCGCTTCCCCTTCTTAGAGTATCTCATCTGCAGTGGCAGCAGAATTTCCTCTCGGCAGTAATGGAAATGAGAACTAACTATAAAAAATGTTGCAACTTGAAAGGGAGGTCAGTTTAGACTTCCATACCAAGGGAGAGTATTTGTGTGCTTGATGCTTCAGGCAAATGCCAGTAAAACATATTAAAACACCTCTGAGCTTCAAGCACACTGGCTTACACTGGGGTAATATTTGTTTTCCTTGTTACCTTTTCCTTTCTTTTCTTTTACAAATACTCTGCATGTGCAAGAATCAGCACAATGTAACAGTCACATCTGTTTTCTGAGTAAAGATCTAAAAGGAGAGATCCAAGGATTTTCATACTGGATGACCATTACTGTTATCAGGATTAAAGAATCCCAAGAAAAATTCAGACCAAGGACTAATATTAAGGCAAAAAGCTAATACTAGAAATCTGCAATGTCTTCAAAAGCCGAAAAGACCAGATTATAAGGTTCTGATTGAGCACAGGAAAAACAAAACAGATCTTTCTGACCTACGTATGGGATAAATCATTTCAAGTAATAATTTTCCTGATTCTTTGAATTATATGTTTAATTAATTTTATTACACATAATTACCAAAATGTATCATAATTATCTGACACATTTCAAGAAATATGGTCTCATTTTACTTAATTATATGATTAATTAACTACGGTAAGTAATTGCTAAACTTCAACAAAATCACATTTCTCCTTTTCTTTCAAAATTTGGAAATCATCCTAGAGTGCTCCTGCCTATGACTGCTTCCCGCAAACAGCTCTGTGGTCACCAAACATACATTTGTTTTACGAGAAAGACGTGCACGACCTCCTGCATCTATTCTCTTTTACTGTGTTATATTCAAAATATACTGGTGCTCTCAGTTCTTAAAAATAGCTACAGGGGTTTTTTTCCATAATGATCAGCTTTGACACAGATACATCTGGTTGTCTGAAGAACCACCACACACTCTCTGGAAAGTCTGCTATTACATTTCCCAGCCCACTGGCTTGGTTTCAATGCCTTTAGTGCATTGGGAAGACGCTCCTGAAGACAGAGGGCTGGTGCAGCCCCTGACCCGTATCTGGGGTGAAGAGCAGGAACAGCCACATGGTTATCACTCTTCCGTAAATGTGGGTTGGCAGAAAGCACCCATACGAGGCCATTAGAGAAGGAATGAATTGAAGACAACCTGCAATCTCTCAAATTTATCCTAGAGGCCAAATCACTCACCAGATGCATCACAAAACTGGCACATCACCATCTCTGCTGTGCATCACCGTTTCTGTGGCTGCCCTTAGCTGTGAGTCATTACATGAACCAGGGTGCAACATTTGGGATTGCATGTGAAGAGAGCTCAGAACTGCAGATGGGAGAAAAATGACTAAATATTATTAATCAGTGACGATCCAGATGAAAAGGAGTAACAGCACATACTGTATCAGAGTCCCTGATAGATATAAATATATGTTTTGGGAGTCGTACATCCCAACCGAAACTAGCCAATCAAGAATAACACAGAATGAATTTTTTATAATTCAAGAGATAGCTGATAATATTCCAAGGATAGGTAATTTGTAACATTAAAAAGAGCCTTAACATGTGATATTTCAATACAAATTGATTGCCTATATTTCCTGATGCGTTAAGAGAATTATTTTACAAAATCATTTCATCTCAACTGAAAATGCGTTAACACATCCAAACCTCAATCAACAAAATGTATTCCTGCATTTTGAAGGAAGTAACAGGTCATTTATTAGACAGAGCTTTCCCACTTTTCACTAGGTTTATGCCACTATTTAATACCTGGCACACAATCTCCGGATTTGAGTTGCATGCTAGACACTCCTAATCCAACTAGTGCTGCCAAGAATCGAAGCAAAGACTGTCTAATGCTGCAGGATCTTATTATAAGTCAGTCCCAAATGACACTGGGAAAAAAAAAATCAATCTTTTTTTATTTTAATCCCCATTTTCCCCTAAATAACAAACTCTGATTCCTTTACAAACTGATGAGGTGCTTATTCTGCAGGCCACACACTGTAGCTGACTGGTGAGCAAAATTAGCAACTGGGCATGAGGAGGTGAAGTGTCTGGCTGGCTGTGAAGCAAAACAGAAACCAGGGGCTATCCACATGAGTGCTTTGCCAGGTCAGTCACACAGACTGCTCTGTGTTTAATGTCTCCATGTACAAAGCTGCCTATCAGCATTTTACTTGGAGACCCAACAAAGATGTTGGGTCTATGTGTTCTTAAAATTAAGGACACGTTTCCCAACTTCCCTGATGGATGATTTTTAATAAGGTTCTGAACAAAACCTAGGGAACAAAATGCTTTGATGATAAAGAATAAATTATGGAAGCCAATATAATTGTCAAGCTTATACCAGCCACGGCTAAATATCAAAAAACTGGAAAACAACTTCACCACAAAGTACAGAAATAGAGAGAGACTGTTCTACACAGCGTATCTGCCAGTGTTCTTCACTTAAACTGGATCAGCCTCTGGCACCCACAGACAATCATCCTCTCCCATACCTAGAAGTCCCTACTCCCATTCCCAGGTACCAGGGCATGCTTTCTCCTATTCCTCCACCGTCAGAAGCACAAATTCAGAAAAGCCATCACATGCAGCCCTCTGGAGATGGCTTCATACTGCAAAAGCAAACTGTTCTTCCAAAATTCAGAGACTACAGAAGTGATTTAGAACTACGTCTGCCTTGCCAAATGTGTGCCGTGGATCTCCAGCAGCTCAAAAGCTCTTGGGAAGACGAAATAACTAACAGTAAACATGACAAACCCCTCCTTATACCTCTCCTCATTCTGCCTGCAAAGTGAAAACCAAACTACTTATCAGGGACCTTTTGTTGTTTGTATTAACTGGAAGTCTAACAGCTACACTGCTCTTTGGGAATGCAGGAGATCTTAGGCACATGATGATACTGATGTCAATATACTAAAGAGCATCAGCCTGGGAAAAAGGGGGAGCCAATAATGGAAAAGGAGAAGACTGCATTTATCTATCTATATATTATATATATATTGAGCCAGCAGTGTGCCCAGGGAGCCAAGAAGGCCAATGGCATCCTGGCCTGGATCAGGAACAGTGTGGCCAGCAGGAGCAGGGCAGTGATCCTTCCCCTGTACTCAGCGCTGGTGAGGCCACACCTTGAGTATTGTGTTCAGCTCTGGGCCCCTCAGTTCAGGAAGGATATTGAGGTGCTGGAGCAGGTCCAGAGAAGAGCAACGAGGCTGGTGAAGGGACTTGAACACAAGTCCTGTGAGGAGAGGCTGAGGGAGCTGGGGTTGTTTAGTCTGGAGAAGAGGAGGCTGAGGGGTGACCTCATCACTCTCTACAACTACCTGAGAGGAGATTGTAGCCAGGTGGGAGTCGGTCTCTTCTCCCAGGCAACCAGCAGTAGGACAAAAGGGCACAATCTTAAGCTCTGCCAGGGGAGGTTTGGGTTGGATATTAGGAAGAAATTTTTTACACAAAAAGTAATCAGGCATTGGAATGGGCTGCCCAGGGAGGTGGTGGATTCACCATCTTTGGAGGTTTTTAAGAAGAGACTGGATGTGGCACTCAGTGCTGTGGTCTAATAACCATGGCAGTGTTGGATCAAGGGTTAGACTTGATCTCTGAGGTCTTTTCCAACCCGGTTTATTCTGTTCTACATTTTAAAACCTCATTTTGATCTCAGTAGTTATACTGCTTCTAAAAATTACTTACAATTCTGGACTGCAGACTCTGCAGTCAAGTTCATCATAGCACTGTTCCTATTTTAATGCCTATTCTTTTGATAATAAGTAAATGATGCTGCTGGATTTATTTCTGTTCTGTTTGGGAACTGTCTTTTTTGGTATTTTGTTTCAGTATCTAGACACGTTCTGCCAGGTGGCATTTTCTGATAAACATATTTTAAAGTATTACACATTTGAAAATATGCACACAAAAATAAGAGGGAGAAGTGAAGGCAGTTCACACATCAACAGTCACTCACGCAATATCATGATCTTCAGGAGGGCAAGAGGTGTGAACACATCCACCAAATCATCTTGTAGCCAAAGATCCCAGATTCTCTTTTCTCAAAACTAAAGGTCCCTCCTGGATTCTTGGGCTTCTTTTCCTGAGAGCCTTTGTCAACAAAGACAACAGATGCTGGTACACTGACCCTCTGCCATATGCACTCACCCAGTTGAAGAAGAACTCTTGGACAGGTAGCTCAGAGAGTGTGAACTATCCCTACCAATCAACTTCACTCAGCACACCTATCTGGCTTGCCGATGCAAGGGAAAGACACTTGCCTTTAGTAGTAACTTATCTCCTTCCAGTTTGGGTTATTTACCATATTTCTGGATTTACAGTAGCTTGGGAAATCCTCAACAAATGGCTACTGTCCCTGAATAGAGCAATTCTACATCTACAGCACAACAAATCAGTCCTATCTCAGATGGGACAGCAAGCAAACCTGACCATTTTCTCTACGCTCAGCACAGCAGACCTCACAAGCATCTGCAAATCAGACACAACAGGACATCTGCTCAAGGATGCATCTGACAATGGCACTGGGCTTGCCAGTGCTGGAAGGCCCACCGAAATCCCACCTTGGAATAACCATTTCCAGCCGGGGCAGACAAAGTGTGAAAAACACATGCCACCCCATATGGTTCCAGCCTCTCTATTCTGGTAATAGACCTCGTTACGGTCTAATACTTATTAGACATCAGCAGCAGTAGCAAACATAAAGCTCAGCTTAAGATTTCTCTCCAAATTTAACTGACTTTCTGGACTTCTACTCTTGCTTTCTCCCATCCTCTAAAACGAAGTAATTTGTTCCTATACATTTTTATATTCATTAAGGTAGAGGTTTGTGCCTAAATTTTTTATGGAGGGCCCCTAATTTTAGCATTTTTTATTTTATTTTTAGGGGGGGTTGTTGCTTTGGGGGTCTGTGGTTTTGTCGGGGTTGGCGGGTTTTTTTGGTTGGTTTTGTTGGGGTTTTTTTTAAGAATCCTTCTTTCTTCCATTGCTGCACAACTTTAGGGCATCTAATTCTCTTTCCTAAAATAATCCCTTGACATAAATACTTCAAAACACATTGAGATAAATGTATGTTTCATTACAGTTAGATCACAATGGAACTTCTATAGAAGCATTTTTGACACAAAATGAACCTTTGTGATTAATGCTAACAAAACATTCCATATAATAATAAGGTGCCATAATGGTTTCAATGTTATTTTAAAGTGTTACTAAACCGTCAATTGCTCTGAAAACACAGTGAGGTCTTGCAGTAGAATTTAGATTTAAACACATACTTTTTATAACACTTAACATATTGCACAATATGAATCACAGTAAATAAGCCCAATGGGAATGTTTACTGAGACACAAAGAAAGAAGATCTGCAGAAGGAACTAGTTTATTATAAACAATACAAATATTTACTCTATTATTTAATGTGTGCCCAGCATGCCTATCCTTAATGCAGCATTAGCTGACATCAGGCATATGCCATATGCGCAAATAATTAATTCAAATTATGTTTTCTTCCAGTGTGTTCTCAGAAACGAGCTGAATTAATGCAAAGATATATTCAACACCAAATACTGAGATGATCTCTCTATGTAACAATCCATCCGTGTTTGTCTTTATGAGCACACAGTTTTTTAATACTTCAGCCTCATTGTTATTCCCTGCCAAGGGCTGCTGGTGTGT
Source organism: Empidonax traillii (assembly GCF_003031625.1). Classification (NCBI taxonomy): domain Eukaryota; kingdom Metazoa; phylum Chordata; class Aves; order Passeriformes; family Tyrannidae; genus Empidonax; species Empidonax traillii. Next base: position 870,799 of record NW_020955318.1, read on the forward strand.
GAAATGCTCCTGAAGTGTTTCTTATGTAATCATCAGGATGACAACATGGTGACTTTAAAAACTGACTTGGCTAAATATTATTTTTTTAGAAGACAAGACTTCAAAGAGCAAAGTCTTCAGGACACATTCACCTTTTTTAAACTAAAAAAAACCTCAAGATTAAACATAGTTTCAAAGTGTCCAGTAGATTGTCTGAAGCAGTTTCCCACAGTGCAGGGACAGATCAGTTGTCCATATACATTCAGGTGGTGTCCAATGGAGAGACTGGTGGGTTATTTCTAACAGACAACACAGCCTGTGAAGACATTCCTGAAAGCAATCACACCGCACATTTCCACCCTGAGCCACTGCACTGTAATGTCCTGTTCTCACGGCATTTCAGATGTGATTTGCTTATGAAAAATTATGCTGAGGCACAAGGTGCTACAAGAAAAAGCTACAAGCACTTAACTGATATTAAAAGGCACACGTTTTTGTAACTCCTGTACAATTTTATTCGTGTCTTCTCTGAGAGCTACATATTACCCCTGCGATTTTCTGTATGGACGGTGCTACTGCCAGCTCTCCACACCTAATGGCTCTCCTTTCCTCATCAGCTTTTCAGCTGATCATGGAAAAGAACTGACTGCTGAAAAAGGAATTTCTCTATCCCAAAATCAGCTTGGAGAAATACCATATAAAACTGTTGGAAAACAGCTTGCCTTGATCACAATAGCAATCCAAGTAATACTGCAATTCAGTCCACTCAGAAAGATTCAAAGAAAGAAAACAGTGAGAAAGGTAAAGAGACAGCCTTCTTAAGCATTTGCAAAGCCCCTAATGCAATGGACCCCAGCTAGTGTTTGTGTCTCCCTCAAATTAACTTAATAGACATATTTCCCAAAATTCAGTCCTACTCATGTCCAAGCTGTTCATGTTCCCCACACAACTGGAATCCAATTCAGGTTATGTATTCTTTCATTTAAATATCCAAATTTATAACAACAGGTTAATTCTCCTGAAGAGAGTGAATCCAACAACACTTCAGTTTCATGAAGAAACTGGGGAGAGGTTCACTCTGGCTCTGTCACACACCTGGCTCTGATTTGGGCCATGAAAGATCTGGAAACAGCACCTTACAGACAGGCACTATCTATTCAGGTACCTTGGTATCTGTAAGCCCTATCTCTCAACTCCTGTGAGGTGCCTAGAAGCACTCATAGGTGCCTCACACACACCTTTACAAATCTGGCCTTTAATCTGTGTGTTTCCAGAGACATGCTGGGCTTCTTGGCAACAACTCACAGCTCATAAGTTTGGCGGGGCTCCCTGTGGCTGCCCAGGTACAGCCTGGCACAAAGGAGGCCAGGATTACTAACACACTTTTTGCTGCAAGACGAGAACAGACTGATGGCAGAGTAGACACCAAAGGGATGATGCAGGAAAGGCCACATTCTACCCTTATTTTGGCATTACAACATGACATAAAAAGAGAAAATACAAGAGTTGGTTGCATATAGTTCATCCAGACAAGGCCTAAAGCAGGCATTACAAATGGTGTTATGTCTACAAACATCTGAGTAGCATAAATAGCAATATTTGAGAAATGTGGTCATGCCCAAAGCCAAGCAGATACAGAAAGAAAAAGTAGAAATTTCTTTCTTTACATTTGCAACTGTTTTACATTTTAAGCTCCAGGTCACAGCATGAAAAACTAAATCAAAAGGCAAATCTTGCCTTTTATGACACTGCATATTAAGCAACCAGCACAGTATCATGCTTAAATGAAAACCTGTATTAGAAACATACACAGCAGCGTGCCAAGACCTACATAGCTGTTGTATGCACACAAAAACATCAACATAAAAACCAAACATCAACACTCAAAGGTGTATCTAGTTCCCAGTTATAAGTTATAGTTATATATAAGACACACTTATCCCTTTATTGTTTAAAAAACGCTGCCAAGACTAGTCCAGAAAATTTATTTTCTATTCTTAGTTTTATTTTATTCTCAATATAGTAAAAACGACCTTCCACGTGAAACCAAAGGCACTGGAGGTATTTGCACAAACATGTGAGTTCTTGGACCTAAGCTGTTTCTTGGTTTTCTTCGTTAGTTTATGTTTAAAACCATTATAAAGTATGTTTTAGTGATCAAACATGGAATATGAGGTAAAAATCCACAAGCACAAGAACTACTTTGCACAGTCCAACAGAGCATGAAACTCATTCTGACAGGCCAGATATGATCTAACCAGCTCCATGATTATAGCAGGACAAGGACTCTGTATAAGACCAAGAGATACACTGAGGTTTCCAAGGTAAGCCTTTCTCAAAGACAGTAACATGCTTAAGGTGATCAGAAGGCTGTTATGTCTAGTTACATCTGTAGGTAGTTCTAACATAAATATGTTAAAGCAAGCAAAATATTCTATTGCTTTTTTACTAAAATATAGGAACTTTATGGTATGAAAACTAACAATGACAATTTTCTTTCACACATGATCAAGCAAAAAGAAGAAATGTATATGACAGCTTTCCTTATCCAGAGTATAAGGGGTTATCATAGACAACAGCAAAGAAAAGTCATGGTGAAACTATGAAAAAATACCTTGATGGTGTCCTTTTTAAGTCATAACTTATTAGGGAAAATGAGCATTCACAAGCATAAATTTGTTTCTGTGCAATTCACTGCCCAGTGACATTTGATTCCTTCCTAACAAACCTGTATTTAAGAGGAAAGTCATAAAATTGAAACAATGGCAATGACTGAGTAATCCATGGCTTGGTGCTCTATTAGCAATTAATAAATTCACCTAGCAATATCCAGAACCCAGTCATCTGCCACTTTTTATTTATTTCACTTCAGTTTCCATACCTTGCATATCCTCTGGGGCAATCATGCAAATAGTGCCTTTACCTTGCTCACAGAACAATAGTAATTCCTCACTGTACTTCAGTGTTTCAGGCATCATCTTTACTGCATTATTAAATGCACATGAAATAAATACGTCTCGTAATGTAGTGGAGAGTGTAGTACTTAACAAAGGTTCCTCAACTGTTTCATAAATAGCTATCAGGTTTCTGATGCTCAATGTGTTCATTTATATTTCATCATGTCGAATGGAATTTGATTTGCTTGGAGTACTTTGGCCTTACAAAAGCTCCAAAAAGAAGTTCATCAAACCCAAATGGGAGCTTTTGAATCATATTCATGGCAAGGAGGCACACAATAAATGGATCCTGACAACTTCTATCTCTTTTGCCACTTAATGACCAACCATCTGAGCCAGTAAGAGCCCTGGTGGAAGGCAAAAATATTCCAAAATAAAGAGACTCTTGACGAGGTCACTTTATCATTTGGACTTTCCCTGCCTTCACACCAAGTCAACACCCAACTGATCCAAACTGAAAGCAAGGCAGAAGAGGAAAGGCAGGTACTTTGGGCTTTGCAAGTCTCAGAAAACGCACAACGTTCTACCATTTCCTGCATTATACATTTCTTACATGAATTTAACGATAAATCATAATAAGTCTTCAGCAATCAAGGCACTGTCCCAGTAAGAACCATGCATCTGCAGCAGGGTCAGCCATAATGTCATCACGTCCTTCCTCCTTACTTCCCCAGGGGTTCTAAGGGCTGAAAAAGATACTTCAGCAAGTTTGCTTTCCTAGCATTTAAGGAAAACAAGCAAGATTCTGTTCCTAAGCCACCTCTCCTTCTGTGTCTGCTCCTGTGAGAGAAGGAGCAGTAGTTCTGGACCTAGGGGTGGAATAATCCACACAATCCCTATTTCCTCCTAAGTCTCGATGGAGCCTACACCAATGCATCTGATCTGACACTTATTGTTTGCTTCTTTTCCACGTATGTCTTAATATTGACAGAAATCATGGTGGTGTACAGAAGACAACTCTAATAGTGCGCATGTAGGTTCTGGAACAGTAAAAGCTCAATATTCAAGTAGAAATAAAGACTAATCAAATAAAACAACCAATTCTGGCATCTGGCTGTACCCTAATATCCACAGGAATGTCCTCACAGAAGTTGCTCACAATTCCCCTCTTATACATCAATGTCATTTCCAAAAAAACAGACTAGTTTATCTATGCTGCCAAGTAGAGAATCCCCCACTTGGGTGTTGCAATCTGCCTGGCTGTTTTAGGACATTTTATGCAACATTACTGACAGTAGCACAATTCCCAAACAGTCTAGGGGGTGTTTACAGGGAGTAAGGGATGGTGTTTTGTTGCAGTATGATTTCACTCAGAAAGTAAAAATCTGCCCCATGGCACACTGCTGTCACTCACCAAAAAAAAAGTAATTCCAGTCATTAATTGGCTGTGCACACAGGTGGCAGATTTCAGTTTAACACCAGTGCCCTTCCTGTAACAATCCATCGGCTTCCTCCAATTCATTCTCCAAGTCTGGCACCACTCAACTGTGCTGCTACTGAGATAAAGTGGGAAGGTAGGAATCACCTTGTATTTGAGGTGATTATCCCAATTCACACACTTAACATTTCTTGAGAAATCTACAAAAGCTTCAACTCTTTGATGAAGCTTCCTTGAAAAAGAGATCAATAATTTGCTATGCTGCAAAATTTAATTCAATTCCTGTTGATAACAAGAAGATACAGGAAGATAATGTTTGATTTTTGTCTGTCATACTTTGTGTGGTTTTTTTTTATTTAAATCTTCCTGCTTGTACTACTTTATTTCACTTTTTCTCCTGCCTTTGCAGCATGATTTCTGGCAATATCTCTCAAGGCAGGCACATACACCTGACATTTTTAATAGGGCAACAAAGTTTCACTAATACCATTCAGTAAATCACAAATCTCCTTTTTGCCTCCTTTCTTTCTTACCTTCGCTGGAAACACAGAAAGAGAAATTTTAAACAAATATTTTCATGCACATTTTTTTCTAAAAAGTTACTTTAAACATTATGAGGTACTACTTTAATAAGCAGTATTACCTCATGTACTTCTCCGTTATTTTGCCTGGTAACATATAAAAGGGGGAAATCCAAAATTTTAATCAAAGTGAAATCAGTCTCAACCTGGAATTTGCAAAAAGGTGTCTTTTTCAGTGCCTTCAGCTTACTTAAACTCATTAAAATTGCTAGAGTTACAATACATAACTGGTAATGGTATCACTGGATCTGGTAATGGTACAAAACATTACCACTAAACTACAACTTCCAGGACTGTGCTTTTGAATTCTGACATATTGCAATTGAAGAGGCATCAGCAGAGGGTTGACACCAGCTCATCAGTAACATCAGGAAACTGCAGGCAAACTCAGAAGCTTGAGGGTTGTTTGTTGGGGTTTTTTTCTGTCTCCTCTTCGGATTTCACGTTGGTCTTTCAGTGTTGAAATGTTCATTCTTACTGGTTCGGTTTCTGCTGAAACAATTACTTTATAACTAGTCCTTCACAATAATTTTTCATGATACTCCTCTGCAGGAGGAGGATAACTTTTAATGTCAGCGTGAATATGACTATATATCTGTAGCACTCAATTTATAGCACACATGTGGAAAATCTTGTAAACTGCCCTTCTCTTGATAGACTGTGCAGTAAACTGTACAGTATTTTAATTAATTTCTTAATTACAAACCTAAAGTGTGGTGGTTGAAATCTCACATGCATGCACAGCTGAGATTGTTGCTTTAGCCTAACTAACACGAGGCAGATCAAGGCAGAAATGCTCAAAATATGGAAAACCAGCTGGAAAGACAGATACTGGCTCCTGCCTGCTTTTACTCACTTCCTATTTTTTTTCCTTCTCTGATAATTACCAGATTACTTTTTCCAAGCCTTATGTTTTAACCTTCTAGAAATCTCAGAAGCCTGAAATACTGCAACAGAAGAATTAGTATAAAACCAAGGACATTCAGTTGACTAACTTAGCAGTTGTGTTTCATGATAAAAGCCTAATCATTTGTGTATTTGCTGTCACTAATTGATCCAGGTAACTGCTGTCACAGGGCAGATGCATGTGAAGTAGGACATCCAGGTGCAGCGAGCACCAAGTCATGCACAAATTCCCATTTCTGTAATGTCACCACAGAGTAAATACAAATTCCTCTTTGATTTTACTCATTCAAGTTTGAGCTCCCATTGCTGATCTTTACTCTTGTAACCCTTCACACTCCTGCCTTAAAAACCTAAGCCATCTTACAGTGATGAGACTACTCATAAGAATGGCACAGAAGACCAGTCTGTTGCTTCAGGCCAAGTGTCCGATTTTATTTCCAACAGTGGCCAGATGTGTTGGCCCTTCAGAAGAACACATGGCCTTTCCTCCCTTCCTCTGGGAGTTTTTAACTGTTGCAGTTCAAAATATTTCCTGAATGTGATGGAGTTGGTTTAATTATTAAATCCCAATGGATCTCTTAAGTTCTCATCCAATTCTCTCCTGAAAGGTGAGGTTTAAAGTATGATTTGGAAGATGTTCTTTTGAAACACTTAAGAGTTCTTCCCTGATCTCTCGTGTGCCTAACAGCTTGGACCTTGGCAAATCAAAGTATTTTAGGAGGACAAGAGCAATGCTTATGCTGGACATTCATGTGAGTCACTATGCCAACAGTGGCTCCAAGTGCTGCATTCGCACCTTTCCCAGGTACCCACACAGGCGTTAGCTAAGCATGGGACCAGCACTGAGCTAAGCAAAGTCCCGTGCCCTCTGCAGCAAACAGAACTGATGGAGCCTGAGGAGCACAGGCAGATCTTCTCATGTTGCAAAGGGAACAGGTTCTAGGTGCAAAGAGCCACTCCTGCTACTGCTTTTAAGAGTGCAGAGGTAGGACTGAGTAATCAGCAGCACAGACCTGCCACTGTGGACTGCACTGTTCATGCCCTGCTGCCTCTGTGTTACCTGCCACTCTCTGCTTGCTGCTAGTCTTGCTAGTCTTCATCTACTTTACCATTCCCAAGCACATTTAAATCATGCACCATAGCCTTCCATGAAATGCCCACTACCTAAGTGGTTAGTAGAAAAGATCTGTGACTAGCTTAATACTTCATTTTTGGAGGGCTAAAAGTAGGCAAGAGTCTGCCACTCCCTTCTACTTCATCAAAGCCCATAATCCTTTTTATTTTTCTCATACGTAAAATACATGACATGCCTGCTTTTAACGACTTGCAATCAAAAGCAGAAGGCACCAAGATCTTGCAGAGAGGGGCTCTGTTTAGTTAAGGAAGAATCAGATTTCTGCACAGCCATACACCTGAGAGATGACACCAGGCTGTGGCTGTTCCACTCCAGACCCGCCCAGCACACTCCAGGGCTCGCCCTCAGCACATGTGCTGCAGCAGCAGATAGTGGGGATGTGCAGGTGCCTTGCACAGCACAACCACGCCTATTCTGCTGCACTCAGAGTATTCTGAATCCTACCTTTGCAGCAGGAGCTTTCTGTGTGACACTGTCAACGGAAGATTATTGCCCACACCAAGCTGAGTTTTGCTGGTTTTTCTTTTAAATACACTTACTATCGGAGTGCCTCTCAAACTCTACCACTGCCTCACATTTGATGCAAAGTGTAGTGATGCTGGTTGGTACTGTAGTTGTATATACCAGACATGTTGGTTTTAAAAAGAAAAAAAATTTTAAGAAGCTGTAATAATGGTGCAGTCTCCTGAGAATACATTTATTTCCGCAGTATAAAATAAAATTAAATTCTTCAATCTCAAAAACTATTAAAAGGTTGTATTTAAAATGCATGAAGCATTAAAAAGACATCAAAATTAAAATAATCTCATAAATCTCTTCATTTAAAAGACTTATTAGAATACAGATAGAGGCAGAAAACAGCTGCCCTGCAGACTAAAGCAGTAAATTATGACTATTTTAACTTTTTTTTCATTTTCATCATTGAAATTTTCCTCACAGAATCACTGCAGTAGTATAAAAAGACCAACTGCCCCTATATTTAACATGTGAATAGTAAATTATTTTTCAGTGGACTTCACAACAGATAAGCTGTATACTCTTTCAAATGTCAGCAGACTATGGGATCGGTTCCAGACAAAGGAGGTGGGGAATATTTTCAGAAATCACTATTGCATGCAAAACTATAGAATTAATCAGCAATTCATTCTCTTCAACACAACAGCAGCGGGACACTGCAGCCATTGTGACTCCAGCACTCCAAACTCCTCCCGCACCCTCTTGGCTATTAATTTTTAATAGGATCCTGAAGTTAGATATATTTAAATATTAGCAGGCTGACTTGTGAAGTGCTAAGCATGTAACAGCTCCGGGAAGTTTGCTTATTTAGGATGCTAAACATCATGTTAAGAGCCTCCATTCAGTCAAGAGTTAGGCTCCTCTTAAAAGCAAAGAGCCTTCCTCTCACTGAGCAGTATTGACAATGGTGCGAGAAGGTTCGAGGGCAAAAGGTGAAGATACACGAGACAGGAAAATAGATGTTCATTTCATTATCAATCAGTAATATTCAACTTTTTTAAAATGACAGACAAATTTTTCAGCAAGTGCCCTCACTCCTCAGACCATCATTTGTCAGCCTTGATGATACCAGAGCATTCCCTGAAGTACAATTAAACATTAACGCTGATTGCTGCTCAAAGTAGCTCAGTCCTGGGAAAAGGCAAAGAAAAAACCCGAGGGAAGAAGAGTTCACACTATTTATCCCCCATCTCATCAGTTCTCGAGTAGTATGATCTCGGAACAGCCAGGCTGTTGATATAGGAGATTACAGAAGGAAATGCTAAGGATGCACAAACCTAGGGAAATGAACAACAACAACAACAAAGCTAGCAAGGGGGAAGGGAGGCGAAGAAGTTAAATCAAGAGGATAAAGAGTGCTCCCACATAGCAATTTGCTGGTTTTGCTTCACTGCAAATTATATCATATGATATTATAAGCCACTTTTCCTGACAGCAATGTGCATTACTGTGCACTGTAACTTCCTTCCTGCTTACAAGAGATAAGATTGGTAAATGTTTGCTTTATTAACAAGTTGAAATGCTATTAAACCAACTTAATTGATGGTACAGTTACACGGAGTCTGCTTTTTGTTTATATTTTTTCAAAACTTACACCTGCAACAGAAGTTGACTTCTCTCCAAAAAAAGGAAAAAAACACAAATCCAAACAAAACAAAACAACAAAAATGAAAAAACAACTAAACAAACAAAAAATTTGCTGTTCTAATTCCATGCACTTTCTTCCAACACCAGCACCTGTTTGGATTGTACAAAGCTCCTTAGCTATAACTCCAGCAAGGATAACTGAAGTGCTGAAGGATAAAAAATTCCATGTATTTTATTCACCTTTCTCATTGCTAGATTACCATTATGTTTGGTCACTGAGTTTCATCTTTTGGGCTGCAAATAAAGCAAGTAGTCAACCAGAAGGCACAATCTAAACCCAGTGGGTTAGTGCATCATCAATAAAAAACCATTTCTGCCCTTCTTTTACTTTAGCCTAAGGTTAGCTTCCTCATGAGTGGCTCTGGATGCTTCTGTAACCTTCTCTGCAAAATGCTTATGCAGAAGAACATTGTGTGTTGTACAGCTGCTTCAGGAAACTGCTGATAATGGCAAGCTTAGACGTACATCACTAAGAACACACCAACTCTCTACTGGAAACCCAGAGATGAGGAACTCTCCACGGGGAACAGAAAACCTCTTAATTTAACTGCCAACGTAAACTGTAAAGGATGATGGTGCTGCTCATCTGACAGGGTTCTTGTTCCAGTTTGTTGGTTCCCTCATCCTATGCCTGAATCAAGCTAATCATTGTTATTTACAGCAAATAACACACAATTTAAAAGTTAATCTGTTTTTTTAAAAGCTGCAAAGCAAGTCAATTATACAAATCTCTAAGTGTAATTCCCACTTAATATAAATATATCAGATAAATTGCAAGCCAGATCTTATTTAGTTAGTAATACCTTGACAAGCAACATTATTATACCCTAATTTATTATGTCTTCAATTGATCAGTCTCTTACCTGATTGTTATAAGAACATAACGATCGGTACACAGTTGTCAAGATTGTCATGCACACTAGATAGTAAAAGCCCAAATGAAATTTGGACTTTTCTTAATAAAATCTATCCAAACCTATTTTTTATTTACACACAATGATCATATGCAAGCTAATGCAGTCTGCAGAAAGACAGTAATTACGCTTCCTTACAGAATTTTTTCTTTTAACAACTCTGACATAATATATTTTGATGTCTGCTGGAACCATATCAAAATTTTAAGCATATGACTGCAGGCTCTATTATGTTAGTCAACATGATTGGGGGGGGGGGGAGAGCTGACTGGTTCATAAGAAATTTATTTTGATTACACAATATTATTTTACATTTCAATCACATGGTGACCTGCCTGGTATAGTGTCAGAGTGAAAGATGAGTTTGTATTCGGGGCTTCAAATGTTAGGAGGGGAAAAAAAAATCACAGTAGTATTTCTTATGACTTATGAGATGAAGCAGCAGAAATCCCTTGATGTAGCAAATTGTAACTTTGAAGGATTTACACAGCTAGATCCTCTGTAAACCCAGGGTAGCCTCATTCACATCAACAAAAAATACTGCCGAAGAATCTGATGCTCTGTCATCTCATACACTACCAAGGTTCTGCAGAAACTAAACTTCAGTGTTAGCAAAATGCCTCCATCCTTCTTTGTTATGAAGGGGAAAGCCAGAACTGAATACGGATGCCCAATCCTTAGCATACACTAAAAATGAAATATGCTTTTTCTTGTGGGCCCGTGAAACCACCTTTTCATCCACTTGTATACTCAGTTCAGGTGAATGGGAAACCCATCAGAGTTGGAAATGGTCATGGTGGTGAGGGCAGAGAGAGAGAATTCCTTGGCATAATGAATTACTTTTCAACTGTACTATAATGTATACACACACAAAAAAAATTCTCTCTATATATACACACACTTTTATAAAGATTCAGTGAAGTGCAATCTGTAAGACTGCAGGATGGCAGTCCCCACTGTCAGGCTTCTGCTGCAGAAAGACAGAGGCTGTCTGCAAAAGGGAACATGAAGGTGTTTGCTAACATTACACATCCTTTTCGTAAGGCACAACTGTGCAAACAGTTTAAGGTCTGCACACTGTTAAACCCTTATCCCTGAAGATGCTGTGAGAATTCCAATTAATTTTAGATTTCATTTAGTAACTTGAATACATTAGGTAAGCAATCATCACAACATCCTGCAGAGTGCTTCACACAGCTCCATATCATATAAAGTGAAGGCTCACCCTTCTTGCACAGATACAAGGTGCAAGAAACACTCGAGGTAAACCAATCTTTAGCTGTGAATTAGCAGGGTCTGGAGATGCACACTTAGATTTGAAGGCTTCGCTCAGGCTCTTGGAGAAAATCAGAGAAATGGAACAGAACAGATCTGCACTCCCAGTCCAGCCCCACTTTCCCTCCCACTGACCGTGTTTCTTGTGAGGAAGGATGACTGAGACTGCTCGGAGCAGAGCCTGCACACAGCGCTCCTCCATGGAGGCAGCAACTGCAGCCAGCCATGGTCTCTGTGAGGCACCCGTGACCACCCTTTCAGACAGAACCCACAGGATGGGTCATTCAGAAGGCAGTACCACATGTCAGCTATGATCCTCAGGGACTGTGCACAGGTATGCATCTCCAAGCATATTCTTCTTCTCAAAGGGGTTCTCAACTGCACTGCTTGAAACCTCAGCATACCAAACCAGCATTTCACATAATATACTACAACCATGTACCCAGCCCAGCTGTTGTTAGCATGATTTTTTTACCTCTACTTTTCTGTCAAAGGGGACCTTATACTGCCTGTTGGCTTGATTTATCTAATTTTTCTATTTTTAGAATGAATCATACTAGGAAAAACACACTAGAGGGCCAGTCTGGGAAGACAGGAAGATCCCAGATGGTGTTAGTTGTCATAGATTGACTACAGTGCCATGACAACTCACAGCAGCTGAGCTGAGGGCCTGCTCCACTCCATTCCATCATGTTGAATATTATGTTACATTTTAATGCATATTTACTAGACTCACATTTGTCCCCCAGCTTCAGCAGTGAGCTCTGATTTAGCTTAATGCATCTGTGAGACTGAAATTCCTGGTTATCCAACTCCAAATTATCTTCAGGTTTAGGACAGTCTCTTGAGACCCTCAGATAACCACGTTTTCCCTGTATAACACAGCAGTCCCATAACCACATTATAATGCAGTTTTGTCTCACCTATAAAGGTCAGGGCCATAATACAATTTAGCAGTGAGGGTAAAATATGATTTACTTCCATCCACAGGCAAGACCAAATCATGTTATAACACTGAGGGTAGGGGAAAAACTATCAGGTTACAGCACAATCCTCCAAAGTCATTTTGCCTGTTACAACCATAAACTCTGCGTTAGCACCTGATAGCGGAGGGAGCACAGTATTTAAGCAGACTATCTCAGTTCCTGGGAAAAATATAACTCTGCATGCCGTTAAGGGAATTCATAATTTCTACTGCTGATAGTGCACAGAGTGACCAAGACCTCTGTGAGCCCCATCTACTGAAATCAATGAAGCCAGAAGAGGCATCGAGGTCACTAGTTAACTGTTTGTGTATGATAGTTCATGATCTCATAACTACCAACATAAATATTCATCCCAGTCCTGGCAACTCCAACCTAAACCACCGGGACTTCCTACAGAGCATGTACTAGAAGATCACAGTGGACCTTCCTGGAGCATTCAGCATGTAGGCCTTTAACTGGTAAAAGGTCCCCCTGGGCCATGGTCGGATAAGCTTTAGCTCCAGATGCCTCTACTCTACCTAAGGATCAGACTTTAAACACAAAGAACAGGCATCAATTCCCATGCAGCCTCTCTGCTCTGTCATACCAAGCAATTCCCAGTTGAGGCCAGGGTCTGTTCATACCTACCATTCCTCTTCACAGGGTTTTCAAATTAAAAAGGCAGCAAACTCTGAAACTAGCCTTGTGTACTAGTCTTCTGACTGCTTTCACACAGATATAAGCCACAATCTTACCTTCATGGTCAGTGTGTTAGGCCACATTCTTGCTGTCATGCTTGCTTTAGTAAAAACTATTTAGCTCTGCAGTCAACTTGGCACGTCAGCTCAACTGCCTACACAAAGGCACCTATCTGAGAGCATCCCCACAAGGCTAGATCTAACACACTATATCTGGGATGCCTACACCTTTCTGGGCTAGCAAGCAGAGGCTGAACTAGCATGTATCAAATGGCATTAGCCACCTCAGTTCAGGTAAATCAATGATGCCTTGGCGATTTCTTTAAATATTTAGCAGTTCAGCTCTACAACTCTACAGGTCACACTAGAAATTTTAACAGAGGAGGAGACAAAGTACATTAATACTTTTAAATGGTCATCCATGCACCTGGGAACAAGGCTGAAGCAAAGACAAATCAAGCAGAATTTCAACCTTAGATTTCAAAATGGGAGGAAAATTTCTTTCTCTACCCTAAGACCTCACTACAATATTTCCCTCAACCTTTGAAAAATGGCTTATATACAGATTCTAAAATACTCAGTACTTAGCTATGGTTGATTATAAAAGTGAATTAAAAATATCAGCCCAATACCCAATAACTTGCTCTTGCAGCTCAACCTCAAAGATATGTTTGAATTAGAAGAACACAAGCGTGTGGGGAACAGTCCAACTATGGGGGCAACCACTTGCATTTCAGGAGACTACAGGTCTATTCTGCTATAAGTTTGTAACCCCAAGCAAGTCATTTAACTTATCTGTGCTTCAGTTTCCTCATCAGTAAATCACAGTACCTACTCAGATGTGCACAGCACTCTAAGCAATGGCTGGCTACGTCACACTTTCAAACCCATCCTGCAAGATCTGCCCAGGCCACGGGGATCATGTAATTAAGTAGATGTGAATGGGGCTGCTTGGGCTCCTAAAGGTGTGCAAAACCAGCTCTTTAATTTTCAGTTTTCTAAAAATCTTGCTTGTTCCCTAACAACACTTCTTTGTAGCTGCTTAGTATTTATTCTAAACTACATAAAACAACAAAGAGTCAGAAACACCTTAACAAAATTCACTTAAGATGTAATTCTAACAAAGTTCTTCCTACATGCAAAAAAGTAACTGACAGTGAATGTTTGGTAACTTTGACATGAAAAAAAAGGGGAGAGATAAAATGCTTTTATGCAAATTTGATTTCCCTATAATAATCTAGAGCTATTCTGCTAGAAGGAATTATCTCCGCAGGCTGGCAGCTGCAGTAGGCAGTGAATTAAAAATGGCTCTGTATATGGGAAAATCTGTTCTATAATCAGTGCTATTCTTAGAGAGGACATCAATCTCACAAGCTCCCACGATGCTCCATTCGTGTGAATGACATACCACTATGATGTAGAAACTCCCATTACATCACTGGCATTGATTTCCTGAGCACAAGGAATACGCCACTAACATGCACGGAAATTATACAGGAGTGACTGCACGATTTTGTATTTTCCATTTAAAAATCTGCAGCAGTAAGTGACCCTACAAAAAAAATTTAACAATAATTCATGCAACTGGACTTGAACTGCACATTCTCACTGCAAGGCTTCAGCTTCTGCTTGCTGTTTTTATACAATAAGCTCTGTTCCCAGGTCACAAAACATCAAGATAGCAGGTATCGCCTGAGTTTTCCTTGAACATTAAAAAGGTACATGCCAGAGGAAGGCATTTTATGAAGTAAGAGACTGCTGCTCTTCACATAAAATGTCACTAATGATGCAGCTGTGTGACCAAAAAAAACAAGAACAAAAAACAAAACAAATGCGTCTATGCTACATAGATTGTATTTCAGTCTTGAGTTCCGGATGTAGGACCCAGTCTCACTGTCAAATCAAAGAGAGTTATACTGTAAATAAATAACACCTCCTATGCACAAAACGATTCCCACCTACATCTGACTCTACTGTTTCCTCAGTAATCTTTGTCCTCATGCTTCACACGTACAGTAATCCTTCTTCTGCTGTGTCACATGCACTGTAAACCGTCTCAGCTTGAGTGATGGATTTGAAAATTAAACAACCTAGGGGGCTCACTGTTTTTAAAAATCATTTTATATATCATTTTAAAATAACTTTAGGTAACCTGACACGAATGCTAAGCCACAGGATCTATTAATTCAAGATTTACTCTCCTATGTTACAGTTTTCTCTGACAAACTGACTTACAGAAATGTACAAACTGCATTGAAGAAAAACAAACACAAATATGCTGAAAAAATGCCGTAACCTCTGCAATTAATGGGAGTTCTTCAGATAGTCATATCTTTGGCACTTGTGTGAGGCACAACAGTTTCCAAAACCAAAAAAGGTGCCTTTTCTTCAAAAGATGAAATTTCCTCAAAGATTGAAGTGAGACAGCACACCTTAACCAGAGAAATAAAATTTTGTGTTGCTGATCAGCACTAAAAACATCTTTAAAAACTATGCTCCACCTTTTCTTACATCATCAAACTGTGTTTGCATCACCCAAACACATCACTTTACTGTTGAATTGATTTCCTGAGTTATTCCACTGCTTTTGTCTGGGGGGTTTTTCATTATGACAACCTGGGCTCTCTGCCACGAAAGGCTCATGTCCCTCCACCTCTAACTCTCAGATGCCACAAAGAGGTGGGCTTTCCTCTTGTATGGGCATAATACGGAACACATTGCACTTCTCTGGGAACTCCAAGCCTGACAACTCTGTGGGGTTAATCTAAAAAACAGCTGCATCCATTTTGCTCATTTCTCTCCGTGGATAAACTGCAAATTGCATTTGAAAATAAAATAAGTTATTTCTAACCTTTCAGCTGGCAGCCAATATCTTGGTAAAAAAGGACATAATTTATGACACTGATGATGTGTGGCTGCTTTCCAGAGACTGTAAACCAGTTTTCAGCCTGCCTCAATGCTCATTTAACAGTCAAAGTTTCACTATTTAAATAAATGTTAAATAAAAAGCAAGTGTTGGAGTGAAGTTGGTCCCTCGATTGCTATCTCACAGCTCAGTAGTTCCTAGCCACTCTTGCAACACGTAAGTATCAGCAGTATTTTATTCCCCATGCTTGGAACACAACACTCCTCTTTTTTTCCTTCTGACCCGTAGGTCTCTGAATGGGGAAAAACCCCTTTGTGCAAGAGTGGAAGTGCCACATTCCACAGCTAAACTCAGGTCAGTCAGGAAACAGGGAGCAGGACTTGCCCGTGTGGAGATTCTGACCGCAGATTTTGCTGATTCTTAAAAGATCCATTACAGGCTGGAAGAATCCACAAGATATTCCTTTCTACTTTTCCAAAGTCCAGCCATAAAGGAAAAGAAAAGCTTTTACAGGATCAATGCTCCTTTAACAACCCTACCCTGAGACTTACACTACCTAAAATACCTGCAACAAAACTTGTGTCCTTACAGAGACAGAGCAGAAAATTTTAACAGCTCTGACCCCATTAAGCTGAAGTCTGCTCTTCGCCAGGCTTGGAAGTTGGGGCCCAAAATTGAGGTCCAAGGCATACAAAACCCATTCTTTGCTTCTAATATTACCCCAAACCTACAGTTGTCTAGGGGCATGAGAGAGACTATCAGGTCACTAAACTGTAACATCTTGCAAAAGGATATAGATGATGCCCTTTCCAGACAAAGCACGACTGTGCAACAGTGGCAGCTTATCTGCAGCTTCCAAGTTATGGGCACCGAAAGCATTTCACCTGTGACTGGTACGAGCTCTGTGCTGCTGCACGGGCCACTGAGCAGCCAACACCCCTGGCTGTGGAAGAAAACAAGGCTGGGCAAGACTGATGAGGCCAATTTTGCTGGTTCCACGGATAGGCATCTTATGGATCCTGATCAGCCATGTGCAGATTTTAGTAGTGCAGCTCACAGAATGGGCATCCCCTGATCATGCAGGACAGCAGCTGGCCTTTCCAGCGAAACAGCAACATGGGTGGCCACACCACAATCACCTCTGAGTTTAAATCACACCCGTACTACAGAAGTTGTTTCTCTATACATCCTCTGAGAGGAGACCTAACCAATTTCCAGCTTCTGTTATAACAGTATTTAGTTTTCACACTGAATCCATTCTTCCTCTAACAAAGTGTCAGCAGCACGCAGGACAGGCCAATCCAATGCCCAGTGGGCCAAAATTCAGTGGTTGATGGATAGTCTCCATACATACAATTTGTAACATAGTAGTACCTTAGACTAAGGTTTAACTCATAGCAGGTGTGTTGAACTGATTTAATTGGATAAAACATAATACTTTTATTTCTAAATCTGTCTGTGGTGAAAGCAGTCCCTCTTAGTTTGCAAGGGGATCCCCTTAGTAATCCATTACCTGTCAAATGGAGACCTGCTGAGCCGCCTACCCTGCACTTTTAATTAACCAGCTACTTCCTTACTACTTGAAAATGCACCTCTACACACCACTTACATGACTCTACCCCAATCCTGTGACTATCCAGTCCTGTCTGTGGTGTTAATGATGAAATGCCTTTTGCTCCCCTGAGCTCTGAAAAGCTGACCTAGCCAAGAGAATTCAATTAGTTGCACCTTTTAGGTCATCACCAGAACTGCTTGCTAAATAAACTCAGTTACCTCTATGCAAGTGCAAAATGGATTGAATGGATCTGTTTGCTCGACCACCTTAATAAACAGGATGAAATGTTAAAAAGAATAAGCCGAAGTTTCATTTGCCAAACTCAAAAATAAAAAATATTCTTGTAACTGAAGTACCTGTTGTACACTACTCACCAGGACAATTAATAAGAAACCTGGCTCTATTTATAGAGTATTACTTTTCTGATGACAAGCATCACAAATATGATTGAAATTTTAGTCACAATAGACAAATGATTTTTAGTCTTCTATCCTACCAGAGTAGTACCTGCGATTTCTACTCAGAAAAACAGGAAAAGTAGAAAGGTCACACACCAGCACACCACCTAAGATTATCAGGAGGTGAAGGAGGAAGACTGATGTAAAGCCTTAGGTCTCATGTAATAGACAGTCTGCAAAAATTGACTTAATAATTCCTGCACAAAGCCCATACCTGCTAAGCTACTTGCTATACGTATCTTTTACAAAAACAGCCTGACTTGATTTAAAGATGTCAGCTGACACAGGAGTCGCTACATGATGAAATAATTAGATTTGACAATAAACTGAGATGCAAAAATACAGCACAAGTAGTTACAGTTTTCTAACTTCAGCTACTAGATGTTAAGAGCTATGTTTTTATTTCCAGATAGAACTCCCTCCTGGTAGAAATCCTCTCCTGATGGAAGGAAGGACAGACCTAGAGAAAACATCTTCTAAATATAAAGATGGAGAGGCATCCACACCAACAGAGGGTTTTGGAGGTTATTGAAGCTATTCTTAAGCTCTTAATTTAATATACGCAGCACCAGTGGCCAACTTCTGCACTCACTTCTGTCAGTGGTACTTCTCAAATAAATTCTGGTCTAAATGCACGCATAACAACATATTGCAAGTGTTGGCCCTGTGTTTCCCCCCCTTATTGCTTACTTTTGGCAGTAAAGAGAGAGAGCTTCAGTGACTGAAGAGACTACCTCACCAACCTTCATCTATGAAGTTCTAGTAAAGTTCTCATTCAGTTCTTTCAGTGAGCTACAAAATAAAGGCATTCCTTTGCTGATAAATAAAATGGAGATGAGTAATCTGTTTTCTTTCCTGGGTGTTAAGGTTTTGGTGGTTCAAAAATAGCAGACCACAGTTGGCTTACACCAATCCAGCTAAAAATGGCTTGATGGTGCCACTCTCTCAACTACATGCTCAATGTTTAAATGACATGAGAAAATGCTTAGTAATCCAGCTGCTGTTTGTCTCAAAGTTCGTGACTGTATGATCTGAAGTGGCACTATACAAACTAAATTTACAAACCTTTGCCACCTACAGCTCCTTTACACTCACAGCCCAAAAAATGCACAGGCGGCCGTTCCACCGTGGAGGAACAGTGACATCTAGTGCCCGGTGCCTCCGCGGGCTCCGCTCGCCAGCGGCGTGGGGAACCAGCACACCTGGGCACCAAGTGCCTCTCCTCCAGCATGCCACCATGGCCCCAAGCCACCTCTGCTTGTGCCATCCTGTGGGCTTCAGTTCGGGGTGAAAGACGGAGAAAGGAGATGTTATCTAGATGCAACCATCCACAGGAATCGGGAGCGGCACAGGAAAGGCAGCCTGATGCAAAAACAGGTCTTGGAACTCTGCAATTTACAGGCACCCATCTTCCAACAGTGGTGGGGAATCTGGATAAAATATCTTTAAAAACACAAAGGTTACACAGGAACTTTGGTATTTTATATTTTTATGAAGTGCTCAATCTATATTTCTTGTTGGAAATGTCACCAACCTTTGTGACTGAATTACACCCTTGGACTTTATGGAAGACTGCAGATTGCACCATTGTGTGTACGCTCAGCTCGGCAAAATTGCAACACGACAATAATTTACTGAAAAGTAGAAATTCTTTACATTAAAATAGACTCTTTCAACAAAATAATATACCTTGGAATAGGATCTGTACCATCCATAATTATGCTCTATTAAAAAAAGGTTAAGATATGATATGCAGTCTTTTTAATTAAAGTTTAACATACATTAACATTTCTAGATGAAAACCTGCCATTCTGAGAACAGTTTTAAATTCTGCTTTGATTATTTTTTTTTCCAGAGCACTGAAGCTATCACATAACCGAATAAAAAGGACTAACAATGTCAGATTCTTTGGTAATTAATTTTGTGTCCTACTGCAGACGTATGAAATTCTATCAGCATTATCTTGACAGGCATGTCAACTCTTCTGAAAAATTCCTATCCATTATTTTATAAACTTTATTGCAATTTTGCATTTTTATTAGATACGCAAGCTCTTCAATACAAGTTGTACTTTATGAAATTAAACTACTGTAAAGTTAGTTATTAGCACCAGGAAATAACAGCATCACCAGTATAAAAGGAGCATAAACCTCAAGATAATTGGGTCAGATTTTGCACAGTATCTTTATTGCATCAGATCTATAACACTCTATTGGACAATTGTTACCTTCTTTGCAGCTTTGCGATTCATATTATATGAATTACAAGTGTCTGAGAGAGGTATCATAACTTCTATAATATTGCCAAAAAAAAAATTGAAAACCGTAAGGAGTTAAGAAAAAGAATAAAAACCTCTTATCATCTATATGTGATTAAGTAGGCATTCCTGCTATCCTAATTCATGGTGCTAGGTATTACAGCAATCCAATCAAAATTGGTCAGCAAGACTGAAGTATATCTTTAGTGTTATCATTACAGTAAGGAGAAAATACAGTAACTCCTGAAAACCTCGATCTGTTTCTATATACTACATTTTTCCCCCTTAAAATTGAAAAATCTTCTCCCCTTTTTTGTCTCACTAATAAAGGCAGAAACCTCTCTTCTTTTTCTTTCTTTGTTCTCTACATCAACAAAGATACTAGCAATTAGCAGAGAAGAGAAAGCGAGTGGAATCTTACAACTGCCAAACTAAAAGCCTATAGATGCACCAACTGATAAAGCTGAGTCAGAATTCATCAAGAAAGGGAACATTTTTTCTCCTACTAACCTCATATGTGAGAAAATAGTATTTGACAAGTAATCTGAATGACAACCTAATTTCTCTTCTCAGGTACAACACTGTGGATGAGGGAAAAATCCAGTCAAATACTTTTGAATGCTTCTCCTAGCACTCTCTCCACGGCATTTTTCCCCATGAAACAACAAAGCACCTAAGCACAAACGTTAGCTTTAGAGGTTCAAGCAGTTAGATGATTTCATTACAGCCATCCCATTTTTAAACCTGTGCTAAATGGCCTTGCCAGAGGATTCCAAAAGAAGAAAAAGACCAAGAGAAGAAAAGACCCTGGAGAACAAATAACACAAGAAATACCTGGATGTCTCTGGGATTCTTAAGCGGTACCAACGCTATTTCTGTCCAAGCAAATTAAAAGGAAGCAGGGGCTGTATGTGACAAAACTGGTGCTAGAAAAACAGATGGTTTGCACTGCCAGCAGGCAAAGACTACTTCACCCACTGAAGCTACACTTAAGCCAGAAAAGTACATCTGAAAATAAAAATCAAGACACACTGTCAGTTTTAGCACCCAACCCCATCTCAGTATGTCACAAGCACAAGGGAGATTTGCCATAAAAACATAATTTGAGTATCATCTCTCATCATTCAATACGATTTTTCAACTCTTTCAAAATTGCATTGAAAAATCTATATAATGTGTGCTTAGATTAATGAACTGTTTGAATCTGGATCAATACGCACTCAAAGATTTGAACTGTTGACACCTGCTGAATACAGCTGTAAGAATGCTTCATTCAGCTTATAGCCAATCAGTACTTTGTAACTACAGGGGTTCCACTTAATAAACAAGCAATTTAATATATGACCTCTGTAGATTAATTTCCTGAGAGCAAGTAAATAATCTGGATCCAAAATTTCCATGATTATACATATAATTACAGTATCACTTACCAATTAACACATTGATTTAAACCTTCTTGGGATTATGTACTTAAGTATAAAATAGGTGATTCAACCATCACTCAAATACTAAGCATCTCTTTAAGATGGCAAAATCATGAGCCACAGAGCACTATGCATCTCATTTCTCTTGCAGAAGAAAAATATGTTATGGTAATAGAAATTATGAGATATATATCATAATTATATGTACAATGGCTAGCTGGGGCTATTATGCAATAGCTGGACCTACTGATATACATCATGAAATTGCTCTTCTTTTGTAGTAGGAGCAAAGCTTTTTATATGCTGTGGTTCATCTAAGTCTCCCACTGTCCTTTACTTAATAATAAAGCTGAGTATGTGTTTGGACTTTGGTTTTTTATTTCACACACACACAGCAACCTGGCCATAGTTATCAATTGTCTAGCAGATACATAAACAAACAGGATGGTTTATTGCTAATCTAGGATGGTTTATCGCTTCACTTTCAACAAGGGCAATAATTAATGCAGATTTACATTCTATAGTAGTTCTTGACAAAATTGCCTGTTATAAACATTAATACAGCTTTCTATACAGCAGGACTGCAGTACACGAAGACAAATGAAAATCAACTACACAACTCTTGCAGATCTTATTAAGTTAAAATATTAATTCAGGGTGGCAAGTGAAAGTAAGGATAAATATCCAAGAGACTATGCTTGTAAGGTGTATTTCCTGTCACATTTTGTTTTTAATATTAAGACCTTTTTATCCACTGTTCAGTTGAGTATCTGTCATTTCACACATATACCTTGAGGGGAAAAAGAATTCACATCTGGAAGGAAATCATTATGTTCTTTCATTTTTTCCTTATCTCTTTCTTGTGAGTAATCTTTTCGTGCAGAAAATCAGAATATATAATAAACAGCCACATTTCAGCACATGATATTACTTGCAGTTTCAAAACCGTACCACATAGATAAGTAACTTTCAGAAACAAACTTTGAAAATCTGATAAAATTAAATGTACAACATTTAGGAAAAAAGAGTAATAGAACTACAAAAATTAAATAGTAGGCTTAAAATACTTTATATAGATCTTTCGATACTATGTACATTTCACGTCATAGAGTCATAGAATGGTTTGGGCTGAGAGGGACCTTATAGATCATCTAGTTCTAAACCTCCTGCCATGGGCAGGGGCACCTTCCACTAGACCAGGTTGCTCAAAGCCTTATCCAGTCTGACCTTAAAACACTTCCTGGGATGGGGCATCAACACCTTCTCTAGGCAACCTGCTCAAGTCTCAGCATCTTCACTGTAAAGAATTTCTTCCTTAGATCTAATCTAAACCTACTCTGTTGCAGTTTGAAGCCCTTACCCTTGTCTTATCACTACATGCCCTTGCAAGAAGTGCCTCTATGGATTACTTGTAGCACCCCTTTAGGTACTGGAAGGTGCTATAAGGTCCCCCCAGAGCTTTCTTTTCTCTAGGCTGAACAACCCCATCTATATAATATGACTGTCAATGAGAATCACAAGTACCCAACTGCTAAAAAGATTAAAAATAAAAAAAATTAATTTAACTACCTTAAGATACTTCCAGAAAGTGCATCAGTAGTAAAAGTTGTGGCATAATGCAGAATTTCCTATTATCGTTGAACTTTTTTGCAATACACATATAAATAATGCAGTAGGTACATGTGCACTCTCCTAAAACATACGTATATACAACAAAGCCATAAAATTGTCCTCTGTGTCAACCACTATAATCCAGCTTTGAAGGGAACCAGGATGTTGTCAGCAGATATTCAGCAAAACAGGAAACCAAAACCAGTAAAGAAACAATTCATAGTAGGAATAATATATAGTTTCCCCAGGCATTAACTAACAGATAATGACCAGCAGTGACTTTAAACTATGTGTTATAGCTTAGGTATGGTATGAAGCTCACAGCAGTTCCATAGCTAGTAAGTAAGTGATGCAATCTTGCCATAAACACTCATACTGTTACAAAACTAGTTTGCACGAATGGATTTCTCCCCCTCTCCAATGTTATCCCACCAGGCAGCTTTATAATGATCTAAAAAATACAAGCCTTGAATAGTAGTGCTGCACTGGAAGAGAAAACACCAAGTCCAGTATGCTGACTCAATCTTTAGATAACACATGTTGTATAGATATTGGCCTGCTCACCTCCCATATCCCTTCAAGGCAGACAACAGCCCCTTACATTGTACACGCTCTTTAACATATTTCACTGTGCCCTGCTCTGAAAACTCCTCACTACTGCTCCCCCCAACTCTATTGCTATCTGTAACGGCAACCACTCAGAAAGAGCACTGTATCTCGGTAGAGAATCCGATTCACTTCTAGCAAAAAATGTGAGAAGCTGAATCTTTCCACTGACTGTGACGGTTAGTAGGTCAACACTGAAGTACCTGGAAAGGCCCTAATTAGATGAACTCTGACACTGAACAAATTTTCTGGCTGTTATTGTAGGAGTCAAAAAGCATTAAAGAAACAAACAAACGAAAAATCCCACCACACTAATTTGGACACTGGCCTGAAATCCAAGAGATACTCAGATTTAATTCCTAGCTCTACCAGCTTTAGTTCTATGCCCACATCACTCCACCCTCTGAAATCAGGCTGATTCTAAACTGTAAAATCCTACATATGCACCTGGTGCAATCACTGCATTGATGTCATTAAACTGTCTCCACAAGGGAGCACCAGCTCAGACATGTCAGCACACATTTCCCTGTGCCATGCGGACATACCCAGCTCAGGACATTAATCTATTTGTCCACACCAATAAAACAGACACATCATAAATACACGTGCACTGGTGCTTGGGAGGGCCACAGCTAACATGATTTTAAAATACCTATGTAAGCTCTGTAGCACAAAATTTGAGTGAAGGCAGGGTAAATGCAAATTCCTAGAAAAACAGATTGTTCAGAGCATAGATTCACAGGATCTGTAAGCACAGCGTGGACTTCAGCAGCAAAGCCAAATTTTGACAACTTAAAATTTAGGATATCAATATGCAACTTATTGAAAACACACAATTCGGCACATTTCTCAAACTTTCCCACAAACTTTTCAACTCTCCATGATGGTTAGCAAAGGAAAAGAAAAGGCTCAGTTCTCTTCTTTACCTTTAGGCACAAGTTTCTTTCACAAAATAATTATTTATTCTGACACCTGTCCACCTTAGTCACCCTGCTGAAAGTTTCTAAAAAACAATGACTTCCCTAAAATGCAATTTCTGGTGCTCACAATACAGTTGTGCCTCAGTAGAAGTGTTAAGATGTGGGAAAACGGACTCAGCTAGGTGTCTGCACATTCAGACTAATTAAAAAAAAATCTAAATTAGTCACACCCACAAGACCTTTAGGTCTTTTGATACAAATCTGGGGACAAATTTGTCCCCAGACAAAATCTCTCTCACAAAAGAGACAAATCTTTTGCAATCATCACAACAGATTTCAAGTTAGTAGGGGCAAGTGTTAACCATGCAGTCAGAATCTCTTAACCCTGAGCAAGATGACAACATAAGACACAGGACAGAGGAGACTCCCCACCAACTGGGGCAGGTGCCCTCTATCATCAGGCATCCCACCTGAACAACATCTTTGGTGATAAGGAAGAAAAGAAGTTCACTGAGAAGCAACATGCATCTCACATTTTTGTTTACAGTTCTAAGACTGAGACATAAAGGTTCTTATTATGACCATTTTGTATTTTCTTGAATGAAGGACACCATCAGGATCTTGAACTGACAACAGTCCAGTTTTGAGTCTGCTAAACCAATACAGACATTGTAAAGAGACAGCTCTCTTTTCACTTTGAAGTCTAAAACACTGTGTTGAGGAGCAGAGGTTGAGCAGTAAGGCAACAAGGAAGAAGAATGCTTCATATTATTGAAGTTGTAATTTATAACTCCACTCTTCTCTTCAGACAACAGATGCTCCTGTCACCAGGTGCCAAGCAGCATTACCTCGACTGTTACCATCCTGCTCCACAGCGTGTAACATTCCAGGAGCAGCCCAGTCCTGAAATCAGCGACTGCCTCCCCACTGCCAGGCTTCAACAAGAAGGGTAATGCTCCCCTCTAGGGCTTCTGAACATGCTGAGGAGAGCAGGAAATACCTAGTGTGAGTATAAACTGAGATTCAAATGATGTTCAGGTGCTTCTTCAGACAGACAATGTCTCAAGGCGAAAGGGATAAATGACTGGTCCCTTTTTTTTTTTTTTTTTTTAATGAAAATTTAAAATGAGAAAGACAACCAGACATAGAATCTTAGCATGGTTAAGTTTGGAAGGAACCTTAAAGATCATTTACATCCAGTCCCTCTGCCACGAACAAGGACAAATTACTTAAGATGTATGTTGATCATCTGTGCTCTGTTCCTGAAGGATACTCCTTGCATTTACGCTCCCTGCTTACCTAACACAGGCTGGTAATTCTGCACACCTTAATGGTTCCTGCTCTGTGAACGCTCAGTGTTGGGGTTTTTTTGTGGCCATAACTGCCTGAATTTCCTCTCATTTTCAGCTGCAGTCTCTGAACAGAGGAAACGAAAACCACCAGCAATTTATCCTCTCCATTTACAAGATGTGGTTGCACAACTTCAGAATTTCATTTCTATTGGCTCAGCAGTATGGCTTTATAAATGGCTTCATAAGGTTGTCTGCTCTCTGAGTATTTTAATAGAGTGCTCCTGGAATGCTCTGAGTCTTAATCGCAACCAACTTGACAAATAATGGGCCACACTGTCAAAACAACTCATCTCCCGTTTGGGTACATATGTGGGAATAAAAGTAGCTGCTGGATGCTAAACACTTTTGCAAATCCAGCCATGTAATTTAAGTGCCCAAATGGGAGCTGAGCTCTTTTAAAATCTGGCCAAATATATTCTTGAAAGGAAGAAATATAGTGAAGCTGTGTAAAGTTCATCCTTTCTTCCAGAAGGAAAGGTCTGGCTTCTTCATGCCTATGAATTTATGAGGAAAAACCCTTTCTCACCATCTGTGATTACAGGTCATGAACATTTCCAAAGCTCACACTGATACTCCTAACTACCTCTTTACAAGAATTACAGAATTACCTATTCAAACATAATCAAAGCGAATGGCACAGAGTCTACAAAGTAGATGTACAAATATACAACCCACATTTGCACTACAACTTCTCAATGTTTCTCTCACCTGCTCGGGCTTCTTACATCGGGGTCAGGTCTTCCACAAAACACAGCAATGCTTAAAACATTTTTTTCTATACCATTTATAACAACCCAGTTCACAATGGTGAGCACGATAAACAAGTAAGGAGACAAGAAAATTACAACAGAGAAAAGCAGAATGGTTCAGCGGTAAAATATTCAAGCAAGATCAGTCATTGGTCTAGCTGCTGGACCACGCAGCCCACTTCCTGCAAATCAGCCATTAAAAAGGCTTCTGAATGCTGACGAACAGAACTCTGTGTGCACAACAGTTTTTCCAAGATTTCTTCATACATAAAACCTAC
Organism: Empidonax traillii; assembly: GCF_003031625.1. Lineage (NCBI taxonomy): Eukaryota > Metazoa > Chordata > Aves > Passeriformes > Tyrannidae > Empidonax > Empidonax traillii. The sequence goes on from NW_020955318.1 coordinate 897,826, forward strand.
TTTTCTCTTGCAGCTTTCTGCTGATATAAAGCACTAGTAGTTCAAACCACAACCTTACCATTTTGTTCTCCTACTGTAATGGGAAATCATGGATTTTTTTCTTGTTCTGGATTATTCCCATGACTTGAATCTCTAAGGAACAACCAATTTCCCGTTTAATTTTCTGAAACAAGACATCAAGTTTCAGTATGTCCTGGTATGATTTGGGATGTAACACCACTCTCTATAAACAGGAAGAAATTTCACCAGCCAAGATATGCCTCTTCAAAAGTTGAGCAAGCCAGTGGGATACTTCAGATGTAGCCAGAGTAGGAGACAAGTAATCAAAAACATGTGTTATATAAAATAAGTAAGCTAAAAAGAAGAACGATTTCAGCAGCAAAGCACATTCTTATGCTTAAGATGGAGTAGACAGCCAATTCGGTCCCTAAAAAAACGACATTAATCCTTTTTGTATATTTGCAACAAACATGCTCACTCCCAAAGCCTTCTTCACAATCATCTTACATTCTGTTATTAAATAAACTACAGTTACCATCTAAACCTGAGCACAGGGCTGGCTCCTTAGATGACCCAATTTCTATTGCTGATATTCAAGAAGGTGTTAATTCTTTTCATTTGGCAAAGCCCCAGTTCCCAAACAGCTTACTACTGATTTTTATAACACCTCTATTGACAAAATGACACAGAAGCAAGTTAGCTTACATAATGACTCCTCAGCCCACCTAGTTAGCCACCTATCCTCCAGCACAGCCTTGACGCACAGCATGGACAGTCACGTGCCAATACATCGGAACGCCAGAAATGCTGAGTACATCTCCACTCCAAATGTTACAGTAGCCTCATGGCATTGCTTCTAATTGCAGGTATCGAAATAATTAAAATGGGCTTCCCATACATAATATGTAAAATAATAAAAAGTTTAATTTAATGAGAAAGCTCATCAGAACCTCAGTCTCTTGGAATGGGTTTGCTTTTTATTTTTTATTAAAAGTCTGGCAATAACCTAAATATTAGTCATCTCCCAGTGGGGAGAGACAGGAATTAATTGCTGCTTTGCTACCATGGAGTGCATTTTCATAGGACTGGTTTTCACTGTACAGTAGTTTCTCATCAAAAAATCCTCCTGCACGCCAGTCATTGCTAGCAGTATCTGCTGTTCCATCCACAGGGGACAGACAGCTGAAAGGACTACTGAGGTCTTTGACTTCCAGGTCAGTAATTCAACAAACAGGGCCAGGTAGCAAAATATCTTCAAACAGATACGATCTATCTTTCAATCCTTGTTTGGGTTTTTTTTGTTGTTAGTTTTTGGGGGTTTTTTAGTATCAATAGCATTTGGGAGAGAATGGAGGGAGATACCTCCTGCCTTTTGAAACAAAAATCCACAGATCGAATAAAGCACTTCCCCCAGAATGACTTTAAAACACCATGGAGAAACCATGGTACTATTTTCCCAGCAGAGCTAGGAACTGAATGGACACAGACTTCCTAAGTAATCCCATGCAGCTCTTGTAGGTGTGGAATTATGGGAGGAAAAAAAAATATATATATCCAGAGGATGACATACCATCATCTCCAAACCGTTAATTTCAGATGGCCCTTTCAGAGTTCCTGTTGTCAACTCTGTTGAAAACCCTGTTGTCAATGCCCCAATATTTGGTGTTTCTTAAAGCCACATCTTCGTAACAAAGAAGTACAGAATCCAGCTTCACATAGTTTTTCATTAACCTTAGTCTTTATTGCCATTGAAATTGGAGTTTTTGAAAGCCCTCACTGCCAACAATCTAATGACCTCTCTTCTTGCAAAAAGATCGAAACAGGTTTTGTGGAGGGACACGTGCTTTTCATGCATGAGAGATCTCTGAAGAAATAGCTGCTCATGCAGGCACGAGTGATCATTGGGAAAAAGTCTTCCTGAATTCAAGGACATTCCCTCACTGACATTGATCTGGATGAAGACTAGAACTGTCTTGGGCAGGGTGGTAGTAGGGGGCAGTCAGCAGAAACATGGTTAAAAAAAGTAAGAGGGTAGTTTTTTCAAAGGAGGGATTCAGTGAAGTCCTGCAGGAACTTATTCTAGATCTATAGCTGCTGCTGTCCAACATACTACCAAATGATCCAGGAAAAGGATGAAATTACCCTTATTTTGAAGTCAAACATCAAGGTTTGTAGTTATCACCAAGTTATTCAAGAAAGTAAAAACCAAAAACTATTTGACAAGAGTTACCAATGACTGACAATATCATGACAAAATGACAGATGAAATCTATTCTTAGTAACTGCTTAAAACAATTCTACATGACATGCATGTGGATGGGATCTGAAATAGCTGACATGGTACATGACAAATTCTAGGGTTATAGTAGAAACCTTACGAAATCTAAGCTCAGTGCTCAGGGCTAGTCAAACACTACTACTGGCAGTATTATATCAACATGAAATGGCTGCTTCTCCTTCCTTTTCCCACTCTATATCGTTTTACTATGAAAACACTGCAAATAAGATTAAATTACTCTTTTACAGCAACATTTGCAGCAGTTAGGATGTGACACGATAGAAATGAAGTCATTGTCAGATTTGGTGCAGGTGTCCTTTTTCTTTAGATTCCATACAGTATTGCAGCTTTCTTCCTCAAAATCCTTACAGCAAGATTTCGAAATGACATCACGGGTTGCAAAAGCAGAACAAGCTTTTCATAAATTTCTATTACCCAGGCACTATAATAAGAGCCTTTTTTGCCATCTACCTCATTTCTTTGCCAATGGAATGCAGAATCATCATTAGTCTTTCCAGCATGCAGCCAATTAAGTTCCAGTGAATTGTCTCTTCCAGTTTCAGGTGTGTGCAGATAAGCTGTTTTCCCTTGCAGCTCTCCTAAGGGGCATACTTACCTTTTACTGAACAACTACAATTGGTGCAGATTTTAAGAACTTCTGCCAGAAGATGCACAATATTAGAGCCACTTTAAAGAATGCTATTTAATCACCAGGTATCAGGGCAGTGCAGAGTGTGGTGCACAGCAATTAGCAATTCAAAGACACAGTCTTACACTAACATACCCTGATGTAAGCTGACTTTGTGGTTTTCCTTGAACTCAGCATCCAAAAGTGCTTCATATCACAGTAAGTCTAGATATTATTGTGACATATAAGACATATTGGACAGCTTTTGTAGCTCACAAGGCACAGAAGGGTATTCTCAGAGCACCTGTTGACAGAAGAAATCTTACACTTCACCACAGGAAGGGGAGGGAGGTAACAAATACGGATTTGTAAATCAGATTACAAAATCTTCATACAAGGCTGTATAAACCTTCATTCTGACTCTACAGAGCTACTTGTCTGTTATGCCTTCGTGACCAGGCACTTCAAAACTCAATACTCTTCCTTCTGTGATCTTGAAGTTGAAAGTACATCACATTCCACCTGGCTCCTTACTGTCAATGCACCTTCATTTTGCTTCCCTCAGCATCCTATACAGATAGCACACAGGCAAACCACATATGTATTTCCCAACACTGCATGGTTTCAGTGACAATAAGTTTCTCCTCGTATGTCAAACTCAGGTTAAAATCTTTAAAATCGTAAGAAGTGACTCAGGAATCTGGAAGAGCCTTTCCAATAGCAGTTTATACTCCCAGAAGTTTAATCCTCAAGAGAAATAAAGTGTCACTGGGGGAGTGTCCCAAAACTCCTAATCATTTCTGAGAATATGGCCATTTCTCCAGATATCAACTTTTTTCTTCACTTTCTTCACATATTTTTCATTTGTTTGTTCTCCTACTTCTGCTATCCTCTTGTTTATCTAACCTAATTATCTCTTTTCTTCAGCCCTTTTACAAGAGATTCATCTCTTCACACATTTACCCTTTCCTCTGTAACACCTGGAAGTCTGTGTATACACCAAAAAGAAAAGATGCTATTTTGGATTCAAAGGCTTCTTCTTCCACTGTAGTAATGTTCTAGAAGCCATTGTTATGCTTGGCCCTGAGAGCAAAGGATAAATATTCATACATACAGTGGTAATTCACACTCGCTGCTCATGAGCTGCACACTATCTTAATCTCAATGCACTGATGACAGGGGAGACACGTGCTCCCTCTGCTTGAAAGCCTCACACCACCACACATGGGATCCACCTCACAGGCAGAGTGCCAGCCATAATGCCACAGTTATCTTTCCTCTTTAGCAGCAATAGGATGGAGCATATTTAAGTTACTGTGAAGGCTGCAAAGGGATACACTGGTGCAGCAGAACGGTATGCTGGGACTGCACCCCACTTGCTTTTGATCTCCACAGAGATCCCTGGCTGACTCCACTTCCTGCTATGTCAAGAACTGCCACACTTTGCTTTCGCTGCGCTTCAAATTTAAAGGGCAGCAGAACACTATAAAGCACAAGGCTATTATCCCTGGGTCGTTGGAAAGCCCAGCAATCTCCAAACAATCACGGGTTCAGGTAATAGAGAGGCCCATTTCTGCAGGCTATAAAAGTATGAAGGAGGGGTCTCCTGAGCCAGCACACAACTCACGGCCAGTTGGCGAGCTCTTCTAGTCATTGACAGACAGATTCGTTCCCTGAGGCCAGCTGGCTCAGAAGGAGCCAACAACGGTGATGCTCTAGGGCTTCAACATGGACAATCATGTATGAGAGAGATGGAAAAGACCTAGTAGGTCACCAAGTTCATTTATCTGCCAATGCTCAGGAAGATTTATGTGCTAAGAGCATAACCAGTGCACCAACACTTGAAGACTTATATTTTCACGTCAAATCTCTGTGATCAGTACTAACACTTGGATAACTGAGGCATCTGGGCTAGAATGGCTCGGATAACCAAGGTCTGACTCATCAGAATACAGAAATAACCATCACTTCCAAATTAATACAGCAATTAGGCAATGTCAATACACTGTGGACTCATCTTTTTTCAACAAAATACAAAGTAATCAAAAGACAGAACACATTTGGGAGCCTCTAGGTTAATATGCTGCTGACATCATTACAAAGACTTCATATTTATGCTCGTATAGTGTTATGGCCAAGCACTTGTTTGCTCAGATTGCAAAGACCTCTACCTATACTTTTCGTCTCTAATGCCTAGGAAAAGGCTGAACTGTTTTCACTGAAACAGTATTTGTCCCTCCTTCAAACAGCCATAGGGTTCAGCCTTTTCTGGCCTGTCTTGCCAGCTGCTGCTGCTCTGCTGGTTCAGTCATCTCTTGCATCAAATAACACTGTTCACAGCACTAAGGAGGTAACTCAGTTATATACACTCAACTAATTCTTCTGCCAGTATGTTGTCGTTTGGCACGCAAAGAGGCAACTGATTTTAGGACCAGGGTTAAAGGCATGTTGCAGGGCATGGTGCTGCTCCTTTGTTACACAGGCCACGCCTCTAACAGGACATTTGCCACTGACAGACAATTCTGATCCCCCAAATATGGTCCAGGTTGTTCTCTTTAACATGTGCTTTATCACCTATTGTTCTCCTGAAAGTTGCTGCCCTACTGCTTCTAAGAACTGCCCACTAACACATCTACAATACTGCCGTTTACAGGCATTCCTCTGAACTTGCATTCCTGTGCTAAAATAACAGCCTCTTCTCACGAGTCATGTGGGCAAAAAAAGAGATAAGTAAGATTCACAAAAAATGGTGTGTATTAGAGGCAACTCCATGACTTTTGCAAAAGCAATCAAAGGGCCAATGGTAGTGTCAGATGTCAGCATTAGCAAAAGCAAAAATGTCAAACACCCATCACAGACTGTTGCTCAAAGAGGAAACATCAGCTGGTTACAGAGAAGCATTGCAAACCAACTGGATTATAACAGAAGCAAGCTTGCAATTCTGCTCTCTACTACCTCCAAATTCTGTCGTTTTCAGCAGAAAGGCTGACACATCCTCAGTCGGATGCAAAGGCAACATAGGGAATTGTTAAGTACTCTCAGGTGTAGATTCTTTGAAGGAGCACAAGGTGTTCCATGCAAACTACTGCATTTAACAACACAGCAACAGAGATGTACACAGAACTGAGCACCGGCAGTGTGCCTCTACCTTCAGGAACACTGCTCAGGCCTTACCACGCCTGCCTTCAGATCCTCCCACGAAAGACTCAGCAGCTATGGAGCTAATGGATATGTAAGATAAGGAAAAATTACCAAGATTCACTACCTATGCTGCATTCCCCTCTACTGTTCATTGCATTTCAATCCCAGGGAGGCTGTAGGGCAAGTCCCTGTCATACTATTGTGAGCTGTGCCCTTCCTGCCCCTGGTTCCATGTGAGGGGAACAATATGCTGTCTGCACATGAAGCTTTCCCTTTTCAAAAGTGTAAAGATAGGAAAGGACATGATAAACAGCTTCCCTTACAGCAGTAAAGGCTAGTCATGAGAACAGAGCTAAATGGCAGCAATACCCCCTCTAAAATTACAAGCTTGAACTTAGAAAAGAAAGTTAGGTGGGTTTTTTTAAGTCATTTACCACCCTTTTGTGGAGCCACTGATCTTACATAAAAGAAAATAGTATGTCATCATCCCTCATCTTAAAATTAAAAAAAAAAAAAAAAAAAAAGAAAAATCACTTGAAGGTATGTCTTCACTATCCAAGGCTACTAGCTCTCTTTCGAGAAGTTCAATATAACCTGAGACAAACCTTAAGCTCTTAATGCTATAGAGTGGAATCACTACACACACATAATCTATACATATATAAAATTATTAGAACTTGCTGTACATCTCTGTCATGGCACTATCTTTCAAACATCACAGATCTCCTACTTACACGATTTCCAGCAATTCCTTAACATTGGAAATGTTAAGGATCATAAAGAAAGAGTGGTTCTCACTGAAACTTCCTACTTCTCAGCTCCTGATTAGTGTACATGACAAAAAAAAAAAAAATTAAAAATGTGCACTTTGTAGAAGCTATTGTGCCTTCATCTACAGAAACAAGCTGTGCTCAAAAACTGCTTAGCTCACATTATTTTCAAACCACCCACAAGCTCCATGGAATTTGATACAGCAGATATGCATAATACTTGCTGCACTTGAGACTACTATAGGAGATATGTCTGCTGAATCAGCCTTCAAAAGCCAGACTAATCATAAGCCGTGGGTAGCACGGAACTGTTCTCATGAGGGCACAACAAATTAAGTGTGCACAAGAAAGCCTGCTTCACTAATGGATCCAAGGTATAAGGCTTCGCAAATTCACCAGAAGATGATCCATGTAAGGACGGTGGAAGAACTTCGAGTAGGCAGTTAAGGCAAATCAACTGACAGCAGAATAATCTTCTCAGATGGGCAAGGCACAGGGAGCAGCTGCTCCATCAACCACCCCACTGAACTCATTTCCCAGCAGTGGTTAGAGAAGCAGTTCTGCGAGTCAGAATTTTATAGGCATCAGCAGCAGAAGAAATCTGGCTGTTCCTCTTTCAATAGCAAAACAAGTAGAAGGAAAATGGCACACAGCTACCTTACTGAAATCAAGCATTTGAAGACCTGGATACTCCAGCATCCTTTCTGCCAACTTACCACAAACTACTTCCCCTGTCTGTGTGGATGGCCAAATTTCAAATGACTTGGTATGGTGGGAAATGTCACAAAGTCAGAAAACCAGACTGTGATCATTAACAAAGACCTTTCTGCAACTTCAGAGAATATTTCTGCTAACTCTTCCAGGATGTAGTCCAGTACAGCTCTCATCTCTAATATGCCAGTTTCAGTGTGTTTGAAGGCAAACATACTTACCTGCACAGGAGTGCCCAGTTCAAGTAGTCACTGTGATGAAACTCTTTGCCACCATACCAGTAAAGATGAATTTTACGTCACCTTCAGCCATCTAGAAGTAATGCATTTTAACAAATGCATGAAAATTCAACCACTGGTTGGTCCGCCCTACGGACACATCTCTTATTCTGAGGCTACTATGGAAGCCCAAACAGCTGTGTACAGACTCCTGGTTAACATCTCTGAAGACACATTCCACCTCAAGTAAACATACTTCCCTAAATTCAGCTGCCAGGAAAGCTCTCCAACACCACAAAAACTCACAGGGTATGTTTTACATGCACAGCCAATCCCAATATAACACTTCCATAATGTTCTGGAGAAAACTGGAGACAGCTGCATCTGTGCTTATTGATGTGACATCAGGCTGTAACAAAAGAAATAAGGGTTCCATCTCCTTAACAATATACTGATTCAACTGGTCCCAATGGAAATCAACCATTCAATATTTTGCAAAAGACATAAGCATCTTCTGATACAGAACAAATGAAAGCCATCACAGTTTTCTCTCCTCTGTCAGGCTGCTCCTGCTGCTCCCCAGTCCCAGTGACTGGGAATGCACTAGCACACAGCTCTGCTCGGGATGGCAGGTGAAGGCCTCATTCCATAGATGATACACATATACCTACACAAGGAGTTCACTCCCCTCTGTCATGCTTCTGCTGGAGACCTGGGACATTATTCTATTATTTTGCTGAGAAGGAAAATAAAATTAGAAGTTGTTCTAACTTAACACCATATTCCACCACTGCATTATTGGCAGTAACCATACAAGCTTTGTGGCCATCACAGAGAGCCCAGATACAACTGTCACAGGTCCTGTGTCAGGAACAACACACAGCTGCTTTGCTCTAGGGACAGATTGCTTAAGGTTCCAGTTCCTCCCTCCTCCAGACAAAAGAAACATCCATTGATAGGAGGAGCAACACTAAAAACTTTTCCTTTATATTATCAGAAGCCAGGGCTGGCGAGTCCATTTTTCTGGGTATCCATATTTGCTCAAGATGGCAGCGTGACTTCTCTCCATTCTGCTTCTCTATCCTGTCACACACACAGCCCAAGAAATCTTTTTATGTCTTCCCTCTCTGCTTGCAAAGAGCATGTTACAAGACTACTTTCATTTTTTGTCTCTTTACAGATACACTGAATAGATGGCTTCCCATCATGGCTCTGCATGTTTATTCTAGTAAATTATTCAACTTATTCTGTGTGGGGCAAATTAATTTCTACAGCAATTCAGCTGCTACTCCATCTACAGCATATATACTTGCTGAAACAGATTAACTCTGCCATGCAACATCATCTTTCGTTTTCTTCAGCATCTGCACAGAACTTTTATTCAGACAAACCTATTCTTCTCCCCTTGACTCGCCCATTCCCTGCCACAACTGATGTTTCTTGGACATAATATAGTGCTTATTCTTGGGAGTAAAAAAAAAAAAATTCCAAAAAGTTGATAAATTCTGTGAATCTAAAAACCATTTTACATTTTCCAAATGCTCTCCACTTGATTTGCTCATACCTAATTTTCACAGATATTCATTATTTAACTTCCAAATACATGGGGTGCAATACATCAAATCCTAAAAAAGAAGGGATTTGAATGGAGCTATTCTAAAAGCAGGAAATGAAAAATGAGGTCCAATCTGCAACACTCTATCACTGTCATTTAGCCACATGGGATCTACTTATTTGTACATGGAACCAACTGCTTAACTGCTTGCACTGACCTCCTGAGTGGTAAACAAAGTTACCCAAATGTCACCAGATTATCTGCTGTCAAACACACAACAATATTTTCACTCTTTTTAATATGAGAATGTCCAAAAATGAACTTGGTTCTTTGAGTAACACTACATTGTAAGGTTCACTATGCAGAGAGTTTACATGATATTAACATGAAGAAAATTGTGATTTTTGTACCTAATTGGGGAAGGGGGGGGGGAGATGGAGATGATGCATGCTGTCAGATTTTTTTTTGTATACCATCAGATTATCAGATTGGGGTTGCAGGTTTTTTGTTTACAGAAGTCTGAAATGCAATCAAATATATTGAATCCTGTACCTTGTTACTTGTCTGTATACAAAAACTTTTGGAAGAGTCTGAATAGTTTTATGTTTTGCACACAGTTTATGGCCGAAGATGACCTTCTGGTGCCTGTTTTAATAGAGACTGCTCTTTTGGGAGCCAGACAGCATTTCTTCAGTACACAACTGTTGACAAATATGACACCTTCTGTAAAGTTTGACACATTGTTTTAGAACAACACAGAAGCATAAGTTCAAGTTACAAAGGGATACACTATACAAAAATCACAATGTTTGTGGAATGCTCTGCTTCATTGCTCTAAAGCTGAAGTATGTTGTATAACCATGAAAAAATTATTATTATAGCAATACCTGTTGTCCTCTGACACCTCTCCAACTCTACTTGCCTTACTGAGGTGTTCAATATATTGATACAAGTCTTAGTTGTACCAGTGGTACAGGTAGGTGCTGACTTAAGTCTCAGGGCTCTGTCAGAAGTCTCCTTATCATGTGTCTTTCCTAAAAGCTTGAGCAGCTCTGACACATTCCCCAAGTAACCCCCTCTATACCACAGAGAGAATTAACAGCGGTAAGCAGCACCAGGTCCTCAAGAGCACAGGTCTCTGCCCTGTCTGTTTGCAGAGCAGGACCTGTACATTAGCAAACACAGAGATTAGAGATGACTGTTTCAATGTCTCCTTTCACCTCCCCACCTATCGTATCTTCTATTCTATTTGCAGGGTAAGCTCTATCAGGCAGGTACTGTCTTTTATTTGGCATTTGTGTGTGGCCTATTTTAAGAGGGTGCCCACATATGACTGGGTCTGCTACTTAAGGAAGCAATACCAATAAGCAGAGCTTGTTCTTCCCTGAAGGAGAAGACACTTTTCACACTCTCCTACTTGAGTGGTGACATCCCTGATGGAAAACCAGCTCTCATTTATCCTTTAGCTCTCAACACCTCAAATCCTTTGTCTTTTTCCTTTCCCTTCCTTTTTATGCCCTTCTATACACCATCTTAGTGCCTAATACAAACCACTACTATACACTCTCCTAATTCACTCTAGGTTACATATCTGAAGGTGTTTGAAATGCTGTAGTGCAGGCATTGTGCAAAGTATGCATCAGTATTTTCCAAACAACAACATAATTCACTGGTTTTCGTATTTTTAATACATTTCTCTCCACAGGGACAGCAGGGCTCTCTCTCCCAGTGGGAAAATCAGTCCTGCTGTTGGACACCAACAGCAGTTCTGGCATCTAACACTAATAGCATTATCAATTTATGACTTTAGAAGCACTACCAGAATCTAGTAGTAGCGTCTCTTATATTACAGATGGCCCATTTCTCCATTTTTTCTACTTGCCCTTCGTGTCTTCTCTTACATCCTTACTAATGTTTCATGAGAGCACTTATCTTCTCTCATGTAACAAAGCTTTCAAAAGATTCTATTCAGCTACAATTCCCACAGTAAACAACTTGAAACCAACATAGAAAGCCTACTGTCTGTTCTTCCCTCACCGCCCCCCATGAAGATATGCGGTCACCTCTCCTCTGAATTAGGGGAACCAAGGAAGTCCTGGTAACCTGCACTCTCCACCTCAGTGTACACAGCTCTGCAGGGTACTACATAAATCATGCACATACCAGTCACACTACAAGGTCCTCTGGGCATCCGCTCTTCCTTCCTGAACTCTGACATGCCAAGGGATGATAAAAAGAGAGAGATTACGATGGCTATGAAAAAAATGAAAGGCTTCAAATCCCAGAACAACTGCATCAGTAACAGCACAAGTGAGAAATACACTGAGCTCTTGTCTGCATCGTAAGACAAGAGATGGAGCACGGCGATGAAAACAGCACCTCTGCTGCAGCCTGAACGGCCTGTAGCCACAGCTGCCGCCACTCCCCTGGAGCAACACACCAGTAATAAAATATCCAGGTGTAAGAGGAAGATAAGAAAGAGGAAAGCACCCTCCTTTTGGGTGAGAGGCAAAAGGACCTTTAAAATACTGACAGCTAGGCAAAAAAACGCATTTGCTACAGGACCACACCTTGTAACACTGTTTCATGCCACCACGAGCATCCTTAGGGCGTTCCTCTTGTGTCCTCATGCAAGAAGCCACAGCCAGGCTGAGCCAGGTAACTTCGTCTCAACAGATACTCCAACCAATAAGGGACAGGTTTTGATATAGAGTCTGAAAACCTTAAAAATAAATTGCAGCATTTCATTGAAACAGCTCCACAACACACCCAGAAGTGAAGGAACTCTAATTCCCATACAGGCAGTGGGTAGGTCTTCAGCAGGAGTCAGCAATCTCTGCCTACATTAACTGTACTCTGGCCAAATCACCAAATTAAAACCTATTTCCTAGTTCTGCTAGCTTAAAACAAACTATTTTACTTTTTAACTCTCCAACAATTTTGACCTTTATTTTAAAATCTGTTACTGAGAAACATTGTAACTACTCCTAATTTTACTCAAAATATTTAAAATTACTGCTCTCCTTGATAGCAATATTTAGTATAGCAAAAGGGAAAAACTACAAAATCAGCTACAAAAAGAAGTACATCTATTCTGTAGACTGGTCATCAGATTTAACTCAGCTATGTTTTATGCTTTTACTTCAAAATTTGTGTATGTAAGTGGAAACTACTGATGAAAGAATTGCATTTATGTTGCACTGAAGTGAAAGTCATGCTGTGATAAAAATATGTGTTTATTTATACATCAGAGAACTAGAATAATAGGCTATTACATTGGCAATGTTGGATTTATGTTTTAAATTAGATTTATGATTTTCTTATTTATTAATTTACTTGTTTGGGGTTTTTTAACACAAGTCCTTGACTTAAAAGAGATGATATTATTAAGTACAATGCCTAGCAAAATAAGGGTCTAGATCTCCCTGATGTGCTTTAGAGACATGAAATTTACTGAACTAAGTAGTCTTGCGTGTTTTAAATAATTTTTGTTTCATTTTTAATTTCTACAGGAAAACGGTACCAACCCTTAGACACTTTAAAGAAGCCTAGACTTTCTGAAAGTACCTACATCCCTACCCACTGCAAATCAGGCCCTTCAGTAAATCTCAAGGCAGGGTGAAAGCATAACAAAAGCACCAAAATAGAGAGACAATTTAAAAATGCTACCTACCATTTTTTCTATTAAGTACTGGCTAATGAATTGGGTACTTTAGATAATGCCTGAGAGCTTCTCAACATCCCTATAAACATCTGTACTGGAAACGCAGATAAAGGTAATGTTTCATATTTTTAACATGTTTTCATACAAAGTAAGCGGGGCTAAATATTCTCATCCAATTAAAATAAATAGCTACCATACAATATGTAGGCTGCTTGTGTCAGGAGTCAGAGACAATTTTGGCTCTCTGGAGATATGTAGTTCTGGTTATGCCAACAAAATATCCTGTGCCACCTTTTCTATGTGTCTCCCTAATTTTCCTGTTTAAGTGTTCCTATAGGGAAGACATAATGAGAAAGAACAGAAGGAAATGTATTCCTACAAACCTGGAGTATCCTTTCAGTTTTGAAAAATGTAATTAGGGATTAGCTCAGTCGGTTAGAGCACGGTGCTAATAACCGAGGTTGTGGGTTTGATCCCTGTACAGGCCAGTCACTTAAGGGTTGGACTTGATTCTTGTGGGTCCCTTCCAAGTCAGAATATTCTGTGATCTGTGATCCTGTAATACAGTGTTCTTGAGGTTCACGATAAAAATACTGTCCTGCTTTCTTATGTGCAGTGAATTTGCTGACGAAGAAACACGTCTGGTTTCTAAATAATGAAAATGTCTTAAACATGTTCCTGTCACTGAAAATCACTTCTTGCAGGAGCCATTGTCAAAATCTACCCACATGTCAAGTGATGGATGTAGTAAGGCAAGGGGGAAGAACATAAAAGCACTCATTATTCTAGAAATAAAAATGAAATTATTTTAGGTCTTTTAAACTGAAACACTTTTACTTCTGTTAATTGAACACATTCATTCTATAAACAAGACTGAAAACTGAAAAACATGGAAGTATGAGATTTTTGGAATTAAAAATGAATTGTAAGATTAGCATCAGAAGAAAACTCATCTGCCAGATTAATCAGAAAATACCACATCTCTCCACAATATTCCATATAAACACCTCAGTCTGCTGCAAAAAAAATCATTGTAGAAGTATGAAAATGTGTATGGAAAAAGGGGACAGACATAAAGCAACTGAAGGTGGAAACATCAGCACCCATGTCGACAATATAATAAAGCAACAGAGAAGGTAGGCAGAGCAAGGCTAAATTATGAAGGTGCAAACATGGATCTACAGGCCAAAGTTTGAGAAAAAGTGGGTAAAGGACCTGTTTTTTTCTTTGTTCAGTTTTAACTATAAAGGAGGGGGGGTCCTCAATTGTAAAGTTTATTTTGTAACACGTCGGGTTGGTTCATGCAGAAGAAAACAAGCAATCCTGGGAAGAAAACATGACAGAACTAAAGCAAGTCCATGATTTGCCAAGGGCAGAGAACATATCAACTTCTATGATTTAGTAAGTCTCATGATGTTAGAGCCTGCCCTGATCCAGAAGCCAAGAAACTGTGACTTGTCTTTTCTTATTTCCATTTCTAACATTCCTGATCGCATAGAAAATTGAAAAAGCAAACCCAACAGTGCAAAATCTTGAAAGCAAATTAAAAAAAGCCTTCAAAAATCTTTAGAGGCATCATGATTTTAAACAAGCTTATTTTAAACCTCTAGCACAGATTTATTAAAGGCCAACCATGGTTATATCTGCTTTCTGAATGAATCATGGCTATTTATGAAGACACTGAAAGCTGTTTAGAGTAGCAGGAAAAAGAGCCAACAGCGAGGGAGACACAAAAGACTCAACCACCAATGAATCATTTGAAGGTATCCCCAATGCACATAATTACCATCCCCATTAAGCAACAGTCATTGCAATTAAGTATTGTTTGGCTTAAATCAGTTACCTGGAATGTCTTCTGATCAGGCCTGTTCCAATTAAGTGGCACTTACTTATTACCCTAATCATGCAGTATCAGTTCAAAGCAGCACAGTACAGCTTCACCTTGAAAGCAATCAGCCTAACATTTGGCAACCAAAAGCAATAGCCCTTGAGTTTTCAAATAACAGAAAACTTATACGTAAGTATGAAGTGTCATTACACTGGCTTCTCTCATTTGCTTTTACAATTCTCCTCACCTAATTCTTAAAGCTGTTACCAGTTTAAGAAGATCTATTTAAAAATAAAAGAGAGATTAAACACATAGTAAATGCCACATTTGTGCTACTTCTTAACAGGAAGATGCTGGGGTGAACAAGGAAGAGCAGGACAATGCTTAACACTTTCACAGAATGACAGAATTGTTTAAGTTGGAAAAGACCATTAAGATCATCAAGTCTTACCACTAACCCAGCATTGCCAAGTCCACCATTAAACCATGTCCCTAAGCACAACATCTACACATCTTTTAAGTATCTCCAGGCATGGTGACTCAAGCACTTCCCTGGAAGCCTGTTCCAATGGTTGATAACCTTTCCATTTGAGTTAATTTCTTAAAATGGAAATTTCTGTGCGCTCCCCTACCACAGCACTGGCTACACGTGATTCTTTTAAACACGGTTTGCCACTCTTTAAGTTAACTCTGAGTTAGATGTTATTATTATGCATGCCTCTTCTGTTTCAGAGAATTATGCATTTTTTCCTCATTTGAAATCAGTGTACTTTACACTACAAAAGTAGTCATCTCTCTTACATCATTAAAGCACGCATTGTAGAAAGAAACTTATTGTAGAAAATGTTGTAGATGGAATTTCTAATGCTTGCCAGTACAGTATTTAGGGTTTCTAGACAGGCAAACACATCTAAATTATTGTAAAATTATGCTTTCATTGTGCATATTTATTTTGTTTTTAAAGTTAGATTAATAATTCTTAAAAAAAAAAAAAAAGTACACCTGTGAACAACTCTTTTTCTTCAGCTAATATAAGTCCTAAACTTTTCAACCTGACCTTCAGGTGTTATCTTTTAAGTCTGTCCCGACAAAGATTTCCTAAATTTTCTCCTAAGAATAAAATTCTCAGAAAGCCCCTCATTCAATGTTCAGTTGCTACTCACATCAGTTTAGAAGTATGCATATAGTATGTAGGAACTGCAGTGCTGAACAGAGATATCCAACACAGCCTTTCATCTGCCCACCTGAAGGCTGTGCCTGCCATTCAGAGGCAACTTGATAGGCTGGAGAATTGGGCAGAGAGAAACGTAATCAGGTTCAACAAGGGCAAATGCAGGGTCCTGCACTCAGGGAGGAAAAACCCAAAATAGCAGCACAAGCTGGAAGCTGGCCCACTAGAGAGCAGCTCTGCAGAGGAGAACCTGGGAGTCTTGGCGGATGACAGGTTGACTGTGAACCAGCAGTGTGACCTGCAGCCAGGAGAGCCAATGGTACCCTGGGCTGTACTGGGGAGTGTGGGGCCAGCAGGCTGAGGGAGATAATCCTTCCCCTCTGCTCAGCTCTACTGAGGCCACATCCAGGGTACAGTGTCCAGTTCTTTTCTCCATACTACAAGAAAGACAAGCAGGTACTGGAGAGGGTCCAGCAGAGGGCCATAAAGATGATCAGGGGTCTGGAGTATCTCTCTTTTGTGACAAGTCTGCAGGGTCTGTTTAGTCTAGAGAAGAGAAAACTCAGAGGGGATCTCATTAATGCATATAAATATCTCACAGGCAGGTGCCAAGAAAATGGTGCCAGACTATTTTTGGTGGTGTAAGTGACAACACAAGGAGTAATGGCCATAAACTAAAACAAAAGAAGTTACACCTCAACATGAGGAAGAACTTCTTTACGTAGAGGGTGGTAGAGCACTGGAACAGGCTGTGCAGGGAGGTTGTGGAGTTGGTCTCCCCGGAGAGATTCGAAACCCACCTGGATATGTTCGTGTGTAACCTACTCTAGGTGACCCTGCCTTGCAGAGGTGTTGAACTGGATGATCCCCAGAGGCTCCTTCCAACCCTAACAATTCTGTGATCTGCACAGCAGACAGAACGAACATTAACATGCTTGCTGATCTGCAGTAACTAATCCACTAGAAGACTGAAGTGCAACCTAGCACTGTTGCCTTTGTTATCTGAGCCAGTTAATTTTAAATCATCTCAAATATTCCTACACAGCACTATATATTTTAGAAGAATGTAACTCAAGTCTTACTGAAAGGCACCTTACTTCTCACATGCATACACCTTCAGAAAACAAGCCTTTGACAGTTGTTACATTAAGTCCCCTGGGCTCAGCTCTAAATACAGTCATCACTGCCAAATCAAAACTCTTGGTGGTCACTGACAGTTTACAGGGAATTATTTCAGGCTGTGTTTTATCTCACAAAATTTTGACACAGATATCAGGAGAGCCTGTTACAGTCTTCAATCTGCAAGCAAAATATATGCCATCAAATCAGATTGGGGAGCAGATGGATGTTATGCATGAAGTTCAGAACCCTGCACTGTGGAACTACGTAAGAGACTGACCATACTAGGTGTGTTTTCAAGAAGATATACAGCAGGTATTCAGGCCTTCAAAGTCCTGCCTGTGATTTACAAACATCATAAGAATACATTATTAAAAAGAGACATCAGTTACAGTAATCAATTTCTGTGACTACTGGCAATTCTCGGCATAATCCAGCCCAGCAAGGTTTCCATAGCTTTCCCTGCAATGTGGTTGCAAGCTGTCTTCACGCATTAAATATTAGAGACACGCATGTCAAGAGACATTGATTCTTGTTGTTCAAGATTTAGTTGCTCTAAAAGCCCAAAAACTCAGTAAATGCTAAACAATTAGCTGTTGAAAGTCAACCCTATTTATGATGTCTGAAGCTGAGCCTCCAAAAACCTGATCACTCAAAATCGCTACTTTTTTGAAAAGGTGTGGGTGAAAAAATAATTAAAAAAAAAATCACAACCTCAATATACACCTACATTCATTATCCATAGCTCTACAGAGGAAAAATCCACGCCTGTTGAAACCAAGAAGCTCCCACTGTGTTTCCAACTCGAATCTTTCATATAAAAAGCACTTAATCCTTACTTACTTAGTACCTCTCCGAATTTAGTGCTTTTACAGCAAACAGGCTGAATTCAGAGAGTCTCTTGAGGCTGCAGCTGACCCAGGCTACCACCCCTACAGACCTCTAGTTGCTCATCATCACTTCTTGACGATCACCCAGCATGACAGCACATCACTACTGTACTGTACCCAAGCTCTTTCAGAAGTAAGGCAGGTTTGCTTGTGGTTGTTCAGATTCATAAGGGCAGAATTTTTTCAATGTTTATATTAATTTAGGTCATTTTGAAAGAACCAGGTTAGGGAGCAATTTGGTATGCAGTTAAGCTTGAAAATTTGGATGGGGGGCCTTCTGTCACAAAGGCCACACTAACACAAAGGGGCAGTAAAGGTGAACACCTGGCATGGTAACTTCCTTAGTACACCTGACTGCACATTACACCACATTGAAACCACTACGGGCCATCGCGGATGCTAAAATACATGGACTTGCCTCTTCCTTGCTTGCTTGCTCTAGAGTCTGTTTGGATAAAATAAAGTACTAAGGTGCAGATCAATGAACAGAAAATGTAACATATGTACATGACTCAGTTAAGACAACAAGTACTGAAGTGCACAAGTTACTCAGTGTGAGCTCACATGATATTGCAGCAAAAAGAATTAATCTGAACCTAGAATGTAATGAAGAGAAGCAGGTAAGTACATTCTTCTCTGTAGTACTGACAGCATTGTAGAGACCAATACTGAAATAACATCTTGTGCTTCTGGCATCTGATTTACTTAAACGGAAATCAAAAAACTGTAAGGAAAACAGAGAAGTTATGCAAATGTACTTAAGTCTGCAAAAAAATGTCCTCCAGTAAAAGTCTTAAAGAGGTCACTCTGATTAGCTTAAAAAAAGAAGACACCCTTCTTAAGTATTAAGTGTCTTAAGTATTTTTCAGAGGTAGAAACAAAAAGATACTAAAGAGCTTCCCAACCTACCAGGTCAAGTCACAAAGAGAACTCTGCCTAGAAAATTAATTCTGAACAACTGTAATGAGCAATGTTTGCTTTCTAAGGAAAGTAAACAATGGGAATGATTAACCATACAGTAAGTAGCAAAAGCTTTACCGAATGCTTGATGCCTTCCTTCAGATAAATACTTAAATGTTGGGAAATATTTTGGTCAGAATTCAAACACCAATCACAGTTTTCAATTCAATAGAGAGATAACTGGATAGTAAGTAGGGGCTGAATCATCTGGTCAAGTTCTGTGGCTAAAATTGTGGATTTACGAAATCGTATTATTCCCAACACTAAATCTCTTCCATTTCCTCAACACATGCAAATGTGAAACATGCAAATTACAAATACAATCAGTTCTTAAAATGATTCTTGAAAAGACACCTTTAATTTGCTGTATATTTTACCGCTGAGGACAGGACAGCTAAAGAATTTATCACCTTAGTTACCTTGGTTATATCATTTCATTCAGACAGTGTTATCTCCTTGTCTCCCACACAAGAGTCATGCTGTTATCAAAGTCTTTCTCACTAAACAATTATTTCCTTTTATGATTTCTTCTGGCTGGTCAAAGATAAGGGCTTACAGTGAGCTTGATTAGTGTTGCAAACAAATAAGAGTAATACTAGAGCTGATATAACTAAGCTGAACTAATCAGCACTATTAATAACCTTTTGATTTCTAATCAAATACAGCTTTGACTTTTGCTGCCACTTTGCTTTACATCTTCTAAACTACAAAAGAATTAATATTTTTATAAAATATTCTCAATATGCCAGTCCTTTTATTCTCTTGTTTGCTTTTTGTCTTATACTTAATAATTCTTCACCAGGAAAAAATAAAAATAACACATCTTCTACTAAAAAAAAAAACAGTTCTACACTTCATACTGCCTTCCCTACTGACAAGATTTAATTAAACATTATAGCATGAAATTTTACATGGGTTTTTTTTTAATCTAATAACATTCCTGAAGACAGCAAAGTCATGTTGATTGATACCTGCATGAAAAAAAAACCACGAAGAAACAAAACTAACCAAACACAAACCCTAGCTTGAGACATACAACTGTGGCAAAACCCAGTTCATATAGTTAATATCTGGCAAAATTATATCCAAAAACAGGAATCTAACATGTTAAAGCCTCAGAGACTTGCACTGCAGGGAACACTGCCACATCTGTTCTTCATCCTGGGCAACTACTAATCCAAAGGCAGACAGTCACTCTGCTTAAATAATGGGCAATGCCCCTTACAAAAAACACCTAAAACCACTGTCCCACTTCCTGGACATTTAAAACAGGAGAAGTACATCATCTCCTCATTCTCTGCCAATCCCACATCAGCAACACACTCTTCTAAACATACAAAGCCGTTCATCAAGGCTCTCTACCGGGGAATGCACCCAAAGCACCAAA
>NW_020955318.1:921519-1027423 GCF_003031625.1 Empidonax traillii
TCAACAAGAATAACAAAAATTAAACAAGCTTGCTTGTTTAATTTTTGACAGCAATTTTTGTAATTTATAAATTTTTTTTTCATTCATTTTAACAGCAATTGCTGCTGTTTTGTTTTTTCCATACCTTGCCATTTATTTTATGTAACAATCAAGAACAAGAAGTGCAAGAAAGAAATCACAAAACTAAGAGTTTCTTCACATGAACAGCTCCCTTTTCCACAAAACTGGGTTGTGCCTACCAGCAGACTTAAAAATAGACAGACATCAATGTTAAAGGTCCAAATCACTATGCTAAACACAAAAGGGAAGAGAATGTTTGAAACATGGCAAATATTTTCCGGTTTTCACCTAGAGAATTCCTTTCAAAGACAGAAGTCACAGATGAAGACAACAAAAAATTTAATGAGGTGTCTGTGAAGTGTTGACCCAAACAGATCTAAAACAACTGTGAGCTGCCTTACAAAACAACAATATTAATACACAATATGCACCAAAATTAACTAGCCTTTATATTTACCATTTTTGTCTCAACTTTATTAGTTATACATGTAAATAGTATTTCCTCTTTTCAGTTTTAAACCTTT
Source organism: Empidonax traillii (assembly GCF_003031625.1). Classification (NCBI taxonomy): domain Eukaryota; kingdom Metazoa; phylum Chordata; class Aves; order Passeriformes; family Tyrannidae; genus Empidonax; species Empidonax traillii. The sequence continues at coordinate 922,104 of NW_020955318.1, forward strand.
CATGGTTTTAAAAGGTTTTGTGCAGTGGAAAGTATTTCTTCTTTTCATTTTTATCATGGTTTTAAAACTTACTGTGCAATAGAAAGGTCCCTTTTGTCATGGATATGTCCAAAATTTTCCTTATAATGCTGTTTGCATTGGTCTGTCCAGATTCACATTCATTAAAAAACCCTGCCCCTTTTCTAAAGGCATTCTCTAACCCCACCATAAAAGGAAAAAAAAAAAAGAATCAATTCATAAGCCTCCCCTAATTAACTTTACTTCCCAAAAAAGCCACACATCTGTTTTCACAGCTGGAAATGATTCAACCATTCGTAACCAGAGAAAAGCCCCAGTGTGTTAAAATATTCTAGCCAAAAACTGACACTCCAGCAAAGATGGCTACCATGCCAGCACAATCTGAGAAGCTGTTAGGACAACCTTTATTTACACTGAAAGGGCATGAGAGATACTGATGCTATTACTACTAAACCAGCAAATCTTATTGGAAAGACACCACTCGTTGAAAATGGACAATGCAAAAGCACAACATGCATTTTACCAATCAAGCAGATTATAATTATGTGAGAACAGTGATGTACAATAATCCACTCTCTACCCACTTTCCTATAACAGATTCTGCAGGGCTCAGCTTCCGGAAAAAAAAAAATCCTTTGCAAATTGTTTTTTAATACAACTGTTATTATGAGTGTCAGAAAAATCAATTAACAATGCTGCCCTAACTCTTTAGGGAAAAAAAAAAAAAAAAGGACTTAGATAAATTGAAAAAGATTATGTTATTTCTTTTACAGCATTATTTTTATTCTGAAAGTGACATCAAAGAGCCACAATCCCCTCCTTCTCCCCCCCTCCCACCCCTCTTTTGGCTTTGACATCACACAGAGAGAAAAGTATTCCTTTCACTGTTTCTTGTATAGCTGGAGCATCCAAGCTCTGCACATTGTTATCACTTTCTATCCTTGAACATGAATTATTTTAATCCTCCAGCAATTAACAGTCTTTAGGATGAAAATAAAAAAAGGCTAGAAGTGCAACCTTACTTTTGTTTTGCTAATTTATCTGGTCAGTAGTTCATTCAACTCATTGTTTCACATGGCTAAATATTTAAGTGTGTGCATGTCCTACTTACAGTCCTTTTTCTTACCATTACATGTTTTCAGCCATATTTTTCCTTTTTTTTTTTTTTTTTAAACCTTGTTTACCATCCAAGGAGTTTCCTATCCTCAAGTATATTTCATGCATAGCTTTCTGTCACTGCACATAATTTTGCATTTTTAGAGCACTACCTATTCACAGGTTTTTGCTTGGGAGAAGAGGAATCATCTTTTATATGCAAATCCTTTTAACAAACAAAGAGACTGAACTGCCAATGAACAACTGGCAGGTTTCCTTTACCATTACCAGGTCTCCTTGATCTCCTCATTGCTTTCTTGCTCCCACTGCCATAATTACCATCAACACTTCTAATGCATTGGAAGCATGGCAAGTACTTGACAAACAAGATGGAAGGAAGGTTCTCTGTCCTTAAGATTCAGCTGTTTAAGGCCACAGTTCAGTACACCACACACTCATTGTAAGCAGTTCCCTCGACTTCACGTGTTTACAGTTGAGCAATTAAGCGGTCTGCTGGATCAAGGCCTAAGCAAACTATGAGCATAGAGAAGTTGCAGGCAGACATAATAAGCTTCAGGAATAAGAAGTCGAAGTTTAGCAGATACTTCAAGTCACAATAAGTTGTTGGACTCAAAAAAAAAAAAAAAAAACAATTAAAAAAAAAAGAAAACAAAGAGTTGAAGTGAGTTACCTTGTTGGAGCGACTTTGTGAGTTTTTACAAACCAGATAAATCTCTAACATTGTGAATTGCTCAGTCCAAGAAGCCTGTGACAACTGAGGATATGTTTTACGAAGCCATGCACACACTAAATTCAAGTTCCAGCAGCCCTTCAGGAATCATTACACCAGACGCTCATTCTACACTTAAAAAAACTTCACTGCAAATATGCAGTGTCATAACATTCCCCTTCTGCTCCAGCCTAAGACAGTTTGATGAGAAAGAGAAAAAAAGACACACTTATAGTCAAATTGAGAAAACAAGTAAATTTTCACAACCAACAGCTGCCTCAAAAATAAAATTATGAGAAAGCTCTATCCTAAACAATAGCTCCATGTTCTCTAAAGAAGGCTCTAAGGCTGAACACAGCACCTTAAATTGCAAGTGATGTTATTCCCATTCTATCTGGGTTTTCCCCCCCTCAATTACTTCAATGCTTGGTAGACTGGAGCAAATGAGAAAATACATCATTAGTCTTTTTTCAATTATTAGAAGAATAAAAAGCTATTGTTTATCTGATCTACAGAATGATCCAAGTATGGCAGCAGACATCATCCTAAAGAAACAAGCAACAGATGAATAGAGTGAAATGCAGCAGGCTGATGATGGGTTTTGGTCACTTTGTTCCATAGTTTTTCAAGCACAAAATAAGATTATCCAATTTTAATAATTAGGCAACAATGGTTTTCAAGACACTATTGATGAAAGCCTACATAATCTTCCTCAATGGCTTCATGACTTCACAAAGTCAAAGGAGAAAGTGTGGGGATAGAAAAAAACTGCTTATTGAGAGAAGCAACCAAGCAAACATCAAATCTAAAGCATCAGTCATAAACAAAAAGGCGTGGTGGTAACAGTAAACAGGGAGCAACTAAATTATGCAAAGGCTTTAAAAGGACAACAAGAAGAGGTCTAAAGACTAAAGCATTATATGAGGCAAAGTATGGACTTTAATTTGTATTCCTACATAAGGATAAAACACACACTAGGGGCAATCAAGAGAGTATGTACAACCAGGGCTTATATTGCATACAGACTGGATGGATACAATGGGGTTACCAGGGACGACTGTGAGAAAAAGGCTGATGAATTCAGGTTGACAGGAGATGATGTAGGTGCTGACTTTATGGTCAGAGCTTTGGGGGATTAGAAATAAACATATATGCAAACCAGTAGGTAGAAAATCATCAGAATTTAGAAAGCCTCTTTGAAAGGAAGGGGTTGAAAATGATGCTTGGATTATGTCCTTTAGTGATACGAAGAAAGCCTGCAATGGGAAGAGAATAAGAGTGATTCTGGACTGCTTCTCACATTCACTTTGGCTGTGGAGTGGTATTTTTCCAAGCATGAATAACTCTGTATAATACAGAAACATATCGCAGCTACTGACAGTGAAAACTTGTTTTGTGAAGTTCAAACTAGTAAACTCATTGAAGTACAAGTTATTATCTTCCTCTACAGTAGAGACTTACAGCATTCACTCACTCAAGCACCTGTAATAACGTCTCGTCTCTTCTTTATCCTTCTAATAACCAGGACATAGATTATGAGTTCAAAAGTGGCAGAAAAATTCACATCACCTTCAGCAGGCTTTGGATACAGCCTACAACACATACTCTTCATTCTTCTCTCCTCTACAATTTCAATCCTAATCTACTAATTCCAGAATATTGTGAAGCTCTCTAATCATCATCAGCATGATTTGTGCTCAGTACTCCCCTTCTGGAACATTTGTACAGGTGAATATACATGAGTAAAGCTTCAAACAAGGACTACAGAGGCAATCTGCAGTTTAAAAAATGCATATATTGCGTGGCATGTATTTTGTGAGGGGGGTGATTAAATATTCTATAAGCAATTACTAAATTGTCAATAGAATTCAATAAATGTTGTTTAAAAAAAACTCTAATTATTTGTTACAATAACCAGCAACTATTGCCATTTTGTTTGTGAAGGTTTGTAAACTACTTCCATTTGAGAAGTAATTGATTCCATTTTTATCATTTGCTCAAGTTTATGTGGTTGTTCACATCCAAAGAGATGATAACATCTATTTGCAGCAAATTATACATTATAATTCCTCATTCAAAAGCTGTAATGGAAAACAAAATGCTAATTTATGCTGTAAACGGAAGTACAGAATCATAATCACTCATTGTTAACATTAGGAACTAAATTGCTCTTGCAAATAATAAAATGGGTTAAAAATGTGGAGGGCTTTTTCAAGCCGAAGTACCAGTGCCTCTTACTCACTCGTGTGTTATAATACAAGTGATCAAACGAACCTTTCCTCTTCATGCCAACGCAAACTACCCCTTTTTGAGGGAAAGAATAATGGCCTTATGATTGCAACACAAGGATGAATGTCAAGTGACCCATTCTACCCACGAGTCTCCAAACAGCTTCCCAAATATGGGCTTCCATGTGCCCTCTGCAAACCTGAGTGTATGCAGGGGCTGTCTACACAAGCAAGCAACGAGGAATGGTAAGACTGGAAGAGTCAGACAGCTGGTGCTGAGGATCCAACATCTATACGACACCCTTTGTACCAGCTATGGCTGATTATTTAACTTCATCCTAGCTCTGGTCTCATCTCATTAGCTGATAATCAATTCCTAGCTCAAATGCACTAGGGGTACTCCTGGAACACATCCTGTGGTCCAGCTTTATCAGAAAGGAATTCCGTTCACTTGCAACAAGATCAACCTACAACACTAACCAAAGCACAGCAGAGTCAGGATGAACACAGCACACTCCTGCCTCCAAAAGAAGCGCTAGCCTAGACACACCTTTCATCATTTTGGGTCACAGTGAGTTCATATGGAACCGCAAATACCCAATTTCTCCTTCCACAATTAGCACTGCAGTGTCACAAGTGCTATATCTAGAGCAAGGGACGCTCTGCTATTAATCTCTCTTCACCTTAATTTTACCTTTAGAGACAAGGCAGTAATACACAGCTTTGTAGCAGAAGGAGAATCTTAACTGCCACTTGTAGAGAAGACAGGGTCTAGGACAAAAAATATTGCAGAATTATTTGGTTTCCGTCCTTTTTAGCAACTTCACAGTCCTGTAAGTTTTAAATGTAAATGGAGATTTGCTCACACAGCTAACAGACACATCACAGGAAATTTAGAAAACCACCAAAACATTAGGACTGTGCACCTGCTCTTCCACATTTCATTAAGCCTCTACACCTAAACGTACATCAGGTTCTCTCCTACGTGCATCCGTTGTGCTGGTATCCCTCAGTGATACCTTCTGGTCATGGCGAGACAAACTGGATCACAGGCATCCACACCGCCTCAGGAAAAAACATTAAAAACCCCATTAACTTTTGGTAAGTCAGATCAGATCATTACAGTCTAAATTATAAATGCCAGATAATATGTTAAAGAAACATGTATATGTTAGTAAATAAGCTGATATTTGTAAACAAGCCTCTCCTAGCTTACATTATTATATTACATTAGGGCTCAAATCCCTGTAAAAGAGCTGATTTGCCAGCCTTTTTCAGTTATTAGTATTAAAAAAATACAATTATGTTATCAAAAAATGAAAATTGCCTCTTAGATGACCAAAAGAAAGTTCCACTGCTTCATGTAGTAAATCATTTTACTGCTGCCCTTTTATATTTAATACCCTTCTGCAGTACACATTTATCTCTACACTAGCAAAGTGTACTCATTGATTTCCTATGGTCTCTCTGGAAGAAGGTTCTGCTTCCCTGATGATGAGTACAAAGGGTGGATGACCCCATTCTCATTCCAATGCAAACCCTGCACTTTTACATTTCTGCTTAGACCACATGAGCATTTGACCAGCTAAGAACTCCCTGCCCTCTTCCTTCAGAACACATTGCTAGAACTACTGACATTTTCTCCCGAATACATCTGTATTTTTGAAAATCCCATCTTATGTATAAAGCACTCAACTGCATTAGTTCATCAGCCCTAACTGTAACTTAAAATTTTCACGAGCTTTTCCTCTAAACTAAGACGTGACAATAATGTCTTGACCATTTTCTGCATATGCTTGAAACTTGCATTATTGTGCTCTACTGTATAAACTATTTAGCTGGTTTGCTCTGGGCCAAGAGAAAATGTTTTTTTCACAGTTTAAACAATGCTTTTTTTGCTAAACAAGCCTACTGTTGGAATACAGTTTTCAAAGTTACTGTGTTGAATGACCAATTAAGGCATTAATCTCTGAAAGAAGGAGAATCATGTATAACAATATTTTTTTTAAAGTCTATTACCTGCTTTTATTAAACTACATCTTTCTCATTATCCTATCATTTATCTTATGCTGGGATGTCAAGAAAATAGGTCTCTTCGGTTTCACTTTCACTTTTACTGCTGTTTTCTCAGCTTTGTGAATGAATACCCTCGGAAACAGAAAAGTCAGAAAAATTTCAAGTCCACGATTCACTCTTTTTTAAAACTACCATACATTTTCTGTTAATACTAAACCAGGATTGCCTTTTTTTTTCTTTTATCAGCCTCCTTTTAATTTGCAGAGATGTTACAAGCTCTGCTAACATGTAACTAAATAGAATGGGTTTATTCCATTAGTTTTCACAGCCAAACAAGGTACAACTATTGACTCAGTGTTCTTCCACTGAAGAAAAACATCTTCAAAAATCATGAAGGGCATTGTCCAATCTTGTGCAGATTGGTATCTCTCATTCAACATTCCCGTACACACACACACTTAGTATATGCTATATACATGCAGTGCATTAACACAACTAATCTAGCATATTTCCAAACTTCAGAGTTCTATTATTTAAATTTAAAAAAAAAAAAAATCCAGAAACATGGAAACAAAAGTAAGTCAGAAAGCCTCAGTGGCTACAGACCAAAACAGAAGTGGCCATGGGACTTACTTTAGTTAAAAGAAGAAAATGCATAAAAGCAATATACTATACTCAGTCCAGCTCCCCAAAAATACTGGCAGAAAGCTCTGTCTGTATTGGGGTGCTTTTGTCCCTGCATATGTAAAGACAAAGAGTGGAGCCACAAGGTTGGCTCTTAGCTTTGTCTTTCACTGACTTACTCATATGTGCAGAATACATTTTGTCAAAATATATTGTATAATGTACTCCCATGTTTGAAAACACAGGACAAAGAAATGGTGCCAGGTAATAAGCCCATAGCTGAATGTTGCAGGGAAAAATCTCTGAAATAATGGCATCAATCAGGCAGCATACACCTCTCAATTTACTTCTATACTGCAAGGATTTTGAGGTCAAATTAAAATAAGTACCCAGATTTATATGTTAGTCATAGGATTTCATTCATGAACTACATTTCAAATTATTTTCAAGCCCTTCCCAACCACACAGATTAGTAACACAATAACGTATCCAATTCTGAACTGTAGAATGAGAAATAATTAATACAAATAATGCTGCCAGTGCAGCATGGACAGGTTATGCCCAAGAATATTACTGCTCTTGCAAGGCTGAATACCCTCTCTGCAGTACTTAAGAATTGCTGCTCTTTACTCATGACTACTAATTAAGAAACGGATGTAAAGAAAATTTCCAGAAGATATACTCAGGAAGGTCCTGGCAAAAATAAAGAACTCAAAGTAGAATGTTTATTGCTGGTCTAAAAATGCAGATCACAGAATGAATCAACAGGAAATCTGATGGATATTGCTTCACTTCAGGTTTACACACATTGGCAAGACAACACAGGTAAGCTTATGCAACCACACTTCAAAGATCTCAAGATTTAAGTCTACAAGTTTGTCTAGTCCAGAATGTAGCGTAATGGTTAAGTCCCTGTACTATAACAACTACAAAAAGAGACAGAAAACTTCAGAAGAATACTCAGTATTTCTGGAGTTATCCTTATTAATGCAAAGTCTTATTTGTAACTAATATAAAACCTTATATGCTGGAAGACTATCTCAGAAATTGATCCAAACCAGACTTCATAAAGTTTCTAGACACGATTTTCCAATACAAGCTTTTTTGTGATGCACTTTGGATTTTAATATGCAATGGAAAAGTTCCTTGCAAGAATATTGCCAACAAATCACACATATAAGTTTGAGCTTAAAAACGAACTGCAATAACGCACCAAAAATATAAAAGCTGAAATACATCTCTTAACCTCCCTGAATTATAAAGTAAACATTCTAGCTCTCTTTCAAAGATGCTGGATGGTATATTATGCTTCTAGAAGATGTCACTGTTCTCTTCAACCTGACTGGTTCCACTGTTAAAGTCTTATTTTGCTTACTTATACTCTCATTAAAGCCTTGAGATGCCAGGAAAAGATTCTTTTTAGTAAGCTATGGCTGAGCCACTATTGATATTATACAAGGGATCCTTTTACCTCGTACTAGATGTTGAGAGTGCATTATATTGATCTAGGAATAAAAAACTATTTTTCCAGTAGTCAACCCATCTTCTCATCTCAGCACTTTGTTTTGAAGTTTTTCTGTTTGCTGCTTTGTTTTAAACAGAGTATAGAAGACAAAATCTATTTTGGCTATGTTGCTATATTTAGCAAGAAGAAACGGTTTACAAGCGCTTTTTTTTTTTTTTTTGATGCAATTCAGGTAAAAACAAACAAACACGAATATGGCTGACTGTCAAATCTAAGCCAACTCTGCCTTTTTAAGTGTTAAAACTTGTGAGAAAAAGCTATTTGCAACAAAATCCCATATTCATTTTTATTTCATATTCAGACTAACATCTACTGCTAATCCTCAGCTGGTGAATTTGACTGATGTAAATGCTAACGTAATACGCAAAAGATGAAAATAGAAAGGAGCCTTGAGCACCAGAAAGAATATGTGTCTTAAAAATTCTTCTCATCTTCACCCTGGAAAGTCTTGCAAGCTCATCTGTTCCCGTTGTAATGCTATGTAATGATTACACCTTCTCCTTCGAAACGCCTTTCCTAATCATGCATATTTAATTCAACTTTGTGTATATACCCTACAGTTTGTATAGTCCTTCTATAAATAGACCTTCTGCATCCTGAATTATCTCCCGCGTTTTCCCTTAGATACAGTTCAACACTGGTATTTAGAATAGATCAACTCTGGATTTGCCAGCAATTCCTCCTGCTTCCATTGTGATACGAGCTTGCTCTCCTGAAAGGGGATGTAAGGGAACCTATCATTTCACAATGCTATCCTTTCACCGAACTGTTTCGCTACAGAATGAAACTAACTTTAGATAAAGGAGCTGGTTTAAACCTGATTTTATTGTCTGTGTTCCTAACCATTTTCTCCCTCTGATGGTTTCAAAGGAGTCTTCCCTGTGACTGCCTGCCTTTTGTACCAGGCATGAGCCTTTCTGAAATCCCGGTGACTCGCACGGGCTCGCATTTAGCAGGATGATAACGTACGTTCTGTGCTCACACAAACACCCTGGCACCCGGTGTGTGCCCTCGGTACGTGCAGAAGAACACACACCCGGTGCGGGCTCGCTCGCACCGGCCACCCCGAGCCGCGGCGAGCGCGGCGCGACCTCCCGCCTGCTGCCGGCCCCGGTCGGCCGGGCAGCCGAGCGCCGGGGCCGAGAGTGCGGGCAGCCCGCGCCGGGGCCGAGAGTGCGGGCAGCCGAGCGCCCGGGCAGCCCCGCCGCGCTCCCGGCCCCGCCACCGGCGGCCCCGGACGGCTTCGCCGAGCCTGAGGGGCTCCGGCGCGCCCGGGAGACGGCGGTTCGGCGCTGGCTCTGGGTTTGAGGAGCGCCTGGTCCCCACACGAGCCCCCCGGTCCTCGGCGCACGCCAGCCTGACTTGTTCCCCGCCGGGAAGGCTCTCCCCGGCCGGGGCGGCACACTCGGCAGCTGTGCCCGGCACGGGGCGGGCGCCTGCCGAGATGGGCCCGGCGGGGCTCCGATCGCACCCGGGACACAAATACAGGAATTTATTTATTTATTTATTCGGCTGCTTCGGACGAGCCGGCTGTCAGGGCTCTGGAGCCCCACCGCGCCCGGCCGCTACCAGAGGGCAGCCCCGCTCCTCGCCGCTCGGCGTTCGGAACTCCTGGAATGGGGAGGTGCGCGCGGCTGCCCGATGCCTCGCCGTGAGGTGCAACCTCAGACTGGCAACTCCTACTCGGGGGGGTTCGGTCCCCTGGAAAGCCGGGCCGTGGGCCGCACGTTTTCCCCCGAGCTCAGCGGGCTGTGCCCCCGCAGGGAGGGAGCGGGGAGGTGACCCCCCTCACTCACCCCCCCGGCTCTCCCGCCCCCCCGCGGGCACCGCTGCCCGCACAGCCCAGGGCGCCTCCAGCCCGCTCCGCTGCCAGCTTCCATCCGCTGCCCAACTTTTCCTGTCACGCCAGCGCCAGAAACCCCCTTCCCCACGCACGCACGCACACACACACCGGTGTAGTTTATAAATGACAGTTGCCTGTAGACTTTCACCAGACAAGCAGCGGGGGCAGCAGACTACAACAGTTATTTAATTAAAGACGCTTCGGAGGCTCCCAGAATAGCTCTCTACCTCTGAGGCGCGAATTCTGGTTTCCCCCTGCTCTCCCCCACTGCCTCGCCAGCCGCCCCCCGCTGCCCGAGCCCCGGCGGGGGCGGCAGGGACGGGCCCGGCCGGCGTTACCCGGCTGGGCGCTCCGCATTGCACAGTCATCAAAGTTAAGTGCGGGGAGGGGGAGTCGGGGTGAATCAGGAGGAGAGACGGGTGAGCAGAACTATTTCCACCTAGGCAGGATCCGAAATTTTTACGGGTCGGAATGCGTATGCAGCCATTTCCGAGGAAGGGGGACACGGGTGCGGTAGGGTCCCTCTCGCACGCAGCCTGTCACTCGCACCCTGCTCCCTCTGCCCGGCAAACTCGCCCGGCTGCCTCGGTGTGGTCCCTCAGCGCAGCCGAGGGCAGGCTCGGGGCACTCCGCTCGAGTTGCCCGGCTGAGCACCGAGTTGCTCCCGGGCATCGCGCAGCACTCCGCGGGCTACGGCTCCCGCTCCTCAGTTCTCCTCACGCTCCTCTTCCTCACGGGAGGGGCGGGGGCGGAGGGAAGGGGCCCGAAAGGCTCAAGGGAAAAGGCTCTTTTCTCTCATTTCTTTTCTCGGCTAATTCAACACCTCCTCCCCGTCCCCACAACACACGTACACGCTGAACAGAAACACTTCCAGACCCTTCCTGCACACACTGGCACCACCTTCCTCTCCCCCGACCAGCCGGGCGGGCGCAGCGGCGGCGAGCGCGCAGCACCGGCCACCTCTTACCTGGTTGTAGGAGGTCTCCCAGGAGGAGGTGTAGTTGTAAAAGAAGGAGGAGAAGCAAGCGTCTTCCGACAGCCCGCAGCCAGCCATCCTCTGGGAGCAAAACCTCTTCGGGAAGGCGCGAGCAGCCCTCGCAAACTCTTGCCTCTTGCGGGGTCGCTGCCGGCGCCGCCGCCGCTGTCCCCGCGGAGTGGTGCCGACAGCTTCGCGCTGGCGGCGGGCGGCGCGGTGCGTGCGGGGCAGCGGGGCTGGGAGGACGGGAGGCTGGCTGGCTGGCTGGATGGAGGCGCGGGTGCCGCGTGTCTGTGCGTGTGTGAGCGCGGCCGTTCGCGGCGGCACCGAGGGCCGGGGCCGGTCACGTGCGCGCGCTCGCTCCGCCGCCGCCGCCGCCGGGGACGGGCCGCGCTACAGACCCCGGCACTGGATCACCAGCGCCGGGCGCCCTCGCCATGCCCGCCCGCCCGCTCGCCCGTCCCCGCTCGGCAGCGCAGCCCCTGCGCACGGGAACGAGGGGGCGCCTGCGGGACCTGCGGCCGCACCGCGGCGGGGAAGGAGCAGGGAAGTGGCGACGCGCGTCCTCCCCCGCCGCGCCGGGGCAGCGCCTCCGCGGGCGGGCCCGCCCTCCCGGCCGCGGCCCGGCCTCCCCGCCCCGCCCCGCGCCCGGCCCCGCCGCGCAGCACCGCGGTGCGCTGCGCCCTCAAAGTTGTCGCTCGGTTCGCAGCCGGGAGGGCAGGGACCGGCCCCGCCGCTGCAGCCCGGCCGCGGGAGCCCGAGGGGAAAGGGGTGGGAAAACCAGCGGGAAACTTGTCCTCAGAGCCCCCAGCAAGAGCCCGTCCTGCCAGGTGCGATCTGCCCCGCTTTCTCCTCTCGCGGGGTGTTTGCCTCAGCACCCCCTTTGCGAGGAGAGGGAGAAAAGCGGGATTTTGGAGGGTTTTTTTAAGCGTGTCAGTGACCGTAGGAGCGGCCCCGGGACCGCACCGGGACACAAGGGACCCTCCGGGGGCCCCGGCCCTGAGGGAAGGGAGCACCTGACGGCCCATGCGCCGTCGTCACACTGCTCATCGCACACGGCGAGGTCATGCTCAACGTGGTGATTTTAAAGTATTTGTCAGGAAATCAGCGGTAATAGATTGGATCACGTTGACCCTGCTCCTTGAGTATTCCTCATCCTCCTTGCAAACCCAGCAACTTGAGCGCAATCCTCTGACAAGGGGAACATTGTCCTCATTAGCTAGCATTGATAATCACAAAACTCGGCTAATTATAAATGTAAAGCAAGTAATGTAGGTGGGTTTTTTTTCCAGAATAACTGTTCTAACAGTTTCATAAAGGAATATGTTCTTCATATTTAAAAAATACTCTGTTTGCTTCTGAAGCATAACTGGGAGGGGCAGTAGTTTGTTGAGCAGCACCCAGTTGTCATTACAGCCCACAGCTATTGATGGAAAAGACTAGACAGTTCTGTAGCACACATGACCCAAGGCCCAGTGAAGTTCCTTGCTCCCTCTCACCTGATACTTCAAGGAAGAAAACGCCATTTCGTAATAGCTATGGAATCCTCTGGCCATTCCATTTGTTGTGGAAACAACTGTGCCATGAGTGTGGAATACCGTGAAACACACCTGAGTGTAGCAGTAGAAAGTCGGTATTTTGATGTTGAGTTGATGTGGCCCAAAAGGCAACTAGCCAAGAATTCATCATCCAGAGGAATCTTTGTCCCGTGTGAGATCATAGAGCCTTTCATTCTGCCTTAAACCAGGTAAAAATACAACAGGAAGGATCCCAGCAACAGAATACGGAAACTTCATCAGAAACAAGGTGTTCACAGTGTTCACAATAATTTGTTTCTCAAATTGCTTCAGTATTTTCTTTCAGAGACTTCATCCTGTTTAGGCTGCTCATCAGTCCCTAAACTTACAAGTTTTTTATTTCAGCTTTTCAGACAGCAACAATTAAGGCATAAAATTCCTTGCCACTGCACCATCGTTCTTGAACTTCCTTTTGTCTGAGGGCTCAGTGTTCAAAGCATCTCACTTCTAAAATTTTAAGCAACTTCACATTGAATGTTTCATCTTCATATTAAGTCTTAGTGCATTCCATTAGGACTGTACTCTAGCACAGCCTGACCTCTGAGCTTTTTATTCTGTTCAGGTAAATTTTGCACTTTCCCTCCCCGCTCCTGCTCCCCTTCCACCCCCAGTATCTGATGAGTTTATTCACTTCAGTAAGTTTTACCCTACTTCCCTCTCCTCTAGTGACAGATATACTATCTGCCTCTCCCATGCCATGTTCTTTAGAAGTCTTAAAACAGATTATGGGTTGTTAACTGTTTGAGTTTTTTTCTTTTTCTGTCAAACATTGTTCCTCACCCTGCTGTTAACCATTTGGTCTAGCTAAAAATCTCTTCATTTGAATTTCAGAGAGTTCCCCTGGGGGGCCAGACTGGTAGGAGGTTAAGCTTAATTGCACAGTGATCAGTTACTAATGGAGATCCAGCTGTAGTCTTTGCTTGATAGCTGAACTACTCCGAACCTGTTCAAGGCCTCTGCAGAGCACACTTCTGCCGGCAGCCAAACAAGATCTGAAAACTTATTTATAGCATTATGTGTTACTCCTGCAGACCATTTGTAGATGTTTTCAGTCAACCAGCCATTACAGGAATAGCTAATAATCTATTTGTCCATCGCATGAGTTAGCACACTAACATCATTGTTACTGCGACGGTGGTGGTGAAGCAAAAAAACTTTGTATGCTGCTTCTATTACTAGAAGTGTGTAACCAAACATAATGAAATCCACAAATAGCTCTTGTCTAATATCCCATCCCAGTGCGCTAATAGCTCCATAGAAAAGAGGCTAAGAGTGTATTCAAGTTCTGTGGGCAGGAAGGAGTAAAGTGGAGATAAATAAACTCTTGTAAAGGACTTGGAAAAAATTGATTGGTGAGGGGTGGAGGAAACAGCAGAAGCCACAAAATGTTTGAAAAACAAAAGTAATCTCAGGATAACCATTAATACTCCATCTGTGCTGAAAAAAAAAGAGGCCTGGTGCAGATGGAACAGAGAAAATTACTCAAATTTCTTCAGAGACGCATAATACTGTGCAGTTAGGATGTGCCAGAGTACTAGATAAAGGCTGGCAAAGCAGCTAGAAAGGCATCTTATTAAATACAGTCTAGAATTTAATTTGGTTTGCTCTTTGCTTACATGTTTTCAGCTTAAAGATTTTCGAAGTTTATTAAATAAACTAGAAACTGGAGGCGGGGGTGGAGAGGTGGAGTTTTTTACTGCAAACCTATCTGGTTTGGGAATAAAGTGAATGAGGATGGAGCTTTTAAATGGGGCTGATTTGTCTTCTCACAGACAGCACATCCTCATTCCCATGAGGCTGTTGCACTGTGTTGGTTTTGGCTGGGATACAGTTAATTTTCTTCGCATTAGCTGGTGTGGGGCTGTGTTTTGGATTTGTGCTGAAGACTGTTGATAACACAGGGATGTTTTCGTCACTGCTGAGCAGTGCTGACACAGCGATAAGGTTTCTTCTGCCCCTCACCCCACCAGTAAGTGGGCTGGGGGTGCACAGTGAGTTGGGAGGGGACACAGCCAGGAGAGCTGACCCAAGGATATTCCATGCCCTGTGACATCATGCTCAGCATATACAGCTGGAGGAAGAAGCAAGAAGAGGAGACATTCAGAGTGATGGCATTTGTCTTCCAAGTCACTGTTACGTGTGATGGAGCCCTTCTTTCCTGGGAATGGATGAATACCTGCCTGCCCACGGGAAGTGGTGAATGAATTCTTGTTTTGCTTTGCCTGCATGCACAGCTTTTGCTTTACCTGTTAAACTGTCTTTATCTCCACAAATGAGTTTTCTCACTTTTATGACTCTCCCCCATCACACTGGAGGTGGGGAGGGAGCGAGGGGCTGCATGGACCTTATTGCTGGCTGGGGCTAAACCATGACATGCACAGAGACGAGACTGAGGCCAAGGACTGCTGTTTGAGCCAGTATTAGATCTGGTTTCACCAAGTGCCAGGCTTTTGCAGAGACTGCTCAAAGAGTAAACCAGTACCCCATTGCTACAGGCAAAAGCCAGAAGAGCTTTCTTTTCTTTATGCAGTGATCTCTCTTCACAGGGCAAAAGTCAAGAATTCAGATATTCTAAAATGTTAGAAGCTGTCCCTGTATCTTATTTGCAGGTTAAAAAAAAAAAAAAAAATCTTTCTACTTAGCCTATTCGTAAGTGCATAAAAAGTCAATTAAGACAGTTCATAAAAATTAAAGAGGAAAGGCTTTAAAAGTCCACTGATAGGTTTTCTATTAGGCTAATACTTTAAAGCTTCCTTAGCACCTTCCATCAAATTCTTTCATTTAGCTTTATGAACACCTCTGGAGCTATGTATTACATCTTTTTAATATTTGAGGAGATCAATAGTTTAAGTACCAGACCCTTGAAAAAGTCAAGCAACATTGTTAGACCATGTTTATAAAAGCAATTGGTCCCAGAGGAGCAAAAGCGTACTTAAAGCAGAAATAAGTGGAAATTTCAGAGTTTTTAGGTTTCTATTTAACTTTCAAGATAACTCGTGTCTATAAAACAAAAAAGTAAGATTAGACATAACTGAGAATCCAACTACAACTGGACGAGAACACAGGAACCATGGTCACCTTTAAAACAGCTTTTTAGTGTTCTGCTTTTTTTTTCACTGGCTTCTCACTGTATAAAATTCAGAAGACTGTTTTTCACCTTCACATGGCTACACAGCTTGGAGCACGTGTTCCAAGCTACCTGAGAAACATGGAGTTCCCAGAGGCAGCTTCCACATGTTGGATTCATCAACCTCACCCACGGGAGCTACAGGTGCAGATTTTCCAATATTAGCATAACAGATCAAGATTAACCAAAATTCAGCTTTTCCAAAGTGTCCTGGAATACCACTCCTAAACTTCAGTTACACAACACCACTTAAAAAAAACAAGGTTCTGCTGAATGAAAATTGCATTCAGGAAACTGGGTCGTTGAGCAAAATACAGAATTAGACACTCCCCATCCACTGAACAGTAGAATTTATCAGAGCCAGATTTTTTTGAAGTTCCGTTACGTCCAATATACTTGTCTGGATTGCACTATCACTGTTATATCTGAATACTTTCAAACAGTGCACTAAACCAGGTAACCAGCATCTACTTGTTCTTCCTCTCATCAAAAAGGCAACAGTATTGTGTTGGAGTCTTTGCTGTGTATGGTGAGAGAAGAAATGCTCAAAGGAACGGTCCTTAAAGCAGAAGGTCTTGAGATCCTACATGATTATCAGTTACTGTTGAAGTTTCTTTACCCTCTTGTCGTTACTGCACAGACAGGTTTTACCCTTATTTCAAAAAGTTGAGTTACAGCCAAGAAATAACTCTCACTGGCTTTGGCACTCCTGGTCTCTATCCCAGAGCTGAGTCCAGGCTGTTAAGAGCCTTCAAGAAGATTGTGTACCTAAGTTTTTCTAGGTTTGCTAGATGGTGAGGATTGCATATGCTGCTGTGCTAAAAAGATAACTGAAGCTGGATGGCTGCTAAGATAGGATAGCAGCTCCAAGAAAAAGAGGACCGCAGAAGAGTATTTTTTTGTCAGTGCTGCTGTGGGAGACCATCAGAAATGAGTAACAAGGTTTTCTCTAAAGCCATCTACATGCAAAGAGCAATTGAAAATACACAATCACCAAGAAAACGGTACATTTTTCAATATGTTTTGATCTCACCATCAGTCTATTATTTGCTTTGCCTGAGTTCAGATTCAGTTGCTTACTTTTCATCCATAAGCTAATTCCATCTAAGCAATCTAAGCATTGGGTCATTGTGGTAATTGAAGTTACATGAAATAGGCAACTGAATGAAGTAAAGCTGATTATTCAAAAGGAAAGAAGAAAAAAAAAAAAGTGCCAGGAGTTTTAAAGCTAGATTACATGAATTTTTGCTCATCTCAAAAATGCAGGAAATTATTTTCCTTGAATTCTGCAAGATCAAGTGTGCCACTGATTAAAACTTTGTCTGCTGAAGTGGAAGAGCAGAACACTGATGAGTTTGATTGTCCTGCAAGCAAGATATTTTCAATGAGACTGTTAACAAAATGAAGCCACTATGATAATTTAATTCCTAGTTCAGGCCTTCCAGCAGCTTTTCAACATGAGTAATCTCCATCAGTTCAATACCCCCAAAATTATAAATAACAACCAGTGAATATGTGCCATTCAAATGTCAGCAGGCATGAACTTATGAGGTAGCTCATAACTTTTAAAGCCTCACCAGCAATTAACAATGTAAATAAATTACTAAAGCCCTATCAGATTATAATTTCCCCAAAATAACATTCCTGTGATTATGTTTCTGTGATTATAGCTACGAAGTAACTAATCAGAGGTGGGGGGAATCCCAGAATAACCCAGTTTAGCAGGAATCAAGATGGTTGGCATGAGTCTCTGCCTTTAGTGCAAAGTATCTTCACATCTGAGAACATCCCCCAGCTATTCTGCCTGCTTCTGGGTACATTTGGCTCGTTAGCAAAATACTGAGTGATACAACAGGAGTAGACTCAGCATTATTTTACCAGTCATGGTAAAGATGTCATCTGAGAATGGATGCACTGAAAGGTACGATGAGAACTCCTGTCATCGCTCAGATAATGAAAAAGGCAGGAGGCTTCACCGTTCAGCACATTATTCAAAGCTGATTGATAAAGCAGTAGCACCTTCTCATCACAAACTGTATTACAGACATTCAAACAGTATTTAGCAACTCCTTTGGCACTGTATGCTGTATCATCTGGGGAGGAACGTGGAGGAGGGAGGAAGACAGACTCTGCCACACACTGTACAACTTGGGGGAATTGCATTTAGCAGTCTTTTGCACAATCCCAAGAACAGCCTTGATCAATACGGAATTCCATTTTTACACAAGAAATACCACAAAGAGGCAGCAAAGCCCCAGAAATAATTGATAGATATTTCAGAGGGATTTGACAGAACATTAACTTTGGATTTCTTCACTGACATCACATTACTTGAGCCACTTAAAAACAAAACAAAACAAAACAAAACAAAACCTTGCTAGGAGAAAACCTAGGTAGGCATTAGTACCAGACATGGGTTTGCAGCTTGTAAGCACATGTCCTTTCTTTGACATATTGGCCAAAATCAAGGGAAAGAGAAATCATTTTGCTCAAAGCCAGTTAGAGTGAATGCAATGAAAAGGCAATTACAATGGCTCTGCAATTTTTTTCCTCTTTTTTTAATGCTGAAGTTTTGTAAGTAATAAGAACAAAGATTTGCTGCTGCCTTTGTTCCTAATTTAGGAAGTTCTGTTCTCAGTCTAGAAAACATAGCATTGATAGAGTTGTTTTTATGATCAAATTAGTTTGATCAAGAGACAGCTAAAAAAAGCAAATTAATTTCTGAAACCTCACTGTACCTAATGAGAGATCTAAACATTAGTCTCATATCAAGCCAGTAAGACTACAAACGTTTGGATCCTTAAGCTTTACTTGCAAAAATAATATCAATTGCAGGCAATTATAGTGTGAAGAACAAATGTGATTATGAAGGAGATCACGAAGTAGGCCATTACCATTTCATATAATTGAATATTTTCCTATTAACTTTCCCTTCCACAATTCTCCTCCAGAGACAAACAGGTTTCTGTAGGCTGCAGAAAAATCAGAACTCCACCACCATGTTACTGTTCAGCCTCGTATTTGACAGTGCTTGAGAACGGAAAGAACAGACATTTGAATAGTGTTTGGATTTACACAGCAGCAAATCCAACAAGGAGCTTTAGAGCAAAGGCTCTTTAACACTGGCTTGCTTATACGGAGAAACTGTTAATTGTCCATAAATTTACTGAAAACTAAATGTCTGTTTTCAACAAACAGGGTACATATTATGGTGAAAATCAAGACTGGAATTTTAAATTCTTGCCAATTCTTATATTTAATTTCTGCTCTTAATAAAATTGTTTGTTTAAAGTGCATAGAAGTAATTTGAGCTTTACTTCCATTATATTGTGTAGCACATTGGGACAAAGCTGTCAACGCCCCCTTGGACAGAGAGATGCTCAGAGGAACATGTTGTGACTCACACTGCGTCGAACCCGCTGCTGCTGCTGCTCTACAAATTGTTAAGCTTTTCTGAACAAATTGTAAGCCTTTCAGGAAGGTTCACAGGGCATTCATTTCTTTAAAAGAACAATACTATCCCTGTCATAGTGAAGGCTTATCAGTTACTTGTTATTCAACATGCAAAATGAAACACTCTCAAAGATACCACTCTAAGGTTTGAAAGGTCAAATTTAGTTTGCAAGCCTTTAAAATCGTACATGAATTTTGCTAGCAAACACCTGTATTTTCATAAAGCTGAAAAGGCTGACATTTTTGAGGTTAAAACTGGTTACTAATATAAGCAGAAGTGTTTTGACTACACAGCTGAATATTTAAACGGACAAAGTATTCAGGAAATAAGTCCACCAGCAGCCCTCCATTCTATGAAGCCCGGTAAGTACTCGATGCTCTTAAGTGTTTATTGTTTACGCTGCTGGAAGCAGCGAGGCTGGGAATATTAATGTGATATACTCACAAAATAAACACTGAATTCAAATGGAAGGCAAGAGGCCTACTTTAGCTGAAAGAATAAGACCAACCCAAAATAATACGTGTTTAAAGCCACAGGAAATATTTATTATCAACATTAATTTGTGCTATGTTTTATTTTTCTGTACAACAAAACTACTGCATAGCTTTCACAGCTGGAAGAACCACTCAGAGCCGAGATGTACACAAATGAAAATTATTTTATCATCTGTCCAACATACATTCAGTGTTCCTGAGAAACTACCATATTTGAGTTGAAACTGCAAAATCAAACACCTACAATCAGCAGAACTAGTCTTGTTACCGCTGCTACAGGAATGTTATTTTACTGCTGTTACCATATTTAGTTTAATCCCTTGATACTGGAAGCTTGGATCTCCTTGATGCCAACCACTTATCTCAAACACATCAGTGCAAATTAGAGGCAGCCCAAGCTCGTCATTTGCAAAAGGAAAAGCGAAGAGAGGGGCAAACGCTCTCATAATGGTTTCGTTCTGGTTTCAAAGCTGCTTGTTTCAAGATCAAAAATATCTCACATTTGTATTACTGGGGAATAACACCCAGTTTTAGGAATAGTTCTAGGAAGCATACACACCCCAAAACAAAGCTACCAGGGTCAGAAGTACCAGTAGAAAAAGGAACTAGGTTGACCAAGTAGATCATTTTTCCCTCTGCTTCACATAAATCTAATGTTACATACATAGTCATGAAGTTAAATAATTTTAAAAGGTCAACAGAGTACCAGAGTAAGATTATACTTCTAATAGTAAAATATGTTTATGTTTATTATTAAAACCTTCAGCTGTTCTAAAACCAAGATAAATGTATACTCCTTACAAATTACAGTAAGTGAATAAATCTGTGTACTTTAGAATATAACTCTCTGCTTTCTACTGTCATAGTGTGGTATGGCTTTTTATTGCTATATATTATCAGAAAATGAACTAGAGCAATCTGATTACAAATTAATAACTGTAGCTTGACTGGATGGAAGAAAAACTCTTTGCCCTTTGACTTCTGCTAAGGTATCTTTTCAAATTACACAGTGAAAGCTAATTTCAACATTTTTGCTTTAGGCTGACAAATATGGCAAATAATGAGCAGTTCCCAGTACGCACTGTGCAGCAGTGCAGGTTGAAAATCAGACGTCACAAACCAATGCTGTGTCACAGGCCCTGATCCGAAAAGGGAGGTGGTGATCAGAAATGGTGGCATTGCTCTGTCACGAAAAACTGACCCAAGTGATACAGAATGCACCAACTCGGACTGGCCCGTGCCAACTGCTCTCCAACTTCAGTGAATGGGCACAGCACAACAAATGGAGACACTCCTGTAAACCCTAAAGGAACTTCAGCACCTGTCTTTTGCACTGCACTACACAGAGATCTCCCAAAAGCAAGAGCGCAGGGGGGTTTATGACATCGGGACACGGCAAAGCATGGAGTCACCACTTTTTCTTTTCTCTGACAAAAATTCTAATTGCTATAAAATCCCTACAAATCTAAACACAGTATAACTGGTCACTTCTTTATGTCTCCAGAATGCTGATCATACCTAAACCACATGTACTCAGCCATTAGTAACTACCTCTGTATCTAACAAACCTAAATACACTTGTTACATCACACCAATGATTAGCCCTTTTACTGCTTTGAGGTATTACACAGCAGCACAATTACGATGGAAGACTCTCCTCTTTTCAAAAAATATACCCCTTTCACTTAGTACTGTTTCCCTATCATCTAACCCATTCTGTATTTTCAGATATCCCACACTATAAATAGTTTATTATATACAAACCATGTATTTTCAAAAACCACCAGAATGTCTGTGATAAAAAGATTCACTGTAAGTAAGCAAAGACCTTTTAGACCATTCCAAAGCAGATAACCAGCTAATCCTAAGGAGCCATTCCTCAGTACTCCAAAACAAAAATGCTTACACCCTGGCTGGCAGTCTGAACGCTCTGCAGTAGCATCAGTAGGGCAGGGAGCACAGAACAGCAAATGGCTGCAGCTGGTGGGGGCAGCCCTGTACTTTATCCGGGATCCCTCGCTCCTCAGGCCAGCAGGAAGGGTCTTGTAGTCAGTTGTGGCATTTCACAGGACAAAAACCAGGGGAAGCTGAATTTCTATTTGACACCAGCAAACCTGATTTCCAACTCTTCCCCCCATTTACTGCATTGTGCAGTATAAGGAGCCAGAGCTCTGATGATGGGCAGGACTGCGGGTATCTGTAACAGTTTTAAAGAGAGGCAGTGACCTTCATACGCTCATAGATAAAGCAGCCTCGTTCCTACACCTCCTTCTTGGTTTCCTTTTGTTCCTCTGGGCAACCTTTTTTGACAGTGTTCCCATCAGAAAAATGGGAATGAGGTTTTACCTTTCAACACTGAATTTAAGAAAATCCAGGGCTATTCTCAAACTCAAGCTCCTCTGCACCCATCTGCTGTACCCGAGACACCAGTAGCAAAGAAGGTGGCTCCTGATACAAGTTTCCCTTTCAGACCCAGGAAACACTGCTTGAAGAAGCCCTGCTGTCCCTGTCACTACTCCTTCAGAGAGGGCCAGTAACTCCTTAGATACCTTGCTCCCGTCCCACTGCTATATGGCTCTAAAATTACATCAGAAGTGAGTTCTGCAGTAACTCTAAGGTGTCCACAGTGATTTAATTGAGTTTGTGTTGCTTCTCCCCGAACCCTTGAACACCCTCAGTTATCTGAGATCAGTACTGGGCACAGAACAGGCTGCACATGCCTGCACAAAGCCGCTCCCAGCCCGGGGCCTTAGCGAAGGAACGACTCTGTGTAGCACACGCAGTGCCCTTGAGAAAACGCTTTGTCAGTTCTTCGGTAAGGGGAGCGCTTTTCAGAGATGCACCAGGGTTGTGCAAGTACCAAACCCCACGTCTAGGTTTCTGTATATTCCCAAAGCACTGGCCCCCAGATTCCATCAGGGTCCCAGCAGGTAAGCTGTTTCCCTGCTCGCATTCCCACTGTCAGGAGGGGAGGGGGCACCGGGCTGCTCAGACCCCTGTGACAGCTGTGACACCGACAGCCTTCCAATTCAGCCATGACACCGGTGCCCCCCTGGGCTTTCAGGTGGATTGCACAGGTGTCACTGGCTTAATTGGAAGGTGTCAGGGCTGCACAGCTGCCAGAGGACACGGGTTTGGCCAGCAGTATTTGCATTCCTGATAGCAACGACAGAGCAAAGCGAAAGATCCCAGGTCAGCTGTCACAGCCCAAGCTGAGTTTGTGGGTATGACAATTTCAAAAAAGGGCCAAAGTCTCTCCTGTGTCAAGTTCCACTCACGGCCATAGCCATCTGCTCCCCCATCCCCAAGGACCCAGGCTATGGCAGCTTATGCCAGCTGGTTCCGGGGTTTCATGCAGAGAACTGGCTGTTTGTGGCCCTTGCCAGACCTCGGGAAAGTTGTGCAGAAGCTGGTTCTACACAGTTCGGCTGAAAGCTGCACATGAATTCTAGAGAAGTTCTCTTACCTGGGGAGCGGCCACTTCTCAGCACTGCACAAAGCAGCCCCTCACAGCGGGGGATAAGCAAGTCATCGTGAAACCCCACATATCCGGCCTGAGTCATCCTAGAGCAGGAATTTGCAAAACCAACATCTGTATGTTTAGCAATATTAGTACGAAATCCAGTTGCTTAAGAAGTTCAGAATTCCTATTTTAAATAAAAACTCTTCCAACTGCAGTCAGAAAACTCCATCCAGTTCAACATTTTATGCAGTCAACCTCCCTCTTTCCTACCGAATATGATTTTGTAGGACAGGAGAGTCCAGACCCATTCTACAATGCCTGAAGAGGGGGAGATCCTCCACTCCCTCACTATCAAACTTGAGACAGACTTCTCAGGTCCCACTGCGTATTATAAACCCACTCAATTTTAACCTTAAAGTTTTCAAAACTTATCTATTCCACATCATATAAATAGAATTTTAGAATTTAGAAAAAAAAAAGGTTGGAATTGGAAGAAAGTCCTCAAATTATTCCATTCCAAGTAATTTTATAGTCCATTGCTATGACTTAAATAGGATACACCAAACATCAGTGCTTAAGATTAGTCTGAGGTTAGTTACCAGCTCTCCAAACATAACCTATTTTTACTTCAGCCTTAGAGCATGACAGCACACAGCTCTCTTCCTAGAGGAACCAGTTTTAGCAAGAGCTGATCCAGCTTCTCTTTGCTATAAGGACCAAAGCTCAGTGTATTCCAGGGGAAGGGAAAAACTGAAATTTGATCAAATACATTAAAACACAGAATGGCTTGGGTTGGCAGGGACCTTTAAAGATCCAACCCTCCTGCCATGGCCAGGGACGCTTTACACTAGACCAGGTTGCTCAAAGCCCCATCCAGCTGACCTTGAACGCTGCAGGGACTGGGCATCCACAACTTCACTGGAAAACCTGTTCCAGCGCCTCACCACCTTCACAGTACAAATTTCTTCTTGTCCAATCTCAGTCTACCCTCTGCCAGAGTAAACCATTGCCCCTTGTCCTGTCACTGGTAAAAAGCCACAACTCATTCTTACAAAACCTCTGTACGTATTAAAAGTCCACAATAAAGTCTCCTTTTCTTCTCAAGGCTAAACAGTGCCAACTCTCAGCCTGTCCTCATAGAGCTCCTCAGGTGCTCCAGCCCTCTGATCAAATTTTACTATAAATTCCTCATGGGATTAGCCTTCCCAAATTGAAAATGCTGTCAAATCATATTTCACCAAAAATCCCTACAGAATTACAACAGTGCAGTGTGATCTGACCTACAGTGTCACTTATGTTATTGTTTGTGTTGATCCTAAATGGTCCCTGAACACTGCCCAGCAGGGCAATTCCTAACTCGCCACAGACACTCCACATTACAGGACACATTACTACAGTTCTGTCCAAGAAATATTTAGGGCTATGTTTGAAGAAAGCATTCTCCTAACACATCTGCATGCATTTCATTTTTCCTAAATAATTTAAACAAGTTTGCAAGGGATCAACATTGTATGCATTACGCTGATGTCATCATCACTGTGCTGCTTAAACATCCGCACTTTTAATATTAAAATATTAAACTACTGCCATGTCAATCAAACAGCAGTTTACTGGGAGACTAAATGGCTTCTCATGTTTCAATCAAAACAATAGAAATACTGACATACTGTGGCACAAAATTAGTATAAATAGACTTTATTGAAGTCAGTACCTTTGTACTGAAGCTGAAGATTGTGTCTACAGAAGCACAAGTTGTAACATTTCACAACTTCTAAAAGGAATGTCAACAATTACAACGATCATGCATACCATGGTCGATAATCACATTTTTAGAAGCATTTTCAACCATTTCTAAAGAAATGCTTATAACATTGTTATATATAGAACTACTTTCAATAAACTGCAAAACATTGATTAGCTTTTCCAGTATGAGCTACAGTGTCAACACAAAAGGGAGGCATAAATGTTTAATTTATGAAATCAGAATGGAATATTTACTGTAAAGAAAAATTAAAAAGCTTTCAAATAAAGGCCATTATTGAACCAAAGTGAAGAGCACAACTTGAACTTTGAATCCTTTCATCTCTTAAAGCTGTCCTCTGAATAACTTCAGTTCAAAGCATAAATTCAGTACTGTGAGTATTCCTTGGACTGAAGTTTGGCAATGATGCGATCCAACTGTCTCTTTGCTTCGCACTGTGGAAAATTGCTCATGTCATAATATTGAGGGGCAATTTTCACCAGCCTGTCAAAAAAGGAAAAGCTTGTTACTGATACTCAAACTTTAAGATGCATCTTAGAGAAATTCTACAACTGAGGGAAACAAAGGTTATCCATTATTTTCAACTGATTCTGCAATTTAAGTTTGCATTTTACACACATGCACACACACCTAGAATCTCAGTGCCATCCTGTGCAAGCGCTCAAGTCCAAAGCAAAAAGCATGCACAAGTCTCATGATACCCCCTGTGCAGCCATTGCCCTCACAGACCCTCCCTGCTGCTGCAGTCCCTGCCACGGTGGCCCACACAGCCAGAGTTGTCCAGGGCTGTCAGCCACAGAAGTCCACCAAACTTCAGTCTGTGTCAGAGAACAGTTCAGCCTTAGCTGCTTTGAGCTTAACAACACGACTAAGGCCACAGGATCCTGCTCTACACTGTACAGTGTTTGTTGAGAAAAGATTTCTAAGGAACCACATTTTCCATTAAGATACTACAAGCTGTATATGCTGTGCTTTCCAGCTTACGAATCTTTAAACTCTTCCTGCATAACAGCAAAATTTCAGCAACGGAAGAGCCTCCCATGTCCCCAAAGCTTACAGCTTGGCAGCTTAAGTACAACTTTAAAGACAGGCAAGATGCTTCAGATCTCTGCTTGTCTGCAGAGGTTAAGACCTCTGATTTCCTTGATATATGCTTGCTGAGGAATAAATATCATGAGATAAGACGATTTGTACCACAGTTACCACCTCTTTCTTTGGTTTAAATACTGACTGAAGTATTGTGTGCCCACAAACAGGCACAATGAAAACCTTTAGTGATCTGCAACATCTCAAGTCCATGCCACTGCCATTCCTCAAACCATTCTAGTATAACTGGCTTCAGGAAGAGTGAAAAGAATTACCTCAGGTTAAGAAAAGGAGAAAGAAAAACAAAAGCTGTACAGTAGATCACGACTGTTGCAAGACTTCAGCTTACCATTCTGGCTTGATGTCTGTACATGTCCGGATGTAATTCTTCGTTGTAAGGACAAACTCATTATACAGCACCCATTCTGGTTTGTGATCAAGAACAGTGGAGGGATGCAACTGCACCACCTGGTTATCTTTTACAGTTAAGTAATGCCCCGTTCGCTCCAAATGTGCCACCTAAATAAAAAGACATTCTTTCATTACCAGAGGCAATTTTTAAATGAAGCAATTTCAAGCTGATTGTTAAGTGTTCTATACAAAACGTACTATCCCAACTTTCAAACCCCCTCTAAATTTGGCACATTACTTGACCACTTCAACTATTCATGTTTTTTTTATAGACACAATCAAGATGCCAGATGTTTTTGCTAACTGCCATGGTAAGTGTATATTCTAATATACAATTCAAGCAATGTACAAAAATAGATATCACCCAAAGAGAAAAATCATTATTGGAACAACAGCAATGCAAACACGAGTACTGCAATGGAACTGGACAGGTTTGCAACATCACACAAAGTCAACTGTGGTCTACTACAGACATCTGCTTCAAGCATTTAATTTGCAGTAGCCACTGTGGGACCAGTAAGCCACAATGTTATCCTTTTATGAGAGGTCTTGTTACAGCATGAGCTTCAGAGCTGGAAAATGTAGGTTCAGCAACACACTTCTGCTGTGACCTTGGTGAAAATCAATTAACCTCTCTCTGACTAAGCTTCTTGCTCTATAAAAGGGAATAATGCCTACCTTGCCGAGATGCTCCGATACCAAATCTTAATGAGCTAGGTAAAACAGACAGTTATCCTTAGAAGGATATCCTCCGTACAAACAGCTAATCTAACGGAACAGGTAACTCAAATTAACTCTTTCATATCGGAAATTGAAGATAACCTCTCCACTCATTACACATACACACACACACACAAATACTGTAAAAAGATTAAACAGGATGGACAATGGGTAAAAGATATCAAAAAGACACATTTTAGAACAGACCATCATCAGCTGGTTTCCTTTAATACAGATGCGTACTCTCGTTTTCTTCCCTTTTTTTTTTAGTATTTCTACATACAGCTCACCTTTTTTTTTTTTTTTTTTGTTGCCTAGTCAAAAGTGAATTCCACCTATTCGATTAAAACCTCGGGACTTCTAAAGCAATAGCTACCTCAAATTTTAGCTCTGAATAACTCCTTAGTAAGGAATTACTTATTTTGAGTGTGCTTCTCTTTTATACATTATGACATTATTATCCAGAATATGTTTTAGGACTAGAACGAAGTATTTCAATAGACTGTAAATCTTTTCACCCAAGATTTGAGAGATTACACTTCTACTTTATTTCAAGTCTGGGAAGCAAACAGAGATTCCTTTAAATGGAGATTAACAGCACACTGTCTTTAACGATTTAGGCTTAATTTCATCCAACTCAATACAATGTTTGCAAAATTAAATAGCAGTATAGCTGCAAACCAGACTAGGCTAGACACTCATCAGTCACAGACCTAGCACAAAGACAGCACACCATGCTGTAGGATTATGCTTTTTATTTAAAGGATGTTCTGTTTGAAATCAATTTGATTTTTCAGATCAAAAGTACACATGCATACAAAAATATCAGAGTGCTTTATCTGTTCCAGTTCTTCCTAGAAAAGGACAGAACAAATCATTTATTTAGGTTTCATTTTAGAAATGCATGCTGTTAAATTCAATGCAATTTACCTTTAGCATCTGTCTAGCTCAGATGTATTGAAGTAGTGAAGTCTTATAATCTACCTTTTCCAAATACACACAATTTGCTTTTCCATGTAATTTATAATAATAGTGTAGAGTTGTATTTCTTGATTAATTTGTACTACTCTGAACTAAGTAAAAAGATTCCAAAATAACTAATTAAGCATACTCAAAGAAAAATGCTACAGAAACATACAGAGAGCTCTGAATTTCCAGGGAAGGACAAGAATTGGAATAACACCAATTAAAATGTTTCCTTAGACCATTGATATCAGGGATTAAGCCACCTTTAGATGGTTACATACTACTGTGACTGACTTCGATCCCAAGCCAACACTGACCCACAGTATTTATCCTATTTAGATGTTTCTAGAACTTGTGCCTGTTGCCACACACATCAGTGAAGAATTTCAGGGTCAGTAACAGCAACAGTATGAGAAATACACAGAGTAGCTCTGGCTCCATAGCAAGCCATGGTGATGTGCCAGCTGCTGCATTTCCCTGCTCCCTCCTGGCTGAGCTGTTCCAGCACAGCTGACAGAGCCCATTCTTGCTTCCCCTTTGAAGGTGTAAGTGGCCTGCCAGGTCACTGAGCTGAAAGAATTCAGAATGGCTTAGGCAAGCACCAAGGGTGGCATAAGGGAGCGAACACTGACACATGGGAGGCAGCATATATACTTATGCTCCTTTGAAACCCTGGCATGCAACCAATTCTAGTGCCTGCAAATACAGGGGTAGGTGGACCAGGTGTCCTCCAGAGGGCCCTTCCACCTCGACCATTCAGTGATGTTTTTCACGGAAGAGAAACCCACGAGCTTCCACAGAAACCACAGGATGATACAGACTATGCCTAGTAAATGGGTTCATTTTTTGATGAGCAGTGGTAGTGAACAAGATACTATGGAATACACCTGAACCCCAGGATCATCAAAGAATCTGTCACTAGTATAAAACTTTTGTGAATTAGACTACCTAAACATGACTCTAAACAGATGGCCAAGAGTCAAGCCATCCCATATACCTCTGGCAACAGATTAGTCTGCAGCCCCAGAAAGCCCACCTAATGCAGAGACAATTAAAACGCTTTTTGCAACTCGACAAACCCAGACAGCAACAGTGGCACATGCCACAAGAAAATGTTTTACTTCAAGTTCTTGTCACAATTTTAGTAAAAATTACACATTCTCCCCTCTGAAATTTTAAATATGCTTGTGATTATTTACTCTTTATCATGTCATTGAACCTAGAGGGCCAAAAAGGGGTCTTTAGCCAAACATGTCTAACACAGTAAATACAAATGCGTTTAAAAGGTCAAAAGCAGAAATACTATCACAAGATCCAGGTTTTTTATATTTAAGGCTACAAATTTTGGCAGGTTAGTTTTTACAGACAGTTTAGATTGTTCCTTGTTTGTCCTTCTGACAAAAGAATATACTAGTATGCAACCAAAGGAGCACTGTCAGTTGCCTGGATATCTGCAATTTCTGCAATTTCTGCTTGCAGCACACGCAAGAGCGTTTCTGAATCTACTGAAAAGTTTTACACCGTTCTTCTGCACTCTTAGAGTAAAATGAATACCATTAAATGCACCAGTGATCACTTTCATGTCATAGGTTTATTTTATTACCATCCTATTATTGTAGGAGCCTGATTATGTAAAGACTTTAAAATATATGTAATTCCATACAAGAAACAGCACCAACAACTGAGAAACATTAGGAATGAGATTTTAATTAGCAGGCAAATCATCTGACATCTAATTTTCTGTACAGTATTGGTCATTTAAGTTATCCTCCATAGTGACCATGATATAACCTGTGTTTGACTAAGCCACATCTTCTAGAAAAGGTTCCAAGCTTGATCTGTATACCTTTGTGTCCAAGAACGCCAATGGCATCTTGGGGTGCATTAGGAAAAGCATTGCCAGCAGGTTGAGGGAGGTGATCCTGCCTCTCTACTCAGCCCTAGTGAGGTTCACCTGGAGTGCTGTGTCCGGTTCTGGGCTCCTCAGTACAACAGGGACATGGAGAGCCTGGAGCAGGTCCATCAGAGGGCAACAAAGATGATTAAGGGACTGGAGCATCTCTCCTATGAGGAAAAGCTGAGGGAGCTGGGCCTGTTCAGCCTCATGAAGAGATAACTCAGAGGGGACCTCATCAATGTCTATGGATATCTGAAGGGAAGGTGTCAAGATAATGGAGCCAGGCTCTTCTCAATGGTACCAAGCAACTGGACAAGAGGCAATGGGCAGAAACTGATGCACAGGAAGTTCACCTGAACATCAGGAAGAACTTCTTTACTGTGCAGGTGACCGTACACTGGAACAGACTGCCCAGAGAGGTTGCAGAGTCTCCCTCACTGGAGATATTCAAGAACAATGTGGATGCAATCCTGTGCAATGTGCTCTGGGATGACTCTGCTCGTGCAGGGAGGTTGGACCAGATGACCCACCATGGTCACTTCCAACCTCACCCATTCTGAGATTTGAAAACACCACAGGACTTGCTTCCCACCTTTGAATTCTGATGTAAATTTTCATTTATCAATTCTTGTTCTGCTTCCAATATTAGATTGGAAATACAACAATAAAAATCTAAGTTCTTTATGACAACTGGTAAAAAACAAACCAAAAAAATTACTAAGAGGAAGGTAACTCATCTTTAAGATATTCTGTCATTTGGTTCCCTTTTCCTATTCAATTTAAAGTTTCCTTAGCTTACTTACTGTAGTATAACTTTTTTTGCTTACTCTTTACTTCAGCTAAGCTTAGTTTTCCATGAATATCAGGGATAAGTCACCATTAAGTGATTGCATACTCCCATGACTTACTTCAATCCTGAGCTAACACTGAGCTACAGTATTTTATCCTATTCAGGTGTTTCTATAGAGTACGCTTAGTTCTCCTACTTCTGTTAAGTAAGTAATCTATACCTAGTGCTTGAATTTTATTACCAAATTACGATTATATTAGTTGTACCATTTGCCAATTCCTCTCCCTTCTTAAGACAGACTATGTCCGGCACTGAAGTATTGAAAAAGTAGTATTTCTCTCACGTATTTTAATTTCAATGAGCAGTTTCTTAGCGATTTTGCAAGCATCCCTTGCTCTATTTTACATATACTTTGCATATTCTGATATGTGATAAAGAAATATATTTTAAAAAAAAGTTTTGCACTACAAAAACTGTAAGAAATCTCAGATTTAGCATGAAAGTTTTACAAGACACTTCTTGTCCATATCTATCTTTCCAGAAGTTTTACTATACACAGAATTGTTGACAGTTCTAAACTATTCTACAGCTCACTTTGCTTGTCTACGGCAGATTTACTGGAATTCAAGTTTGCATTTAAATATGAGGGGTAAAGAGATGATTCATCACCAACAGAAATTTCACATTTATCCATCACTGACACTGAATCGAAGGCAGGCAAACATACAGTACTTAGTACTGATTATGTAATTAGTACTGTTACAGCAGTTAATACAGGCCTGTGCTATCTGACATCAACCACAGGTCTTGAGTAGTACAGAAAATTCTACAGTGCAATTTTATGACTGGTTTTAGGACACTAGGCAATTACCAAAGTATAAAACAAGGCAGCCAATGAGAACTATTTCAGGACAATGGCTGCTACAACTCTTTCCAATTCATACCGCATTTTTAAGCTTGGAGAGTTTGAAGAATCACTACCATGTGCTGTCCACAGACTTAGTCATTTACATACAGAAACTATTTGTGATACATGCATATATTTTGCAAGTGCTCACACTTGGACTTTCACAAATAGTCTGTACTAAGAGGACAAAGAATGATGTATGCCTTTCATTACTTGAGTTTTCTGAACAAGAGCCCCAAAATGCCAGAGTCTGAGCATCGGCTCAGAGAGGGTATAACGCGTACAGCAGCTATACTTCTGAGTACTTCAGCTGCCAGTAAATAAAACCTCTTAAGTATTTATAATTTTTCTACTGAAGGTTACTCAAAGCAACATGGAATTCATGACAGAAGGTTCAGAGTCAAGGTCAAACATATCACACTATCATGGAGGTTAGAGAGTCAAAGAAACCAAGTAAAATGGACTCTAACACTTTAAAGCAGAAGAGAAACTGCTGAAATGGCTCCTACTCCAAAAGGTCTGCCACACTTATCTCTTGATTCAGCCCAAAAATTCCATTAGGTATTGTGGGTGAGGGAGGTGGTAAACAACCCATTCACCATGGAAGCCCAAGGAGACTTCTGGACAGGTTTTAATTTTCATCTTTGTGAGCCTACTACTCTACTCACAGCAAAAATATGAGGTGAGATCTTTCACTCCTGAGACACAGAGAACAAAACGCTACCTGCACCAACAGTGCAGTTCCCAATCCACGGGAATAGGTGTTTTCAAATAGGAACTCTTCTAGAGGAAGAGTTTCACTCCGAGTAACATGAAACAAACTTGACAGCGCACCAACTTCCAAGTACGTGAGCTCTCCAAAGGTCCAAGTAAGCGACAGAAGCCACAGGGTATGGTGCCAAACAGAAGCGCAGCTGTGACACACGAACCTGCCCTAGGGCCCAAAATGGCTCTTGGGCAGAACTGTTGTCTTTCAAAACATTTACAGAATTAAAAGTGTAGGTGGAACACTAAAGTGTTTATCAAGAAACATGCAGAAAACATGGCCCAAATGCAAGGACCAAACAGAGTGACTAACCTGCTTGTCTGAAAGGTTACAGCAAGCCAGGCTTAAGAACCATTTTAATATTTAAAAGCAGTCAACAGCCTTCATCTCGTATTTGCATTACAGTAAATGCAGTTCCTGACATTGATATTCTTGCATTCTGAAAACCCAGAAACACGTGTGCTGCTGACTGAGCCCGGGGGAAGGCACTGTCTCCTTGGTGGGGGCGATTTAAACAGACACGGTGCCCAAGTCTGTGCCCCAGTTCAGATGTGCTATGTGGGTGTCTGTCAGGCAAACGGCAAGAGTTTCCAACAGCACACATCCTGAGATTACAGACCTGCTCCAGTACTCCAGTATCTGACTCACGTCATTTAAAAGTGAAATACAAGTATGGAAAAGCATGCAAGTGAAAACACCCTCCTTCTATAAGGATTACATATAGTTAATATTTATATACTACTATACTTGCCTGTTTTGTATTGGATTGCAAATAATTTAGAACTACATATTCTGCACTTACTTAGCGATCTTTATAAGTAACTTTATAAGTTACTTCCTTAGCTACTCAGAAGTTAGTGGCCATCTCCTGACTGGTCGTGCCAGAAACAATATTTTGATACTAGCAAGACTGCCTACAAATTCTCTTCCAGATAAGATTTGTTTAAAGAACGTGCTACTTGAGTAATAACCAAGCAACCTGACAAAGACTAGGTGGCAATACAGTTAGCCATGCATAATTTAAGTAACATTCATTAGGTTTTGACAAATTATAACAGCCATGCTAACATTATGAGCCACATAAACACTCAACACTTCTCATAAGTTCCCTATGAGAATACACACATACCTGCATGAAATACCCAGTAACTAATGCCTTTCTGATGTTGATGTAATAGTCTCGGCTGGTAAAGTCTGTGCTTCTACGGGGCAAATTAAATCTATCCATGATTCGTGACAGCTGTTGGCGTACATTGTCTGCAGACATCAGGGACCTGTAGTTAATGAAGTTGTCATAACACCACTGAACCGACTCATGATCTGCAACATTAGAAAACATGAATCAAAATTAGAACATGTAAATAAAACAGCAACTAACCAACTGATCAGTCAGATGGACCAGAAAAAAATATCCATAAACTTTTATAGGTGACGGCAGCTTTTAGTTTGTTCAGCTGATTTCTTGCATTAGGTAACTTGCCAAAACTGTTTTCTTTTCAGGAGGCATGTGGTCAGGACAGAAGAAAATCAGTTTTTTTTCTCCTCACCAACACAACATACAACCACTGATGTTTTGCTGAAATACCACACACCACTAAACTTTGGACATTTCAAAACTACATCCTGCAACTAGAAAAATCATCTTCCAAACCTGCAGTAAAAAACGTAACTTTATGTAAGGAACACTGCAATCTTTAACTGTAGCACGCGAACACACAAGGTGATTGTACAGAACTTTGCTGTATTTGAGAAATGAAATCCCCTTAAATTAAGCATTCAAGTAACAGCTAAGAGATATACAAACAGACTATTTTAACATGATGCACCTCACAGTAAGTAAATGTAGGTGGCTGGTAAAATGCACGAACTCTCATGCTACCCTTCCTACTGCTGTCTGTCTAAGAAGAAATCTGCTCTAACAGCAAGCCTCTGCCATGCTGTCAGGATAAATACCTGCATGTTTCACACTCCCTACCAATTCTGTTACTTTTCAAGTAATACTCTTCTAATCTTTGTCAGTTTAATAATCCAACAAAGCTTGCCTTAACAAGAAATAAAACTTAAGGTAACTCTTGTACAGAAGGAGACTTCTCCTAATTTGCATTGAAAAGAAGGAAAGTTGTGTAATTTGAGGTAGATCCAAGTTCTTTCTGCTCTTGTACAGTTAGGATTCTACTGTACAGTGAAGTACCATAGCATGTTACTTTCTGAGCCACCTGAAGTGTGCATCACAGATAACCCATAAGTGTTTTACATTGTTCTAGATACAAACAGTAACAGCATTTTATCTTCTGATCCCAGAAATCAATTTACAATTTCACAGCAAAACCGAACAAAAGACGATTCCCAAAATAATTCCATCCCTCAGTGACCGGAGTATGAAGGCAGCAGCTTCCAGAAACAAGCCCACACAAGATGTCTGCAAGACATCCTGGATCCTATTAACTAAACAGCTGACAGAAAAACACAAGCAACTCGACCCCAATTTACAGGTGTTTAACTGAAGTTTCTCAGCTATTGTTTTAAACACATGGAATAAATTTGTTTGGACTTTTACTCTGAAGGTATCCTTATTTTGGATTGTCACGTGATGATAGTGTTAGAAGGTTTCAATACAAATTTTCGAAATCAAAAGTGAAACAGAAACGGGCACTAAGTTGCACGGTTTCTCCTCAAGGTAAAAAAGACTGTTGCTTTTTTGTTTGCTTACAGGAAAATGCAAGTGGAGCACATAATTTACTCTGGTTGGTAGTTAATAGCAATCATTTTACCTGCCACCAGCATAAGTCACTTAAAAAAAGTGTGACACTTAAATAGTCATTTTTCAAGAGCACTAGCTCCACCTGTTCATTCCTGTATTTTCCAAGCTGCTAAAATATCCTTCAGCTATGCTGTGGAGGGACACACATTTTCCTTCAACTCCATACACAGAACTAACATAAGTTAAATAAATGTAT
Organism: Empidonax traillii; assembly: GCF_003031625.1. NCBI lineage: Eukaryota > Metazoa > Chordata > Aves > Passeriformes > Tyrannidae > Empidonax > Empidonax traillii. The sequence goes on from NW_020955318.1 coordinate 957,536, forward strand.
TGCATGGCTCTAAGTTACTTCTTGTTGATGCATCATCTCTTTGCCTCTCATCTATTCTAAGGCCTTATTACAGAATTCCTAACTATATTAAAAAGTTAGGATTAAAAAGGTTTGTTCTGGGAACATATCCTTCTCCAAATTCACAGCACTTTCTGCACTGCTTTCCCTGATAAATCACTAGGCAATTATGCAGATTTTTTTTATAATTAATGTCAGATAAACTTCCAATATTTCTTAATTATAGGAACATTTGCTTCCTTCTGTCCAAGGTTACCCAGCATTGATCTAAAAGCCTGGCTTGTCTCCATGCTCATCAGTTCATTACATGATTTCTTGGGTAGTTTTTTGGTTTTGTTTGACCCCCAAAGGCAAGTAGAACTTAAACAATAAAACCCAAGGCAAGCCTCTCAAACCACCCTTGGAACTCAGGAACGAAAGCTGACAGCACAAAGCATTATAAATAATTTTGCTAAAACAGACAGACTTACTTTGCTTGAAAGCATGGTAGACATTCAGCAACGTCAAATGATCTCCATCTATGTGGGCAAACCTCATCTTGGCTTCATCTGCTGCTTTCTTTGCTTCCGTGGGGCGAACAAAACACTGTGGGACTAAACAAGGTTGGTATGGGCCCAACACAAACGCCCATATCGATGAGTCACGCATTCACAGATAGAGGAACAAGGCCTAGCTAGGTCAGTTCACAGAGCATAGGGCAGGGCAGGATGGCCTCCAACTGCATCTTGGACTGTTTACTACCTTGATTTGGTACATCAACACCTAACCACATCTGTAAGACAAGAGGGTTTCAAAGCTACAGAGTACCTGATTATTTTAATAGAACTGTATGTAGGCATCAAAATCTCTAGTCTGAAGGCCATCAAGATTACCTACTGGAAGGCTGAACAGATCTTAGTTCAAACCCAGTGCTGATAGCTCTACCAGGAGCTAGTACCCCATGGAATAAAACACTTTAACTGCAAATTTGCTTCTTCAGAAAGCCCCTTCAGACAGAGTAAAGAAGATAGTTCTGAAACTGTACTGCACAGTACAGTCTAAACAAACATGAGTTCTAATTATCAAAGGTCTGTTACCAGCCAGAACACACTAGTCAAGTCAGTCTCTTCCCCGATGGTATTGTTATCAGCACTGGTATACAGAAACATGTGAATGAAGGTATTAATAAGTCTAAAGGTTGTGATGGTAGCGGTAGTGGTGGAAGGTTAAACTGTCCTTTGGCACTACTTCAAATAAAAAACATACTAAAAAAATGCAATATGATGAGTTTTCTCCTATCACTTTATTCTCTTATTCTACTAAGTTTGTAAGATTGATATTAATTCAGGAGATCCTGAAAGTACTTCTAAGAGGTCTGCTGGAGCAGGGAGGTTGGACCAGGTGACCCACTGTGATCCCTTCCAACCTTACCCATTCTGTGATTCACTTTACAGAGATCTACAGCGGAAAAAAATCAGTTGTGTTTAAAGTAGATGCAATTTTTAAGAGGTTAAATTTCAATAAAATTAATGCTAAGATGCTACAAATTCTTTATCTGTTTCCATCTGGTTTTGACTACATTCACTTTCTCACAACTGAAGCCCAGCAATCTCATGAGAACACCTCTTTGCATATGATCTATCAGATGAAGGCTTTTTTGTGGGGTGTTATGTGGTTTTACTTTATTTCATTCTTAAATTTGCATAAAAGCCCCAAAGCACTAAATATGTGAGTTGAATACTGGACGGAACTTGAGAAAAAAAAATACACACTGCAACAGTGAATCACATGGTAACAAATCAACCAAGACCAGTGCATTAAAGAAAATGGGAATGCAGGTGTGAAATAAACACCCTGGACAGTGGGTCCTGCATTTGAAAAAAAAGAGATGATCTGATTTTAATTTCAAACTCAGATTAATAAAAGCAAAATCCAACTTACTCTATCACTGTCTAAACTCACTGTTTTGAATAAGTAATAGCATTCTCCATACCACAGCAAGACACCAAAGCTCTTACAAAATGAAGTACAATCATTCGATCTACTCATTTATTCAATGCTATTTTTGCTCCTTTCTGGTACCTAGTTTCCCATTCAGTCCAAACTTAATACACGGATTGCTATCCAAAGCCTGACAATCTTTATGAGGATTTTAGGCATCAAAACATATAATTATTCTGCTGGTTTAAAAAAAAGTGCTTGCTTTGGGAAACAGTCCTCACAAATACTAGGATTATGTGATGGGTTTTTTCAAGAGTAGTATGTTAGTTATAACACACATATTAACCATCTTCAATCTGTTTTTCATTTTTCCCAAAAAACTTATTATTCATTATATTACTTGTGCCTTAAAACAAAAGTAGCTATCATGGCCTGGGAAAAGGTAAATTGAAAAAGGAGTAAGGCAAATCAGTTGAAGGCCATAGACAAAAATATTAGACTGACTTGTTCTGTAGTAGATACTGGGGGGAGAAGGGAAGAGAAAGACAGGCACCAACCTACCACCACCTCCGCAATTAAGCCTACCATTTAATTAAAAATAAATGTTATGATTCTGCCCTGCCCATCTGCTCTGAGTCTGAACAATCATAACTCTGCAACAAACATTTTATCTTGTTCTTAAAAACTTTCATATAAATGTACTGTAAGACTAAACTGAAGCAACAGACTTTACACTTAATCAAAGTGGGGTTTTTTTACCTATCCAATCAAGTTAAGCATGTCAGCAGCACACCTGTGCTGTGGAGAGCACTGGTAAAATAGCACACCCCAAAGACAAAAGAGTACTTAGGAATAAGAACATCCCCATTTGTTGCTTTTCCTATGACCTCTAACTATAAACCAACATCAGTTCTACTAACTGGGAAATTAAATACGAGGTTTGTGTGGTAACATTTTCCTCCCCATCAAGCTGCTCTGCTCTGACACGGAGCTATTCACGTGACACAGCACCAAAGTACAGCTGTGCACTTAAGTCAATTCTTATCAAGATACATCCTCACCCCAAGTTTCTTTTTCCCTTTAAAAGTAATGACTGTTCTCCAGTTTTGCCACTTAATGACTGAAAAGTGTACTTCATGTACAAGCTTGTGGTTTAATATAAATTAGACTGTAATCCCTTTGGGAATACTGAGATTTATCAAAGTGCAGCAGAATGCACAATATGTAACAGATGTCACTGCCTTAAACTGAGCGGCTGAACTGATGTTTCTGATCCTGTCTATGAGTCTGAATAGAAATTTCTGTTCCACTACCCTGATTCCCTCCCCCCACCCAACAACTCAAATATCTACACTTTGAACTGATACTAGGAGTAAACTCCTTGACCTTTTTATGTGTGTTAATTTCTTAATATTACTACTGATTAGGTTCAAGATCTCCACATAAATCTGTAATGACTGAACCCATATATAAAGTTTTAAAAAACAATTCTAATTTTATTAGAAATACACGATTTTTTTTATGTGGAAAACTCGTATATCCCCCAAACTGAAGATCTGCATTTTGTTTAGTATGTCTTTTCCTGCTATTACCTGACAACATGGCAGTAATAGATAGGACCTCATTAGAACAGTTGTAGTCACAGCTTGCAATAACCATTTTAGCCAGCTGTGGGTCCAATGGAAATTCAGCCATCATGGATCCCAACTCAGTCAAGTCTCCATCATCATTTAAAGCAGCCAGGTAATTTAAAAGCTCTAAGGCTCTCATCAGAGTTTCAGGAGCTGAAAGAAAAAAGTATGTAAGTAGGCACAGTACCCAAACTGCTCTGAATCAGCAAAAAACGAGGAAGCACAGACCATTATAAGCTAGTTTTTTTGGTTGTTTTTCTCCATTCGCTAGCATCCAAACGCAAAACTGCTACCAAATTCAGTAATACACACCCAGGTGTGAATGAATAGGGGTGGGGGGAGGAAACAAAACTTATTTAGGAAAGCTTTAAACTTAATCGCAAGCTTCAAATATTTCAAGATTACTGCTTTTCAAAATTCAGACAGCAGTGGCATTGTGGCATATTCAGTATCGTAGTAGTATCACTTCCTCTCCCTGTAGATACCTTTTCCCTTGTTCCATACCAAATAGATCAATACAGCCCTAGAATATCAGCCATGTCAACTTTAGGTGTCAACTTTAGGTGTCAACTTTAGGTGTCAACTTTGTCTTCCACAAAGCCAGCAAAAATGTTCTCTAAATCCTGAATTTCTCATACAGAGTCCGTATTAACCCCGAAATTAAAACAGAAGGAAATTCACATATTCAATTATTCTGTAGTGCTATTTAAAAGCATACAGACTATGTTATATTTTTATTTGAGGGGGGAAAAAAACGAACTTTCTAACATATTTATACATGGCTGATCTACATTTTTAATTAGCAATATAAACCAGTTATTTTGGAAGCATACATGAACCTTTACACTTTGAAAGAAGATACACATCAACTTTATAGTTTGAGCCAAAACCATGTGTTTAGCTTTAACACCAGCAGCCAATTTTACACAATTAGAATGTGTAATCAAGGTGGTAAGTAGAAGAATTTCAAATAACAGACATTCTAATGCCTATAGTTTTCTCTTATTGTCTGCAGGCAAGGGGCCTTCAGTAGATTCCTTGGTTCCATTAAAAGCCTTTACACAGACAAAAATACAAAAAGCTTGTTTGAATATGACACAGAGCACTAAATTTCAGGATTAACAACAGACATTCCTTACAGACTACAACTAAAAAAAAAAAAAAAACCAAAAAAACAGGGAAAAAAAAGTAAAATAATTTATTCCATGTTGCCATTATATAAAGTAGTCACAAAAATAAAGATTGGAAAGATGGAAATAGATACCTGGAGGATCCATAAAATCAAAGTGCACCAAATCATCTATACCAAGCTTCTTGAGCTGTAATACTACAGATCCTAAGTTAGACCTCAAAATTTCAGGGTATGTGTTGTCCTGGGGGGGAGGGGAAAAAAAAGACAATTCAAAACACTCGTTCTTCCAAGCCCCTTATACTCCAGAAGCATTCAAATTCTGATTTTGTTCAACAGCACAGCACTCAGCTACCTGAATCAGGTGTGCTTATAAACATAATCTAAAAGAAGTAACCTTACCTGCATTTCAGTCTTGTAAGCCTTCTCTGTGTAGAGCCTGAAGCACTTGCCTGGTCGAGTACGGCCAGCACGGCCAGCTCGCTGCTGAGCAGAAGCTTTACTGATGGCAGTCACCAACAGAGACTCCACTCTGATACGAGGGTTGTACACCTATTTGAAAGTGGGGGCAGAGCAGGAAAGAAGGAAAAGAATAAACAGTTCATGGATAAGACAACTACTTGAAAAAATAAAGACTGCTTTAAACACATTGTCAAGCACAGCTTCTGACTAGGAAATCAAAAGTTGTATTTATCTGAAAGGAGAAAAAAAACTGGCTACAAAATGCTCTGGATCAGTGACAGAGAGCTTCAAATACAACTGTCTAGAGAACACCATTTTTTATTCACCTGTTAACAGCAACTCCTCCCAGGTTCCCTGTTCTCCTTAAATGCGTGTATTTAAGATTTTCACAGCAAAAGGAACATATCCAATTTGTTCTATAGAGTGCTAAACAATCATGATGCTAAAAAATTCCACAAAAAAAGGTTTGTCTCGATGTAATTATGAGGTTTAATAATCATGTTCTAGAGATCAGAAAAATCTAACATCAAGGTTGAATGGAACTGTAAAAATGGAGCTGATAACAAAACAAAACTCTATTTCAAGGGTACATGCTGACTGCCATAGTACAAAATACGTGCTGGTATTTACTGTAAAATTTCCACTGCAGTCATAGATAAAATAGTAGCCCTGCCAACTCAACAGGGCTCATGGAAAGGAATATACTGTAAAAAAGGCAGTATCAGATAGCAGTTCAGCTGAAGATGTTCTTGGTCCATGTTTTAACACCTTTTTGGAGTAAGGATAAAATATGTACAAAAACTTTAGTTCTTACTACCGAAGGTATTCTTCTGGTATAAGAACTACCTGTGAAAAAACTCATCCTAAATGGTGAACTTGTGCACGAAGATGTACTGGCTTACTGTACTCACATTCTGCTGTACATCTGTCACATTTTGCAAAAGTTTAAAAGGCTGGCAGTGTGTATCAGTGTTAAAGTCTAAGAAACCAAGTTGTAAAGAAAGTTTCAGTTATTGAAAAAACTAAATTACTATTATGATATGCATTTTATTCTTTCTTTATTAATTGGGTTGATTATAGGAAAACTTCTTCCATTCTTCTGAACATCCTATGATGTTCCAAGAAAATACAAACTCGATTACAATCTCCAGGGTTGCAACAGGACATGACAAATACTGATATAAAACAGTGTGTCCCATCTCTTTCTTCTTATTTTAGTGCTGGAGTATGCTACTGGAGTGACTTAAAAGAGGAGGCTTCTAGCACCAGTTTTAATTTACTTTCATATAATTTCTTGGTTTTACTTGAGCCTTCTCAAGCAAAGACACAAAGTACAAAACCAGCTTTCCTAAAGTATCTGGAAAATCCATATGCCAGGTCTAACTCCAAGTTCTCATGTTTTTTTTTCCTTTTTAAAATAAAATTCTTCTATCTAAAATTTGCAGACTACATGCAAACCTCTAAGTTAAAAATAAAGCAAAACCACAACAACCAAGTTTAAGATTTCAAGTGGAAAAAGGAGCTGGTGTCTACAAAGGGAACAGTTACCTGAGCAAACCAGATTTCAGCATCTTTCCTACTATAAAGAAATAGAAATCAGAATAGTATTTACCTTCTGTTTTGCAAAGCCAGGATCAATCACAAACACAACACCATCTATTGTTAATGATGTCTCAGCGATGTTAGTGGATACAACAACCTGTCAAGAAAACCCAAAAAACCAAATAATTAAATGAAACTGCTTCACTGTGATCATGAAGAGCTCTGATTTTGTTTCTGCACAAAGAATTTGCAGCAAACTTTCCTTCACTACATCAGTAATGACCAGAGCTGCACTCCAACACTTTCACAGGACGATCTGAAATCAATCAAGTTTACTTCTAGTGAAAAGAGTAATTTTTGTCCACTGTTTTTGCTCCCATGTGAGTCTATTAACAACATAACAAATGGTAATTTTAAGAAAAAGAAGCAGAAGAGCAAAAATTTTACTAATGAAACCACTATTCAAAATTTTTCTCACTTGTCTGGTACAAAACGACAAATTACACTGGATCCCTTCAACATCATCTGTTAATTCTGGCTTTTTACCTTTTTTGAAAGCCCGAATAGGACAAACTGGTTAAATAATATTAAATCCAAGATTACATACAGTACCAGCACAGTATTTTCTTTCATTTGGTTTGCAATAAAGCAGTTATCAATACATTCCAGCTAAAATCCTGAACAACGTGTACTTAATTTTAACTTTGTCTATCTCCAGACCTAACACCTTTACAGATCTTTAATGTTACATTCTTCAATTTCTATGAACTTTCTGAAGGCCACGTCTCATGCAAAAATTAAAGGCAATACCAGAGTTCTGAGGCTTAATTCGCCACCATTTGGATGTTGTGTCCAGAGATGCAGTTCATAGACACCATTCGCTCTCAACCCAACAGTCACCACACTGAATCTAGTTATTAACAGGTTTCATCAGCTGTCTCAAGAAAGACCCAAAACTTGTTTGGCACTTCATCAGAACTACTTACCTTTCAAGTCTTAATTTCAGAGCGTTTTGTCATCACTGATTTCAGTTGAGCAATTAGAATTGGAGAGGCCCCTAACACTTTGTTCAGTATGACAATGAAGCCAGTGGCTGGACTAGACTGATAATCCCGCTGATTTTCCTTCCTGCTGGCTGATCATTTTGCCAGTCAGCTACTTAATACACTCAGTTTGTCTCTTCTTAAGTAGACTTCAGGTCTAAGCTTGCCCAAATACTATGATATACTGAAAGCAATATTTTGGTGGAAAAAACACTGTCAATTTAGAATTATGGCATTTCACCCTGAAACAATGTGCTACTTTGAATTCCTCAAACAAACAAACAAAAGTCATGTACACATTTCATTCTCATGTAACCTGCATATATTCTAGAGATAGATATAGAGATTGCAACACATTTTCATTAAAAAATTTGCAAAACATAAATATGCAAAGTAAACCCACATTTCTACATTAGAAGGCCAGTCACTTCCCATTCAGTCTGCTGTTACAGAGCATACCTTATTTCAAAGGTTCTAGGTTTTTCTGTATCTGTTCATGTACAGAACCATCCTTACCAGAAATCTTCCAATACCAATTACACAGAAGCGACAAAAGGTTTTGGTCCTGCTTTTAATCACTGACTTCTATTAGGATACTTCAATACCAAGAACTCAATAGTGTTGATATGCTTAGTCCACAAAAGTACAGCAATTTAACTTTTACTTGAATTGAATACTTCATTTATACTTGAATCATACAGAACTTTCTAAAGGCAGAAGTTGTATGTACAGCTGTATGTATGTACAGTTTTATGTACAGATATCATTTGTTAATGTCACATTCCTTAAAAAAACTAAAATTCATTAATTTAAAAACACAAGGAATTCAAAACAAGAAAAAAAAAGGTGATGAAATTACACCACAACTTTCAAGCCTAAATCAAAGTACAAAGTTACTTGGAAATCAAACAACTGAAATTAGCGCTGAACTACATAAAATCATAAATTATACCTAATTAGCTTTAGCTGCAGTTTTGCAGTTACTGAGATGAATTTAAACACCTTATCTTCAATATTAAAATAGACATAGCATCTACATCTAAAAATACGTATAAACTGCATATGTATTAACCAGCAGTGGTTAAGACTGCTGAAACAAACTAGAACAGTTAAAAAAGAAGGGATAAGACAAGGACCCTTTAACATGGGACAAGAATAGAAACATTCTTTGTTAAGTCATCTTCATATTCCTCCACAGTATCAATTAAATACTCCGATTAACTGTGGGGTTTTAATCTCTAATCTTAAGCTTTCTCCAATAAGAGCTGATTTTTCCTAGCTCAAAGAGCAACAAAAAAATAGTGCTAAGTTATCAAGCTGTGTCACTACTACCTTACCATCATGGCTACTGCAAGACGCCACACAACTCCAGTGTCTTTCCTTTCACAAAGTTAAAGCTCAGGAGACACTGCAAGCATTTAACTTTCATTTTTATGGCCATTAGAGCCTTTGAAACCATTCACTCCACCTGCTAGCTCTCTCTTCAGCCATTCTAGAACCTAGGTTTGACTCCCACAGGAGATTGCTTTTAAGACACAGAGGCACAGCAACACATGGCTTTTCTTTACAGATCTTGATCAACAAGACCAAGTGAAACTAAACCAACACTTAAACAAATTTACAACACAGACACACTTTCACTGATAGCTAGATTTGTTATGAAGATAAAAACTAAAACATAGAAGTCAGAACATTTCAGCCAAAGCAGGAGAAGAAGAAAAGTAGTTTCATAGGTTTGAGTCTGCTGCCTACCTGTTGTGCCTACACTTGGTACCTTTTGGGCATAACAATTTTTCTTGTAGTAAAATAGCTGCTACACCAAGAGTGTCTTCTCAGAGACTGGTACCGGCTCTGTCAGTTCAACATAACAAAAGCTACACTCTGCACTTATTACCCTTTTATGCAGAGTACCAAAAACTGCCGATCTTGAAGGGCACAGTTTTAAGCATGAATGAAAATTTAATGAAGTACACAGCCATCACTTGTTCATTACTTAAGAGCAATTTCATTCATTTAAGTCATTTACTAATACAATCTTGTTGCAGCATTAGTTTCATGATTTCTGACTGAATACTTTCTGCAGTCAACTTCAACAGGAAAACAAAGATAATTCCACTACATTTATTAAGTGATTTACTCTTCCAGAACATTAGGAAGTTGTCACTAGTATTCTACATGTGTTGTACCGCAAGAAAAAGCAAACAATTAAGGAAGAAACCCTGCCTAGAGCACCTGCTATGATTCAGCTTAGACCTTCAAAATCTTAGCTTTGTGATTGCTGGTTTCATAGAGCATTACTTTAATTTCAGGAAGTTCTAGCACAACTCCTTGCCACTGTTCAGTTTTAGCGAAATAACCACATAGCTTCTAATGTGGATTATGTGAGCACTGACATATTAATTTTATGAAGAACATTCACTGTGCCATTTCAAGTTTTTCAGTTTCTCAATCCATTTTGCCCAATGAAAGATCCTCAGTTCCTCATTTACTACTACAGAAAACACAAACCTCTACTTGGACCTTTCCCAAAAACCTTAAGAAACAGAGAAAACCTGCCTGACTACCTCCCCTGAAGAGAAGTTCCCTTTTGTTTTTAAAAAAAAAAAGAGATGTGTCAAAATAATTACTTATGGAAAAAATCCCATGCCTCGACATATATCATACTTCTCCTAAGAGAATTATATGAACGCTACTTCCATTCAGTCAAATCAAACTGTTACTACAACATCCTGGCCTTACACAGATGGAAGACAGAACTTTGATTTGCACTGAGAAACAAATTCCAAGTTATCTAAAAATTCTAATGTGATAAAAATTTCTACTTGTTGCTGACCAAATATAATTAAAGCAGCTGTAACTCTTACTTCGTTGCCCACACAACTGTGAGTAGATACTTACAGATCAGAATACTGAAACAGCATAGTATTTACCTTTCTTCCTATTGCTCCATTTTGTTTTTTTGGTGGTGGAGGTTCAAATATCCTTTGCTGTTGCTGTGGAGGAAGGGTGGAATACAATGGAATGATTTTGATGTCACCAACTTCAGGACCCAAATCATCAATTTCACGTTTTATCCTCTTGCAGGCTTCATCAATCTCCTACAAAACAAAAATGTTGTTTAAAAGAGAAGTCCATGGAAAAGGAAGTGCATTTTATTTTAGAGTGCCTATGACAATCAGATTAAGTCTATACCCTGAAGAACAATTACAATAACTCCTACTTAAAAAAATAAAAATAACTTTAAAAAAAAAAATCAATCAAGGTGCTTACTGAATGTGCAATCAAATTTCCACAATACTTCAAGATGTTTCAGCTTCTATACTCTAATGAACAGCCTAATTTGCATTCAACATCCTTTTTTTTTCCAGTCATGTTTCCTAATTAAATTTCTACAAATTGTACTAAAATTGAAATCTCTCACCCTGGAATATTAAACTGCACTCATGACCTTTTCAATTTTCACAATCTGAAAAAAACTGATATGCAAGATACTTAAAATAAGCCAATTAAACTTTAATGTCACGTATCACTAATGCAATTATGTGGAAGATTTGCTTCATTGTACCTAATGAGAACAAACACCTTTACAGTATAAACATGGATGCTCAAAACCAAATCTCTTAATTTTGCACTTCAGATTTCACTTTAAAAATTAACTGAAATCCCACCTAAGCTTAAGAAGAGACAGTGAAATACTCCCCAGATAACAGATTTTTCATACCTTTTTTTTACCTTAGTATTTTCTAGTCTATTTTTTGCTTACCATCCAAAACAGTTCACCACAGCCCAGTCATTTATAACTCAATTTAGTTTTAAAACAACTACATTTAAGCCAGGTAGGTGACCTATAGTTATGGCAAGATTTAATGAAAATTGAAGTGCACAGAAATGTAGGTTAATGAGTAACACCATTCATTAGCTTCAACTTAAAATCACAACAGAACCCCCACTAGTATAACTAAGCAACACTGACCAACTACTGATCTTCCAGCTGAATCACTGATGGGAGAATAAAATCATCATGACAAGAAGCAACAGCAGGCAAAGCAATGGCTACAACATACTCTGAGAAAAGAGAGGAGACCTCCCTTATCACAACTAAGTCACTAGCCTGAAGGTGATGTTTAAGACCCTAAAGCAAATACACAGAAACGGCAATCTAAAGGCTCTGTAAAGTTACTGCTTTAAACTGTAAATTGGAAATCAGAAGCAGTCTCCTTTTTTAAAAACCATAAATTCAGACAGATTTGCTTATTCTTAAAGAGACATTTAAGTTTCCAGCACAACTGCACTGAGTAACTTTTAAAGCACAGACAATACTTGTTCTGTATTGATCAGTGTATACAACTAATGTAACCGCAGCAAAATGCAGGCTCTTCCTCTCTGATGTCCAAGAGCCCTTTGAAGAGTAACCCTAATGCTTTCTGGCACTGCCTTGCCAATCTGAATGAACTGCAGATATTTACCCAAACCCCCTTTGTTTAAAAGGTGCACTTTGCCAACAAATCCAACACATCTTCATAAAAGGGGTATACCAGAAACTGAGTTGCAATGCCCATTGCTGGTTTACTAACAGAGAATTAATTTCTTTATACAGGTGTCAGTACCTGGTGTTCTCCTGATAAACTCCCTTTTTAAGTTCAGTAACAGCCTCCTAGTGAAAAGGGACTTAAATATTTAATATAAACAAAAACAGAGCACAAACTTTAGTTCCTGGTCTGAAGGTCAGTACACTACTCAATACACTACTCAGGGAATTTGAGCAGATTATACTGTGTAATTGTGAAAGTTGTGATGTGATGCTGGACAGGATGCTTAATCTTCAACAGTAATGACTAAAGACTTTAGGATAGGTTTATTCTAAAGAGATAGTAAAATACATGCAAGCAGTGATAAATGAAAGCACTACACTCTCCGGGACAGGTGTTCACAGCCACTGATTATCTTTCAGAAGAGATGAAAGTAGTTTCTCCCTAGACTTTCCCAATGTAGTTTCAAAGTATCCCTAAACCAGGATTCACTAAAATACTTCAAAACAGAGATGACAAGTGCAAATATAGCCATTACTCTCTACAGATTTTCAAGAAGGATGCAAGCCACCAAGAGCCACTGCCACTCATCTAAAGACAGTAACCATCCAGATGATGACCAAAACTCGTATCCTGGAGTACACAAACTAGAAGGAATGTGTAGTAAGAGTAGTCTGAAAGTGTTAAAGATTTGTTAGGATCACATGAAGACATTTAAATCCAGAGATATGAGACATACAGCTGAAGGCACAATCCGAACTTAAATCCTCTGAAGATTCAGCAAGTCTAATTCAATGGTCCCAATTAACTAAAGTATGAAAAGGGGTTTTTTTAAAAAAAAAAGAAGGTAAAACAGAATAACAACAACAACAAAATCAAACAAAGAAACCCTCAAAACCCCACCACATACCTTTAAATATTTGCACACTATCTACTCCGAACAAATCCACTACAAAACCCCTTCCTTGAAGAGGGATTATTCCATCAACATGCACAGAAGAGGAAATTTTTCTTCTCAGGTGGAAGAACAGGAAAGTAGAGTGAACATGCCTTGCATTTAGATGATGCCTGAAAAGTTCCTCAAAGCCCTGACTATCCCACTGACTACCTGACATAATGGGAACAAGGGTATAGGAAGCAGGAACAGATATAGGATCAAAGAATCCACACTTAGACCCATGTCTGCCCAGTGCATCAGCACAAAGACCTTCTTCAGAGTTAATCCAAGAAGAAAACAGGCCTAAAATGCACAAAGTATGTGGCTTAGTTAATACTCAAGTTACTAGACTGAACTTGATCCTAGTTGCTCACAAACAAGATTTCCTAGGACTAATGTTCAAGAAATAATTCTCAGTGAAATTTAGTCAATGAAAATGTCCATTGATGCACTCATTCTAAAAAGACCTGACTACCCAAAGGTAAACAGCAAACAGACCACAAAAATGGGAAAGGTTACACTGCTAGCTAAAATGCTCATTTATCTCAAGCTGCAAGTGCCACAACACACACATCTATACTTCACCACACCTAGTCATCAGAATTGTCCTGGTAGTCTTAAGTACTTTAAAACTTCCAAAAACTTCTTGTTGATCCAATCAAAATAAACGTACAATATACAGACAATAACTACAATTTAGCTGAACTGCTATGGAAACTAGAATTAAGCAGCAGTTAAGAACTCCACAACAGCACATTCTGAATATTAACATGGAATTCTCAACATTCTTCCACACCATCAACAGCCTCAGTGATTTTCCTTGGAAAAGCTCCAAAGACAGAAAATAATCAGCAAAGAGAAAATATTTCTTTTTGTAGATATACTAGTGATCAAGAAGGTAATGGGGTGGTGAATATTTTTCAACCAGGAAAAACAATGATCTCAACATCCAAATGAGAGTCAACAATTTGTATTTTGTGCCTACAGCTAAACTGAGACAGCTTACAAAGGGAAAAAAGCTGCAACCAGGAAGATAATTTTATCAAGGTGACTACTATTATCAATTTTAAGCTAATTCACATGGTGTTCCTTCCAAAAAAAACTGACTAAGACAACTGGTTCTAGAAAAAATCCTGCGCAGGCTACTTTGTTTCCAAACAAGTGGTGGACAACAGGTAATATTTAGAATACTCGTCAAATTAGGCTGATTCCATTCCAGAGCTCAAGTATCAGAAAGTGATTCCAAGACCTGAAAAGCTTCAGGATTGTAACGTGAACTTTAATTTGTGCATGGAACTTTCCTGATCTCAGCAAGGCTGAAGTCTGGATGTGAATCAGTGCTCAGCAGTGTCTTGTCTGGAAAACAAAGAACAGGGTGCAGAGTTTCCTTCTACTTTATTACAAACAGAACTGCAGCCATCTCTACTTTCATGGAACAAGAAATAGGTTACTTATGTCTCCTGAATCTGACAGGAATTTTACTCCACCGTAACAACACCACCCAACAGACTCAACCCTTGGATACACTAATTTTTATTCCTCTCACTAAAGCTTCTGTGCAGCTAAAAATGCAAAGGAAGGTCCACCAGACCAGAAGGAAATTCCTGAGTTTGAAACCTGTAGACAAAAGGAGTCCTGAACTCTTAGAATGCCAGGATTGCTGCTTATATTCCATTTCAACATCCTCTGGATAGGGACAGCAATATACTTGACCATTAGCAAGAATAAAAACAGGAAAAATTACAGGAGCAGTTGCATATATTATTAATTTACCACATCTATAAGAGACAAGCTTGCACTAAAAAAAAAAAATACATGATTTTTATTAGTTCCATTACAAGTTCTATTAAATAGGAGTAAAAAAACCCTAAACACAAAACATAAAAAGAAACCCAGAAAGACCAGCAGCAATATAGTTCACAGAATCACTGAACATGAGGTTGGAAGGGACCTCAAGGATCATCTGATCCAACCTCTCCTGGGTGTCCTAGGTTTGCCCACGGGGGATGGAGCTTAGAGCCAAATGGGTTGTTATTCCACACAACCAGTGTCTTAGTGGGGGTTGGGGAAGGCATGGTTTCAGGGGGAAGAAAATGGCCAGTACACCCCAAAGCACACCATTTTATTCCCTCTCTTCCTTGGGGAAGTTGCCAGTTGTGGCAGCACTGCCAGCTCTCATCAACCAGCGCTTCGGACTTTGTCCATCCATTGCCCATTCCTTCCTCTTCCTTGGAGAACGCAACTCCAGGAAGTGAATGCAGCTGGGACACAGCTCCAAGAAAAGTGGCAAACACAGGAAGGACGTGGCTCCAAAAAGCAGCAGAGAGGCGAGTGGTGCAGTCTGGGAACGGAGCAGCAGCGAGCCTGAGCCAAGCTCAGCAGAGCCTTTCAGGAACAGAGGGGTGGTGAGCCCAAGCCCGGTGGTCTGGAAAAGCAGGTGGCTCAACACGGACAATGCAGCTTTTCGGGGATTTGTCTGTCACTGTTATGTTCTCTCAGGCTCAGACAGCACCAGTCGCAGAGTGTCCATCAGGTTGTCTTTGTCTCAGGAATAGCCACGACAGGAATAGCCATGTGTTACTGAGTTGAGGTGGGGAACACCTTTTGTGTGTACAGAACCTTCTCTTTGGCATGCTCTAGTTATTAATACTGTTGCTGTTACTGTGTGTCTGATTTCATTGCTGTTTGCTTTCAGTATATCTCAATCCATAGTCTCCGCCTTTGTCCCTCTTGCACCAAAGGGGGGGCAGGAGGGAAGGGGTGTGGCTTATTGGAGGTTAATTCCCAGCTGATGTTAAACCATCACACTTGGCAAAAGCACAGTCTAGACAAGATGGCCCAGAATCCTATGCAGCCAAATCCCACGTGACCAATGTTGTGGAATCCACTGCTTTCCCTCTGAGATTATTCCAATGCCTGATTATTCTCATCGTGAAAAATTCTCCTCTTATGTCTAATCACAAGCTCCTCAGGAATAACTTTTATCCATTACCCCTCAACTATCCATGAGACTCCTTGTAAAAAGGGAGTCTTCACCTACATTGCAGCCACCCTTTAAATACTGGTAAGTCTCCCCCAAGCCTTCTTTTCTCAAGGCCAAAAAAGCCCAATTCTCTCAGGATTTCACAGTCTTTTGAACATCCCTGCGGCCTTAAGTTACTGAGTTACATTGCTCTTGCAAAGGTAACCTGAATTTCCTTCCATTTCCTTCCATTTTGTTTGTGTGCAGGACTCAACCACAGTGCCACGGAGGAGGCTTCAAATCACACTGATAATAAACAGCAGTTAGCGACTGATAGACTGTGAGTCACCCCGAGCCAAAGTTCTTCGAGTGCTGGCATTCATTCTGGCTCACAGGCCAAAGCAGTACATACAAACAGCCAGTTAACTTGCTGGTCAGGCTCCACTCCATCTTTAGATCTGAACTTCTCATCTTCACAAAATCAGTCTCTACAAAGAGATGGTGACTAGTGATGTCATTTTAAGTACATTTAATGCAACAATTCACGTACTTGGCACGCAAAACAGAATTCAGTGATTTTGTAAACATGGTCCCTGGTAACATTATTTCAGAAACCTTTTTTCAGTTGACCCTCTCTTTGGTACACTTAAAGAATCTCATGAGATAAGCAAAACGTCAAGACTGCTCCAATTAAAACATACTTAAAGCGCTTTAAAGTAGGAGATGTGACTTATCTGCAGCACATGAGCTACTACACTACACAGAGTTACATTTAGCTTCACCTTGGATAAATGAGTCAAGTAAACATAACAGTAAAACCCTGAAGGAAACTAATACCTAGAAAGGGTAAGGCAATTTTACGTTGTGTAAAATGAGTATGCAGGGAGGGAAACAAATGCACAGATAAAAATTCTTTCACAAACTAGAAATATCTGGCAGACACCTTAACCTGCCCAGGCAGGGCACAGCTAGACACAGCTGGCTTGGATGACATGAACCTTCTAAAAATGCTGACCGTGTCCTTAAACCTGCACGGAACTTCCCTTATTTTCCTTTCTTCCTCTTGGAATGAAAGCAGACTGCTACAAGCTAAAATGAGGAAACAGCAATAAAAAGAACTGGCACCAAGAGCTGCATCACCTCAGGTGATCACCAAACACAAATTTAGAGAAACAAAACTTTGTAAAATTATGCACTCAGACAAAAAAGTAACACATGGAAAAAGCCAACACTTGACTGTAACTACAACTGCTCTGTCAAGTCAAGACTGAACTTGCCTCAGCATAATGCTTATAATTCAGGATTTTTTTAAATACTTGACATCATCTCAAATGAATGAAGAGCAAAAAAACCTTCCTCCCTTTAGCACTTGAACAAAATGGGTATTATTACTCTTCTTTAAGTTTATGCCACCCAATTCAATACTTTCTAAATGTGGCTAAACAAGACTACTCGTTAAGCCTAGTACACAGACTGGCTTAACTTGATCCAGTCACTACTACTGAGACTTTAAAAGAGTTGTCAATTTTTACTTCAATTTCCTCATAAGAAAATCTCCATTTTCTTTCAGTTCCACAATTTAACCAGTCGTACTGTGATTAAAAAATTGTGGCTATAAAATAATCCCCTTTGATTACAAAACTTTTTATCAAAACACCAAAAATGTTTTGCAGCTCTCCCCTATGCCAACATCAATTTTACCCATATCACTTTAAGCCTTTGTAGAACACTGAACTTTGCAGAAACATTGTTCACTATATTTATCCAAAATCAAGAACAACACTTCTTATCTGTATTTCAAGTCTCCAGATGCAGCCTGGATTCTCCCTCCTAAGCGTGTAATGATGCATTTGGTTTTATGAAGAAAAGGACACCAGAGTGGCAGAGAACACAACTGGCATTTGTAAGCGGCTATGTTACCAAAACATGTAAGACAGATCTACACAGTTTCTGTGTCATTATTTCTGCCACCCCCATTCCACAAGTTTTGTCTGTAAGGATGTTACAGCTACTCAGATTACTGATCTTGATGGAGTATAAAATATAAGTGTTTTAGCACAACTCCAGTAGAAAAATAACCAGCTGCCTCTCAGATCTGCAGGTGAGCCAGTCTTGAGACACCTAAAGTCAAGCTTAACAAATGTGTATCTACACAACTAGACTACCAAATTTGTAATCTCAATGACTGAGAACAAGTTTGACAACACCTATTGTCTAAGAAAGACATGTTGACTGAAATGTAATTATGCTTTTCCCTTGTGAACAAAAATCCGTGTCAGAGTTTCCAATTTTGCCTGTGGCTGATGTCAGACAACCTAGCTTACAGCTACCCAGGTTATACCTTTTTTGAATATTGGCAAGAAACAAGAATATTATTTCCATATTCTGGAATCTTCCTGATAGACCAGGGTGTTTTTTTGTTTGGATTTACTAAGATGAACAGATGAGCTTTTCTCCTTACAGGGACTGTAGGACAAGTGTTGTTTCAAAATGTTTATTCCTAATAAATTTTGGGGTTTAAACATCCTCTTTTGTTATTAATGGACTGAAAAGCAATTCATGCAACATAATCACAGACTTTTCCCCTTTCAGAATTCAGGAAGTTTTTACTGAATACTTATTTCTGCATCATTAACAACAGTTTTATCTTCATCCTGTAACAGGCCTATACAAATAAGATTCCTTTAGTTTCCAAATGTATTTAGGCTTCTTTTAATTTTTTGGGCCTGACAACACAGATCTTGTTGTTTTCAAGAATCCTTGAAGCATTTCTGCCTATCATATACCAATTTCCAGCTACTAAGCCTCCTGAATCCAAAGCACATAGTGGTCGTCATGGTACCTAGAGCACACTTTCCAGTTCTTGAGAGTACAGTAGGTCCCATCACTCCAGATTTGACGATACATCTGAAGACTTTTGTGAGGCTCAGCAGAGGTCCCAAAATGTCATTAATCAAAATGGTTAAAACACTTCAAAGCTTCTCTACAGAAGCTAAAATCAGACTTCAATTTCATGCTAACCAACTAAATTCAGACTAGCCTGAGGCAGAGCCAACTCCAGTGCCCCTGGACAGTAGCACTGACTGACATGTGGACAGGAGAACTGTAGACTGCAGAGCAGAGGATTTTAGATTATCAATGAAAGTTTAAGGTGATTCAGTAATATAACATGTTCAATACATTTATGCATAACTATATAAAATTTTTAATATATATATGTGCCTGTACTATGTGCAGGATTTTTTTCAACATTTGATTATAATACATTATGTCCTCCAAATTACCTCAGTGGAAATCAAAGAACCTGTTCATACAAAAGAACAGAGTAGGTCTGTAGCACAGGCAAGAACCAGCCCAGTTCAGTGTGGAGCCATTTGTCAAAGCAAGACTTAGTCATCCCATGCCCTACTGCAATTGTTGCAACAGGTTATTTAGAGTAATATACAGCAACTGATGTAGCAAGGACATCATTTATAAATCAGAAGGACAAGTATTTGTGCCTCATGAAAGGTTAAAGACCAGCCTGAGTTAGCATCTTGGTAAGAAAACAGAATCTGCTTGAACAGCTGGCCAGTAGCGTTCCTTTCTGTTGCCACTGATTCAGTCACCCATTTGCAACAGCTGTTTCATTAATTCACACATTTACCTGCCCGACTAGACTGATCTACAAACTCAAGCTAAAACCAAGCAGGTAGACTTCAAAATCACAACTGCTGAACAGTTTCCCTACCTGTACTTTAACTCACAGCAATAATCTAAAGGAGGACAAATTTAAAGGCCAGAGTATTTGCTTTTACAGTGACTGCAATTGCCTTGGTTTTTCAAGAGAGGAGATGACCTGCCAGAAGACACTTTATTCAAATGTCTTAAAACTCACCTAAAAGGCTACATATCTTGATGACTGACAAATCTACTCAAGAAGCCTGGATACCTTTAGCATCACAAGTTATTTGTATCACTTTCCTCCCTCAGCATAGTTAAGACTGCGTATGCTTAGACGAAGGACAATGAATTGCACCACATCCTTTGAAAGAAGAATGAAAAACATTTTTGCTAGCTGCCTTTCTCCCCCTACTTAAAACAGACTTTAGGTTGACAAAGTCCAGCAAACTTTCATAATGCAAACTTTTTGTATGGGTTTTTTATCTCTTCTCCATCTCAGGCTACTAATAACAATACTCAAAAGAGCTTGAAAGCAACAGATGAGGACTAAAAAAATACTCTAGTTTATTTCAACTAAAGTATTTAGGATGTCTAGAAAATCCTCATTTCCTAACGTAGTTTAGCTTAAATGCTTTTTCACAATCCTCATTTGGAAGGCATCAAGTCCATTTCTGACACATAACTCCCTGAATTTGTGGTACATAAAGTCCAAATAGTACAAAATAGTTACTGTATAGAACAATGGATAAAAAAAGGGAAGAAAGTACCTCTTGTCCAGTAAGAAAGAGTAACAGATCTCCCTCTTCTTCTTCACACATGTGAATTTGGATCACTGTTCGAATGGCAGCCTCAAGGTAATCCCTTTCTGGTTCTGGAGTATAGAATATCTCCACAGGATGGGTGCGACCCGGGATAGTTAGAAGAGGACAATTATCAAAATAGATCTGAAACTTGCCAGCATCTAAAGTAGCACTCATAACTATAACCTGTAGGTTTGGAGGATTAAAAAAAAAAAAAGTTACTCAAGAGGTTAACAAAAATGTTATGTGTGCAATATGTAACTGTAAGAAAGTAAACAACTATTAAACATGTTTTTATCACCTGAATACAGCACTCTTGTTACAAAGGTCCAAAAAAATTCCCAGTCCAATACATAAGGTTAAGCTACAATTACACTGTTTGCAGTAACTTCAATATAAACCACATTATGAATTTCCTAGGGTTATCCTGGAGATTATCATACATCAAAAAACAATTATAAAAATCAGCTAATGGTAAGCACACAGACACTTTATTTAATATGCCTGCAACTAGAAAGGAGATGCTTTTGGACTTCATCATTACTGACCTTCAAATCAGATCTCTGTCTTACAACTTCCTTCAGAACTCCCATCAAGATATCCGTAGCCAGTGTTCTCTCATGGGCCTCATCAAGAATTATAACACCATAGCGCTCCAGCAAAGGATCATTCATCGCTTCACGAAGTAACATACCATCAGTCATATACCTGAACACAAAGAGAAACAATTTCAACATACATTTGGTTTAGTAAGTCTGATACAGAATCCTCTTCCATATCATTTATTAGATTGCTTGAGGTAAGCTTTTAATTAACGTTTAAATTAAAAGTTAAAATATCAGTAAACTATTTCCAACAAGGTAACAAGCCCTTTCAAGATTTCAAACAGAAATTACTTTAGAGTATAAGTGAAATCTGGGATTATGGGGGGAAAACTTAAAAAAAAGAAGGGGAAACCAAGTTCAGCAGCATTTATAAACCATTTGTAGACTATTGCTGGCAGACTTCTACACCTACAACCAGAGACAGGAAAAGGAGGAAAACATCCTCTGAAATCCTAGAAATACTGTTTCTGTAAGAGTTGCTACTCTTTTCTGTTTGCAGATCATCCATTCACTTTTTGCTTTTGTGTCTCGGTGTAATTTCCTCGTACATATTAACTTTATTCTCTACCCTTCAATTACCTGTGTAACAAAAGCGAATACATCTTTCATAGAAAAAGCATTAATCCTTGAACCACACTATGTGGTGCTTTTAAGTGAGCATTTTAAATGTGATCTGCAAATGACATATTAAGTGCACCTGGTTCCACCAACACAGCACAGGAATGCAGAGCAGCTGATAACTAAAACACTATGGATTATGTGTCCCACAGCCAGGTATAGGCCAGTTTTGAAACTCTGGATAGCTCTCCTTACTGAAATAAGCTACTGAACTTCACCAGAAGCACCGAGTAGAAGATACCACAGACAAATATCTGAATGTATTACAAAGAGAAACTGCATGCTGAAGGGCTTTATTCTGAACAGCACCTAATTATAAAACACTCCTTCAGATCACCTTCTTCCTAATGGATCATTCAAAATTAATTTCCATAGAGTACAGTGATTTCTTTAGAAGGAATTAATAATTTCCAACTCTACTCAAGCCTCACACCTCAGTTTTCTCTCAGCTCACACTATGGCTCCCCACTCAGACACAGAAGGTACCTATCCATAGACTCATTTGCTTATTACTCCTTTCATACCTTTGCTCACACTGTTCACCACCCTGCAATTCCCCCACCCTGGAGTATAATGTTATACCTTTACCTGAGAGTTGCCACACTTACTTCAAGATGGTTTTTGCACTACTGCAATCTTCAAATCGAATGGAGTAGCCGACCTCCTGCCCCAGCATGACATCCATCTCATCAGCAACCCGCTGTGCCACGCTCATCGCCGCCACTCGCCTGGGCTGGGTACACGCCACACCCCTCTTCGGGCCAGGCAAGGAGCGCATGTAGTCAACACACCACTGGGGGATCTGTCACGAATAACATTCAGTTACAAACGTACTTCAGATGGCCAGTAACCTTTGCACAGGATCAAAAGTTAGTTAGAATTCCATGGAGATGCCAACTGCCTGCACAAAAATAACCAAAGCAGGAGATCAGACAGACTAGTTAGTTTGACCTAATGCCATTAACAAAAGCCCACTCACACTAAACATGTACATAACTATCTTTGAAGTCGCCAAGGAAATACACAGGTTCACAGTACATTTAAGCACTGATAGATGGGTACCTTATACAGATACTTAGCAGCAGCCAACATGCTCCAAAGCAACTAAAATTAAAGCTAACACACTCGAAAACTGAGTGAGATCCATAGCCCAGTTTGTTTAAAGTTTTACAGTAAGCAAACTGTGGTTTGTGTCTTTAAAAAGTAATGCTTACTAATATATTTAAACAAAAATAACGGTTTTAGTGATATATAAAAATTGTCTAAGCTAGGAGGCATGACAAATAAAATGAACAAATAATTACGTTCATTACGTTATTCATTGTTCTTTTGAAATGTCATCAACCAGATATGAAACTTCTATGCTGTCCTTCCTATATTAGCACTCTTTATTTGTCAATCAGCAGTTTTCTGTAAGAATCATCCAAAGTAAGAAGTTTTATTCAGAAGAACTCCTAAGGTCAGTAACAGTTTGATGAAGATAGAATATTGTCAACATGTTCTTAGTGTGACATTTTATGAGAAGACATCTCCAGACACTACTAGTTCCAAACCTACACGCCAGAAGAACCCACTCCTTCTTAGCAATTACTTCTCAAGTTTTCTTAAAATCTCAGAGAGGAAAAGAAAACATAGCATTTATACCAGTGTATAGTATATATATATATATATATAGCATATATACCAGTGAGGAGTAACAGGGAAAGTAGTATAAATTAAATGAGGAAAATTTTCTCTCAAATATTGTATTTTCACAGCAAAATGGACATAAGTGAACACTAAAACATACCCAAAAGCAGACAAGTGTGTTCTAATGATTTTTTTTTAATGAATATACTTCCACTATAGAATAAAGCAAAGTGAAACAAAATGTGACAGGAGACTATTAGACTGCTGTGAACAACTCAAAGTTCTGAAAACCCTATTCAGAACTAAAAATAACAGCAGTTCTTGAACAGCAGCAACATAATACCCATGTAACATATACATGGCTCCCCTAATACGCAGTGTAGAGAAAGCAATTTGCTTCCCAAGTCACTAGTAACAGCTCAACTTTAAGCATATTAGATGAAGCTTCTTAACCTTAAACAGAGCAAGACTAGAAAAAAAAATTTAAACCAACAGGTCTGTCAGGTCACTGCAGAACGAAATAAAAGCAATTTAAAAGTGGTTTTCCGGTAAACAGCAAAACCTTCAGCACTGGTGTCAAATGAAAGAAAAGGGCTACACAGACTTCACTGTGCTAAGCTGATTTAGACAACCACCCAAATACTTTTCCTGTCCAGTTTTCAAAGACATACAAATACTGGGAAAAAAGGACTGTGCCATACTGCATTTTGTACTTCAGTCATGTCTGCAAATATACCGAGCACTTCTTATCATCCAGTTCTTATGAAACCTAATCTACAGTTGACTCAACGCCACTGATACAAAAAACCTATCCAATCACCAAAACCCTTGACTTTCCCTAAAAAAAAAAAGAAAAAAGTAGTTTTTACAAAAGCATGATGACCAGTTTTAGCTAGCATCGTTTAATCTCAAGGACTTTCTCAATTAAGAGATATTTTAAAATGTAACTTCCATAAACACATACACTGGCCTCTAAGATCAAGGCTAAACGCACTGAGGGCTGTTAAAGGCTATTTCAAGTCAAGTCAAAGGAAATTCATGTTTTAATAGCACAGCCCTTCTGGCTTTTTGAGCCTCTCCAACTTAATGAAAACTTTCTCAGTTAAAAGTTTTACGGTAAAATTCTTGGAATTTTCATGAGTTGAAAACTGCATCAGATCTCCTGTGGACTGCAAAGGACTAGGACTAAGCTATACTCAAGACCACCTTGCTTCTGAACTCCACCTACCAAGAAAAGCCCCTAGGCCTTTATATTAAAGACTCTCAAGTAAAAGGAGATGCTACTCTACCATTCTTCCTACAAAAGACAGTGCAGTTTTTATTAAAGCAGCACAACATTTAAAAGGGAGTGCATGTTGCAATTACATCAAGTAGTCAACCTCTTTCTAAAAGAAATTCCGCATATCCATTCCACCACTGAGCATGTTCACAGCGCATTTAGTAAAAACAGTTAACTTAGTTTAAGTTTAAATTACGAAATAAGCCATTGCAAATACTGAAGAATTTAATGTCTTAGCTTCCAAGACACTTCTCCAGTACTTTGGGGTTTAGGTCTATACGGAACAAGTGAGAAAAGTGTCACCTTCTGTTGTTTCCATTGTCTAAGCCAAGCACTTCCAAACCTGGGTGCCATGTAAGACTAAAGGAAAATGTGCATATAATCACAGAACGCTTTGGGTTGGAAGGGACCTTAAACATGATCTGGTTCCAACCCTTCTGTCATGGGCAGGGATGCCATCCACCAGACCAGACTGCTCAAAGCACCATCCAACCTGATGGGGTGAGGCTCTCACAACTTTTCCAGGCAACCTGTTCCAACATCTCACCACCCTCACAATGAAAAATTCCTTCCTAACATCAAATCTAAATCTCCCCTCTTTCAGTTTAAAGTTTCGCCATGTGTTATGTACATCTCCCCACGTAAAAAATTACTCTGTGTTTTCTTTAAACTCCCTCCAGGTATTGAAACACCATGAGGCCTCCCCAGAGCCTTCTCTCTGCCAGGCTTAACTAGCCCAACTTTTTCAGCTTATTTTCATAGCAGTGGTGCCAATAATAATCAGGGAAGGGACTCGACAGGCAGCAGATCACTATCAAGAAGATTATCTACTACTATATAGCCTTTTACTATCATCGTGGAAGGAAAGATAGTAATTTTGGAAATAATTATTTTTCAAATTATGCTTGTTTTTATAGTTATGAAATTGGCATTAATAACTCATGTACACCTGCAGCTGGAGCATTAGAGTGTTTCTTAACCACAGAACATTATTTATTTTGCTCTGATCAATGAATCTAAGGAGAAGAAACCCACATCCCAACAAGTTTTGAGACAACACTCAATAACAAAAAGGATGTGACACTCACATGCAAAATGAGTTTTTCATTAAGTGGCAGTAATATGTTCCTATAGAGACACTCTCAACTGTTTCAAAATGTATCTGCCAGCTCACAGAGAGAATTCAGATGAAGCAGGGAAGCTTCCAAGACAGCTTATGTGCTTTTGGTAGCTTAAATTCCATTTTTAGGAAAGATGTCTTAGATTTTTTAAATCCTTTCAGAAAGCAAGGGTTAAAGTAGTAGGATAATTCAGGAAAAGTTTTATGCCTTTGGAATGACATGACAGTAAGATGTATCTGAAGTATAAGTCATAATATTAAGAACATATAACCCTTAGATCTTCAAATTTTCAGATCATGCAACAAGTAACCTTGTTTTCATACAGATAAGCACCTTTTAACATAAATATTCATAATACTGTATCTTCCAAATAACTACACAATCAAACCTTTCTGAAGAATTCTGCAAAACCCCAGTCTCAGCTTAAACACTTTAAAAACCAATACAGATAATGTCATACTACCTTCTAAACAAGACACCAGTTCCTAAAATGTGCAGCGAGAAGGGCATGTAACGTCAGGTATTTTCAGGCACACGTGTGAAAGGTATCCAGTGTACTGATTTGTCCTTCACATTTTCTTGGCATTCAAAACTTTTATGACTAAAAATTTTCTTAGTCTTTAACACTTACTCTAAGTTAGCTATAATCCATTTTATAAAGACTAAAATATCCTTCAGTTTTTATTTTCTGCCTAGATAAAGGGTATTTATCAGATTATAGAACAAAGAACTTTTTTACATCACTTTTCCACACTGACTTCAAACAGCAAATCAGAGGATAAAGTTTTGAACAAGTCTATCCTGCTATAAATACACAGGTATTCCTCGTTATCTTAGATCTTCTCTGTTTACAGACCCAAAATTCTTCTTAAGGATTGAAGAGGCTCTGCAGATCTGTTATCACTATTTTTGGTACTGAGAAAGACTTTAAAAGCCATTAATCCACACAAAAAGGGATTTTTAACTATAGCACTGAAAAACTCTATGACTTTTAAGAAATTTCAGTACCAAGGAAACACAAGTCTTTACCTCTCAAGTTTGAATATCATCAAAACATATGACGCAATCAGATGTCAGAACTGTATCTGACATTTCAATTCCTTTAAAGTTTATATCTGTAGCAGTGTACTTCCTAAAACAGTAACAAGTTCATACTTTACAGCTGCTATCTGCACAAACAGCTAAATAAACTATTTGGAGCCACCACTTCATTTCTGTGGATTAGTACACTTTTGCCACACCATTAATTCTCTTATGTCCCTCTACCAAACAGAAATATGGGCAGGGAACTGTACTACATTTCAAAAGGGGAAGATGCTATAAGATTCTTCTCACTTTTGCATTCATTAAAGCAAATAAAACATTCATCAAATTAGTTTTGCTTACAGCTTCTATATAAGTATAGAATACCTCTATTCTTATATACTGAATTTCAAGAAATCAAATTTCACGCACACACATGCCTGGCAACAGCCCAAGTCTTCAAAAAAAATGCAGTATCACATAGATAAGAACTCACCTGTGTTGTTTTACCAGACCCAGTCTCTCCGACAAGCACAAATGACTGATGCCTAATCAAAATATCCGTAAATCTTTCTTTATATTCCCAGACAGGAAGTTGTAGCCTTTTTTTCAGGATGTCATAATATCGTGGTGTATGTGGTAGATTTGTGAAAGGGTTAATACTGTGTGGAATCATTGCTTGTTTTATAGCTGGCAAACCAGCAGCCCCATAATATGTAGAGTTGGATGTAGGTCGCAGATCCTTCTCCTTGTCCCTTTCTCTGTCACGATCTCTATCTCTGTCACGATCCCTGTCGCGATCTTTGGAACGGTCATCGCGGTCCCTGTCCCGGTCCCGATCTTTCCTGAAATGAGTTCAGAGACACAGCAGAAAATGAGGCACTTGAATATTTAAATGCAGAGGAGGGATTTAAATACAACATAACTCTAAAGGTATCCAGTATAAAGTGGATACAAACCAGATCCTTTAAAAAGCCTTGCAGGCAGCTACCCAGAAGGATAAGCACCAAAGAGTAACAACAGTATGATGCACACTCAATACCAGATATATACAAATATACATTAAATACACTCATTGTACCCAAACACTACCACAGTTCCTCTCAGTACAGACAAGACTGAAGAAAGCCATCACACGGAGAGAGGATCACTTTAACCCTCTTCATTTAATAACTATGAAGAATCAGCTGTGCATTCTAAACTTCTCAGTTCTTCCCATCCTCACTTGCTGCTCTAGAAGAGTAAGATTACACTTCATAGTCTTTCTGCCCACCTACCCAAGGAATTATGCTCACTCACAAAAAATTAACTCAAGGTAATAAGCAAGCCATGGAAGAGAAGTTCAATTTTAATACCCCACAATTACTTGGTAGCTTTTTTTTTCTTTCAAGTCTTACATATAATTCTGACTCAATCAACTTTGAGGTTGCTGAGTTTGGAACTTAGACTTAAAACCAGCCACTACACTTCTCAGGATCAGATTCATTTAGGCTGGAAATGACCCTTAAGATCATAGAGTCCAACCATTATCCTAACACTGCCAAGTTGTGTAGTATCTTCTCCAGTATCACCTCCTACCACATATTTAAACAGTTTTTATGTATTCCCATTTGTTCCAAAGAATAAGTAAAAAAAAAAGGCATTGCACTTGCAAAACAAAACCAGCATTATTTTCAATCTCTGGCCAGTGTTAGTGGGAGTTTCTCATTTTGCAAGTCCATGTACTTGTTCTTACAAACAATCTCACTCTTCCTACAAACACGCACTAGCAAAAAAAAAAAAAATATCCCTTGTTTGACCCAAAAAACTACAGCCATATGTTTTTAATAAAAATTCCTAATCCAAGACTTTGAAACAAGCCCTGCTTTACAAAATCACCCCATCACACTTTAAACTATTGCAAGTTAAAAGATTAGTGGCATCTTTGCCTGCAAAACTGAGGATATCCTCATCTTGGACTCCTTCTGTGCACTAGCTGAAATCCCATCAAAAGGGCAAAACAATAAACTAAGTCAAACCAGCTTTACAGTAAGTGCACACATAAACATTTCCGAAATATGCGGAAAAAACAAAGCCTCTCATCCTTTACCAACAGTCAGGCATGCCTGAAAGTAGAGAGCTTGTCCAAAGAAAACTGTTGGCCAACACTCATCTCCACAACTTTTTTTGTTTAAAACATGCAGTTGGTATTCAAATGTAACTGTTGAAACAATACACAAATCCTACCTACAGAGAAGATATAGTAACCAAAATTATATTAGTACTGATCCTATAAATTTTAATTCAAAGTGTGCTGTGCACTTGAAACAACTACCAACTCTTCTCAAATGTAATAAATAGAGGCTTTATTTTTTTCCCCCTCAATACTTCAACATATTATGGCCACAGAAGCTGTCAAAAAAACCATGTTTTTAAGACTACTTCTTTTAACACAGACCCATTGAAAATAAAGGATTACAAAACACTCCAATTACTGTCCCTTAACTCATTTGTATACAGATTTTCCTAAAGTTCTGGACACTGATCTGTCTAAAAATGAAGACCCTTTTAGAGCATTTACTTAAATTTAAGACACCCTACCTTCAACAGTACTTCTAGCACAGTCAAATATCATACAAGCTAGAAATCTCTTCTCACTGTAAAATGGCAGGCAAATATTGCAGAACAATAGGTTCATATTCTCCCTATGAAAAAGTTACCACTGTTATAAAGTGATGGAACGAGGCTCCATTATGCTACTCTTAATAACGTGTATCACATAGAACAAAGTTTTGGACCTCTAGTTGGGCTATTTACCATCAGATTTTCAAATGTCTGCAGGTATTGGGATAAACAGGTGCATGGTAAGACAGTAACATCATTAGCAAGAAAAGTAAATAAAGGTAGAAAAGCAATTTAATGAGAGTGTAGATTAGGGTAAAATGCAACAACACACTTCCTTGAAGGTTGACTAAGACACATCACCTACAGTTTTTTATTTGGGGGTTTTTTTCTATGGTTTTTTTGCATATGCATGTTTCTGAAGGATTTTTATCCCTCAATGCTATCTAATCAAAGTATTAAAAAACCCCACACCAATAAAAAACATTCCACAACCATTTACCTAAACAGTATGATGTCAGAAGCTCCTGCATTGCAGTACACCCAGTGCACCTTCAAGTATGCTTCAGCCCCACATGAGGTAGCACTACTGCTAAAATGAACAGACCCCCAACGTTGCCAACCCTTCCCACGTGTTGGTTCAAGCATTTCACTGGCCTTGTGAGCAGGCCCCTCCACCAGAGTGAATTCTAACTCGAATCCAGTCTTGTAGCACACTTATGTCCTGTATTGGTAGCTATTTGTATGGGTTTAAAACAAACAAAAATACAACCTTGAGAACAAAACAGTGGATTAAATGGACTACAAATACAATCCAGCACGGAAAGTCCCATTAATCCCCCATTTCTAAGTTTCTTCACTGAACTCTTAAAGCTATTTAATTGTTCAGACAGAAAGGGAATCTATCAAGCTCTATCTGTGCTTCAGAAGTAAAAAAATATTTACGTGTTAATAAAGAGAATTGAGTCTTTTTCCTACTAAATAAGCAAAGGAGAAGCAGGGGGAACCAGATCCCAGCATAGAAACAACACAACATACAACATGCGTTCAAACTTACTCTCTCACACTCATTTTATAGCAACACTTTTTTTCCTCAAATTATTTCCCAGTCTCCCATTATTATTGAAACTCAGCAGACACAGACTCCCTTGGTCACCAAGAGAAGAGGAATGACAGTTATGTTGCCATATGAATTCCCTGAAATTTCTAAAAATATAACTTGGCAGTTCTTAATTTATAAACTGTCAAATTTTAGTTACTTTTCATTACTGCATAGGGAAAACTGAACTCAAATCCAGAAATTAACAGTAAAATAATTAGAATTTAATCACATTTGTCTTGTGCCTGAATACCATAACAGCCTCCTTAGTCAGAAAGTGGTTCGTGTTTTTTGCTCTGCTTTTAAGTGAAAAAGTCTGGTCTGCTATCTGCCTTTATTTCTTACCATTCACTCATATATAATATATGCCCACATGAATATAAAAGAAGCACTGTAGCAATCACTAAACCAGAGGTTGAAAGGCATATAAAAATACAAATGGAAATAAAGGGCTCAAGGTAAACGACTGATCACCACAGCGAAAGTCTAAGCACATCTAACAGAGCATCAGTGTTATCTCTCCATCACTAAACACAGCAACAGTTGATGCAAAAAAGGCAATGTAGCTAAAGGAGTTTCAGTTCTATACATTAAAAAATCAAAGTACAATTAGTCTGAACGATACATCCCACTAAATACTCTGATGTTACACAAGATCTGAAGTATATTTGCAAAAAAATTAGCATATTTTAAAATAGTATGTATGTAATTCACACAAACACTGTAACCAAAAATCTTCTGTACAATTTCCACTTTTTCAAGAAGTTTTTTACTTCACAGATGATACTTCAAGTCAGAAGAAAACAGATGTCATAGGATGCTTAAGGCTGCACCAACAATTACAAACCTGTTGGTCTGGCACTGTTGCCATGTAGAGCCACACAGCAACAGGGGAGTCCATTAAAAAGAGACTAAAACAATAGAGGGTAACTTGATACAACCTTCATATTTAGTCAGGTGGCCCAGTTTTAAAGCAAGACAAACTACTGTTCTGAATGTGAAGTGGTAACCATGCAAGGAGCTAATCCAGCTTAGCCCAGCTCCAAAACCACCCAAATTGCATGAGGGCACTCTCCACACAGAGGAGGACATGTACACACCGTGTTAACAAGGCCCTATGCATCTTCCTTACAGCCTTGCACAAGTTGCAAAACCCAAACTACCCTAAAATAAACCAACTATGTAACTTTAGTACACCTCATGCTACATGAATTAAGATTTCAAGTACTGTAAGAAATAATCCTGGTCAGTAATTATTGCTTATAGTGAGCTCTACTCAGTCCTATGCCATTTAATGCTTTTACTGGCAGAGGAGGCGAGGACAAAGAAGGGGTACAGGACCAGCACTTCTATAAGCTTTTAGGTGCCATAAAGGTCAAAGTTTTCTGGTTTAAAAGTTACCACTAGTGGGAACTCATTACAGGATATGCAAAATGATAAGACTAACACTTCAGCACGATATCAGATAATCAGTAAAAACAATGATAAATAAAACCACACCAAAACTATACAACCCACAAACATACAAACAAGGAAACAGTGACCTGTGGTTATCTTTACTACCAGATGTAACAGTCGCACCACGTTTAAATAACGCCCAGTTTTGACACAACCACTTGAGAACTTTATAAAAATCTCTACAGACAGAAAAGGTGCACATTTACAACTTTTCTGTAGACTCAGAGGAGCTATTTCAGCCTCTGACAAATCATACAAAATTGCATCAGAGGAGACAAATAGCTCAATACACTTACTCTGAAATATATGATTACGGTGATCCTATGTACAGGAAGCAGATGATCAATAATGCATTTTTACTCTGTTCAGGTGAGAAAAACGCATCCAACTCTAGGGGCTAAGCGTACAAGCTCCCCTCAAAAAAATGAAAAGGCGAGTTTTGCAAAAACTGCTTATCCGTGAATAGTAACAGCTACAAGAGACTTACAATTACTGCAAGCTTTGAGAACAAGCTCAAGTATTTTTCTTAGATAAATACTCTAGTCCAAAACAACATCGCTGGACTCTAGTAATTGTTTAACTCTCAGAAGTCTTCTGAGCTCTGTCAAGAAGGCCAAACTAGATAAACACTGTATATTTTTGTACTCCTTGAGACCTCAGAAATTTACTCTTAAGAGCCGCCCATCCTCCCTTCCCCCTCCTGCCCAATTAGAGGACAAAAAATTGTGCAGAGAAGACTCTAAAGCAACTGTGAATAAAAGCACAGTACCAGTGCATTTTCTGTGTTCCTGCAGTTTCATTATCCTTAAAGAAAATGTGCTGAAGAGTGTCCAGTACAGTCCTAAAATTTTAACCTTCGCGAAACTAAGGAAAAAAAAATCCCTTCCTTACCCCTATCCTAAAACCCACCTCACCATCGATTCTTACTTCAAGCCAAACACATCCCCGACGGTGACCGAGTGCGAGATGCTAACAAAGGAACACAGCTCCTACCAGGTCACACGGGCTGGACTAACCTCGTGCTCATCTCTAGGCCCAAGTTTGCCAGGCCTCTCAAGGCAGAGAAGGGAAGGAGTAAACAAACATAAAAGGAAGGGTAAGGGAAGGGGGGGGAGGGCAATACACATGTAGAGGCGGCGAAGCGCTGCAGACAAAGCCCGGCGCGGAGGAGCGGGCCCGACATCGCACCGCCCCCGCCGCGGGCCCCGGCCCGGCCCGGCCCACCCGCCCAGGCCCGCGCCCGCCTCCGTTCCCCACCCGGCGCCGCCGCACCAGGCCCTCCCGCCGCTCCAGGCCCTCCCGCCGCCATCCGCCCCCCCCGCGGGCACAGACGATGCCAGGCCGGGCCCGGCGCTCCGGGAGCCGCGGCGCTCCGGGAGCTGCCCGCACAGTGGCCTCTCCCCTCGCCCCGCACAGCGGCCGGCCCGCGCCCCGGGGAGCCCCAGCCGTGGAGGGGCGGCCAGAGCCGGGGATGGGGCGCAGATGACGAGGGGGCCGCCGCCATCCACCCCCCACCGGCCCCTCCCCGCCGCGGGCCGCGCCGCCCCTCACCCGTCGGTGGTGCGCTTCTTGCTGGAGCTGTAGTCGTCGCCCAGGTCGAGGCGGTGGCGCTTGGACATGGCGGCGGGCGGTGCGGGCGCTCCCTCCCCGAGCGGCGGCGGCGAGGCACGGCCGACAAAATGGCGGCCGGAAGGAAGCGCCGGGACCGCGCGAGGCGCTGGCGCGCGCGCTGACAGGCCCGTTGGCCAAAGCCTCCCGCCGGCGCGCGCCGAACGGCCCCGCCCCGCCCCGCGCGCGACTGCCCTGCCCCGCCCCGTCCCGCGCGCTCTCGCGGCGCGAGCGGACCCGGCTGGGGGTCGGGAAAAGCCCCGTCGCGGGATCGTGGGGTCACAGCACCGGAGGGGCTGGAAAAGACCTGTAAAATCAGTCCAGCCACCAACGCTGCACTGTCGCGGTAACCCCTAAACCGTGTCACTGGCGCCAGATCCAGACACCTCTTGAGCACCTCCAGGATGGCGACTCCACCACCGGCCTGGGCAACCTATTCCAGTGCCTGACCACCCTAACAGTGAAAATTTTTCTTATATCTAATCTGAATCTCCCCTGTCTTAAGGCCATTTCCTCTGGTCCTCTCACTGCAGGCACAGCTGGGAGGAGTGGCCCCCGCCTCCCCACAGCCTCCTGGTTGTAGGGAGCGATGAGGTGACCCTCGAGCTTCCCCTTCCTCAGACTAAACAAACCCAGCTCCCTCAGCCGTTCCTCCTAAGACATGTTTTCTAGAGCCTTGTGCCCTTCGCTGGACGTGCCCCAGCACCTCAGTGTCCCTTATAAATTGAGGGACCCAAAACTGAAATCAGGGCTGGAGGTGCAGCCTCACCAATGCTGGGTACAGAGGGAAAGCAGCCTCTCCACAGCCCATCCTTAGCAAAGGATGGGAATTTTCACAGAGGGGTTTTGAGCCAGATAACTGTCATGAAAAACCTCTGTTCTAGGCTGTTATAGATTTCCCTGGCAACACTCGCCTTGTGTGTGGAAAGAAGGCAACCTTTTACAAGTCATCTGTGGCAGAAACAGTGCTAGAAAACCAGGCACATTAAAGCTACGTGCTGTAGAAGCACGTACAGCCTTTACCCAAATGTCAACAATAAGTGTTCATGGCAATGTATTTCATGATGAGAAAATTCAGCTGTCTCTCAAAGACCCAGAAACACATTTAGCGGTGTTTGCCATTTCAGCACAAGGGAAGCCTGAGTTCATAAATAACACAAACTCCAGCAGACTTACTCAGTCCTACTGCATCCAAGTCTTCTCAGCGTGAGCATAGCTACAATAGCATTTAGTAATACAGTTCCTGAAGTGAAACAAGACACGAGTTCAAGCACCATTTCCTCATGGCACTTAGGTTCTGCTTGAATAGTTACAGTAGTAATTAGTTGCTTTTCACACTTCCAACCAGCTTTAACTGCCAGCAGAAGCCTGCAAACTTAAGTGTAGTCCAGAAGACTTGGTCCTTAGGGTTGTTTCTTGTGCCCCAGAGCTGTTCCCCGTCTCCTGCCACTCCCAGCACCTTTTAAGAATTGGGTTAACCGTCCACACAAGAAGCATTTGTCCTGTAACTGAAGGCACAGATGTGCCTGGGCAGGAGAAGATGAAGTCAGGCAGATAATGAGATGCTTCTAATGGCCATGCCTTCAGGCCAGAAGCACACTTAGTGCTCACTGAGCAACTTCTGCTCTCGCACAATTTCATTCTGCCATTTCTGCTCCGTATCGGCACTAAGTGTCAGCAGCTGCCTCGCTTTCCAGTGCAGTCACTTGATACTTCAGCAGAGCTCATAAAACCCGTCTCTAAGAGCTTATAGAAACGCAAGAGGCACTGTTCTTGATACTTCTGACAGCTGTTTGGAGAATATCAACCATTGGACATTTCATTCTCTATTCCTACCCTCTCCATTCCCAGTCTATGTCATGCTCCTTCAGCACCCTGTAGCAATTTGAATTCATACCAGAGGCAAGTAATTTTAAGATAGAAATTAAAAGCACTACCATCATATTGGTAACTCTCTTCAACTAGGTGCATTTGTTGAAAAACATGCACAATGCAAGCCTTGCTCCATGTCCCTCTTCACAGTCCTTCTGCCAGGGATTACCACAAACTGCTCAGCTACTTGAATGAGCGCTCACTCCTGCTATCTGACTGTCAAAGCAAGGGTGCATTCACATAAATGGCTCAGCTAACAAACATGAAAGTGGTCAGGAAGGATCATCTAGTAGCAGTGACCTGTTCCACAGGTACAGCCAGCTCAGCAAGTGGGTGTTTGTCCATAGCTTCATGTTCCAATTACTTGATGGAATTGAGTATAACTCCTAAAATATTTCATGTAGACAAGTCCATAGATTATGTTCTTTAATAGAAGAGCATTTCTGTCCCTCATTTTGGATAATATAACAAAATGGCACCCACAGCTCCACTGTGTAATAAAAATAACATGTTTCTGCTTAGGGTTATCAACCAAAATAAATATTACTTGAAACTGGATTTTTGAGCTTTTCCTGTGAAGCTGGAAGTAATTTTTCAACTTATATTACAAAAAACACTGGAATATCTATGCCAGAGGTTTCCAGAGAATAAGTCTTACAGAGTGACTCTATCTCAAATATCAAGCTTAGTTTTTGTCATGCTGTGATAGTGTACACAGAGCTGTGTTGGCTGAATGCACCTGAGGGAAGACTTTCTACACATCTTCCCAAGTGGATTTTAAATTATGTCTCTCCTAAAAAAAAAAAAAAATAAAAGCTAATGATTGTTGAAATAGTGTACTGGAATACTGCACATTTAGGAGGAAAAAAAAAATTAGTGGCTAGGTCTCCCTGGAGAGTCGTAAAACAGGGGAAGAAGATAAAAGCATTAGTTGGGATGAGAAGCTACTGCTGGGCTCTTTAGAGAAGACCCAAGTGTCCAACAATGGGAGCTTGGAGAACTCTGCAGCTCTGTTACAGATCTTTATTGCTCCTCCCTATGCATGGCAGCGTAAAGCTACTTATGGTCCTACTCTAGGTGCCCCATGGCCAGCATCAGGCAAGTTTCTGCTTTAAGGTGCCCCATGGCCAGCATCAGGCAAGTTTCTGCTTTAGGAGGTAGGAAGAAAGGAGCAGGTGTCTCAGCTGGTGTGAAATCCTAGGCTAGAGCTCAGCAACAAATGCAAAAAGGGAGGGAAGAAGATTTCATGCTAGTTGGGGTGAGCAGCTACTTGCATGCTATGCCCCAAATTGATATACCACAAACTAGTTCACTCTGTTAACAGCTGTTAACTTTACAAACTCCTGAACTCATCCTCCACCCAATCGTGCTTTGAGCCACGTGACTGCATAATATCTGATCTGGTCCCACCCCAAAGGGTTTACAATGCAAGACCTTCATCCTGCAAGCACACACATGCCTTATTTTACTAATGCGAATAATCCTTTTAACTTCAAAGGGATTAACAAGGAAAGAGTAGGAAAACTAAGCATGTAGGTAAGTGTTTGCAGAATCACAGCCTAAATATAAGATGAGACAAGGGAAAAAAAGATTGGTAAGCGCAAATTGACATAATGACAAAGTGATAAGCATTGCGTCAAAAGCCTAAAGGATGAAAGGAGTGTGTAAAATAGGGCATATTTAAGCACATTTTCTGCCTTTTCAAAGGCATTTGTTAAATAATAGGTTTTTATTCCCCCCCCAAGTCTTTTATATCCATCTATGAAAATTAATATCTTAGGTTACTGAAACACAAGGCATTTGTATGAGCTGCCACTTGACTATCTACTCTTCTACTCTCAATTCTTACCATAGTTTTAAATTCATTGGTACCAAAATCCTCTTAGCCAATTTCCAGTAAAGATTTCTTTGCGTTTGTTATGGGCATAATATTTAACATGCTATTTGGGTTGAAAGGAGCATTAATGTTTAAAACTGAAACAATGGCTTAGGAGAATAGCATCCTTTTTTTTTTTTTACCTGACTGTGCAGTGCCTTCTTCCCTGAAGAATAAACATGGGGCTCAGGCAAGCTGTCATTCAAAGACCCTGGAACTTCCACCTTGGATCAGGTGAGGTTTCTGACAGACAAGTTTAGTGTCATAGTGTCACAGTTTAGGTTATTATTGCCCAAGACTAATTGCTTCACACCTTTCCTAGAGACTACCAAGTCTATAAAGCACATGAGACCCATCCAGTGTAGCATCTTAGTCAAAACACATCTTCTTCACTGGCTTAAGCTAAAGCGGGGGATGTTTATGGTGAAGTGACACCATAAACCTCTGCTGCAATGGAAGCCATAATAATGAGCAGGGTGGTAATACAGACAGATAGGAGAGGTTAAATCTGCTAAAGCTCATGTGTTAGAACCCTAAAACCTCTGTAGTACTTAAATTTTTTATGGCTGGCTGGCTTCCAGTAGACCCCAAGCTACAGCCTATATATGCTCCCAATGCTATGGCCACACTTGTTCTGCCAATTTTTTTTGTAGTTTGTTTTTTAAAAACAAGCGTAACTCCTATTTTGTATAAATCTGCAAAACATTATATGAAAAATTTCCTGCAAATGAAATCAAATAGTAAAATCAAGCATTTATGATAATTATAACTGCAATCACTGTTTTAAAATTGTATATATGTATATAAAAATGTGTAATGCCCTTTGAAAATTATGCAGGAGCCTAAAGTGCAAATGCTTATCACAGACAAGTTCTCATTCTATCCTTCCCCACCAAGCCCATGTGAATAAATGGATATTATCCTCATGTTCCGTCATATCATCAGAGAAAGAATCCTTGAGACAAGAACCCACAATCAGAGCATGTAAAAATGTCAGACTTCCACATCTTTTAAATTTAAAAATATGAAGATGAATACATGAACTGATCTCAGTTTCTACAGTGAAGAAAAGAGACAGCTTCTCTGTAATTACAGAAGCTAAACTTTGCAACACTTCAAGTATATATAAATCAGTGCTTTGAATTGCTCTGGGAAGTACACTGTAGGAAGCCAGCATGGCAACAGCACTATTGCCATGGCAGCAAACTTTATCAGTCATACAGACACCCATCTGAACTTTTTGAATGGTTATTAAATTTTATTCCATACAGAACACACCCCCATGAGTGAGTCTGCAGGTCAGAAAGGTCTAAATAACTTCAGTAAAGTTTCATAAAAAAGAAAAAAAAGAGAGAGAGGAAGAGAGAGAAGGAGAAAGAGATTGCAGCTTTTGTATCTATTACAACATTAAAAAGCAGAGTAAAAAAATCACTTTTTAAGACAAACCCCACTCTCTAGAAGGAAACATGTTGTAGACAACCAGCTGCTATTCTGAGCCCCTCAGTCACCTGCTAAGGCCTTATGATCACCTTTAATCCCCTTTAGAGAAACCCTGCAAGAGCAGGTATTCATTATGTGCTTTGAATAGAAATGGAAAAAATTGTGTAAATCAAACCATCACCCCCAAGTAAATTAAGTCATATGTCTAATTAACATGAATTGTACACAGAATTCACACATTGTTCTCATAACTTCTAGGTCCTCATGGTTGAAGTGGCATTCGGAAACATCTGAAACTAAGGGCTAATATGTTGTAAGTGAAGGCAGTTATCTTTTAAGCTCCTTACAGTCTAACTGCTCTTTATGCCAAGCCTGAAATCTTGCAAGAAGCTCCTTAAATATAAGGTGTTTTTAGGAAGTAGTAACCATTTCATAGAGAACTGTTTAAAGCCAGAGAAGACCACAATTTCAAGCTTGTTGCTTGATCCTGTGCTAAAATATCGGAAGAAGAGCCAGTGCAAGTTTTTCTATTGGCACTTCTTTTGAAAAGATCTAATTCTTTCTTGAATTTTCTTTACAAATTTTTTTACATCAGCAGAAAGAAAAAGAGGTACTACACTGGTCTACATTTTCCATTTCTTTTGTGTTGAGTACAATAATCTCTTATTCACTATTGCATTAGCTCCTTAAGAATATCTTTTTACGTTCTGTCTTTAACACAATCTGTGAAAGATTCATATTCATGCCTAAAATTAGGCAAGCTGAAACTACCAGTGGTACATCTTTACTCTGAGTATCTGCTAAATTACTAGGAAATTTATTTACTTTGGTTTTGCTATCTATACAGAGTATTACTAGTTTCAACAAACTGAGGTTACAAAAGGCTATCAAGCAGTGAGACAGGTGATCTAATAACCTGTACCTTATGGCTTACTAACATCTAAAGTGGTAAATACTAATCCTTCCCTTCAGAATAAGTTCCAGACTAAATGACAAAATAATAGCCATAGAAATTAAGCACACTAAAAACCCATCATATCCTGGAACTAGTCTGTAACAAACCATAAACATTAATAATCATGTCTTGACCAGCTGGGCCCAAAATTTTAAAAAATGGCCTTACTTCTTCTTTCCCCAGATGATCAAGTCTTTTTCTTCCAACTGTATTAAAAGTCCATTTGCAGAAAAATTGTCACAGCTGATGAAAGCATTGAAAGTGCACTTAAACTTCTGCAGCTGTGTAACCTTCCTCTTAACATCTTCTTATCATAAAGCCCTAGCCTTGCAGAAGTGAGGTTATTTTGTTAGTGTGTCATTCTTCTACCTATAGCTCCCAGCTGAGAGTAACAACCTTAGTATAATCTGAAAACCATTAGAAGTGTCCTCAAGGAGCTGAAAGAAGACATTGGTTAAGTTTTGGGATTTTGGGGGCATGTGGGGTTTAATAAACTGTTGCACTGTGCATGTAATAATGTTCTCTCTAATGAGGAAGACTGTTCTCAAAGGGGAAGGAGAAAGTGCTGCTCCTTCTTATAAACACAACCGATATAATGCTCTCATGAGTTGCCTTCTTTATAGAGATAGAGCAACTTGGGCCTCAGCTGAAAACACAGAGAATGCTATACCTGCAGCGTTTTTAAAAATTACAACAATCATACCTAGGTTGATATAAGAATTGTCTTATGTGCCATTAGGCTTGTTTTTGTAATTAGAGTAATGGTGACCTTGTCTTCTACATAATTCTGCCTTTGCAAAGGTGAGCCATATGTATGGCCTTTTCTTGTCTTATAGCTGGGTCTGCACATAGGATAGCTGACCTAAACATATGCAGGCTGGATTTATTAAGTTGTACCTTCTGCCCAGATCTGGAAAGTACCAGGAAAGAGGATGGTGAGGAATATGCTATTGCCATAGCCTTGCTCAGACTCTTTGGGTCTGGACCGCAAAGCAGATAACTTGTTCTGAAAGGCAGCACCTTGCTTTTAGACTTCATTTTCTTGGGCTCCATCTTGCATCATCAGCGAACATTTCATATTGTAAGAGATGCCTCCTGAAAAAGAATGGCTGGGACTTGTCTGTGCTTGTTTGGTGTTATTCAGACCACAAGGCCAACATAAAGCAATGCTGGTTCAAACTTGGGTTTGCCTTCTATGAATGTGAATGTCAGTAAGTTGTGTATAGCTTTGCATAGCATCGTGTATAGAATTTTCATGTACTATATGAATGTGAAATACCACTATTATAGCAGTACTATACTGTAATACTACTATAATGAGAGGATAGGCAGAATTAAGGGTATCACAGATAAAGAAGCGCTTTCTTCTGCAATGTAAACACTTTCTTTGAAGTACCTTCTGTCTGTGCAATGGTACATGCAATATGTAACACACAGCCCAGTCTTGTGTTATATTTAACATGCAGTAAGTAGTTCCATGGGTAAATGAGGCCTTTCAAGATTTTGCTGCAGCACTACCTAAGCAGCCCCTGACCTTCCCAATGCTGATGGCTCAGTTATCTCTGCAGTATCCTCTCCCTCACTATGGCATAGTTGTTTGGGTAATCATGCACTGCATCAGGCTGTGAAACAGATATGGCTTAAAAAACAACCTAGCAACAACAATGTAAAGAGAGTTTCTTAGTCTCTTTGCTTTCCTAACAAGGAAAACAGATGGAATAGCGTGGGAACAAAGACAAACAACTGGAGATAGGACACTGTCAGATGCCAGTTCACCTGAAAAAGTCCATGTCATAGCAGTCTAACACTGCTCAAGTTCAGTGCTTGAATATGTCTTTGGAGAATCAGAACCAAAGATTTGTATTTACAATTTCTTTTGTAAAAGCAATTTTTTAATATGCAATTTTACATACCAGATGACTGATCCTACATTAAAGTGACATCTTGATTGATTTAGATATACTTACATGAATAATATTGGCTGCTCTTAGAAACACTTATTCAGCATTTTTTTCAGAAATATTCAGATATTTGACATTAGCTTTTTTTTTTTCTCCATAGATTCCAGTGGAAATTAATTAATACCTTGGAGCAAATATATACTGGAGAATTCTAGAGAATTTTCTTTCCTGTAAGAGAAGGCAGTGCTGCTTAGCACCTTGTGTGGGAGAGTGACGGGATAAGGACTGCATCTTCAGTACAAATATTCTATGAAAAGGATTCATATTCTATGAAAAGCATGTAGTATCCTACAGTGAAGCACGTTGATCTGTGGGAACAGTTAAGTAGGAAGAAACATTTCAAGTTGTTAGCTGAAACACTGTGGACCTTGTAGAGGATTATAAATCAAATGAGATTCTCATGTACTCATCTTTTTAACAGTGTATCTATTTGGACACTCAGAAAAAACCCTAAGATAACAGAACAAGAGTTTCCATTGATAGATATTCATACAACAGAAAGTTCTAATATCCCTCCTACACATCCTTTAACTCTAAAGTTCTCCCATAGGTGCAGTTTTTATAAGCTCTTTGATCTACTTTTGTCAAATAAACTGTGTTAACAAAGAGCTGATTTTTGCACTAGTTTAAGTTAACCATTCTCATCTGGACAGAAATTACTTAGGGAGCATTTATATAAATCGCTTTCTTAGAAGATTAGGGTAGCAGGAAAGTATTAACAGTCCAGCAGAGGGACATTGTTAGGAAGCTGAGGGTAGTAATGTCTTCCTCATCCCCAGGGTGGATATAGGAGGGGTTTCCTGCTTTGTGCTTTGAGAATACCACTGCACAATAACCAGTATGGGTTCTGCAGGTGGTCTGTTGTAGCTTTGTTTGTAACAGCAGCATCTCCTATCTCTATTCTGATTGAGAGTAAATGTCACCCAGGCTAATGCCATGGTGATTAATGCTACTTAATTAAAATGTTCTCAGTAGCTAATACTAAGAAATAGCTAAAAGACATGTTCATAATCTCCTACATCTTAACAACAAATCAGTTTTCTAAGCCAACTCTACAATAGTTAAGACTGAGATTGGTGTCACTGCTTTCAAAAACTTCTGCTGACTCGATCCAGAAATTGTGCTGTTTCATAGAGTCAGTATGCAAAAATCTAATTTATTTCAGCATGAAGTTTTTGAGATGTAGTTCATCCTATGCACACTTACATTCACAAAATCATCCAGTTCTGCTCATGACTATCATGTGGATGCTCCCTAGAGGAATACTACTT
The DNA here is from genome assembly GCF_003031625.1 of Empidonax traillii. Lineage (NCBI taxonomy): Eukaryota > Metazoa > Chordata > Aves > Passeriformes > Tyrannidae > Empidonax > Empidonax traillii. Next base: position 1,000,588 of record NW_020955318.1, read on the forward strand.
CTTCAGGTTTATCTCAGTTCCAACACTGTATTCCCTCAGGGGAAAGGAAAGAGAGGAGGGTATATAAAAGACAAGAATGCTAAGGGAAAAAACAGTAGTGGTAAAGGGACAGAAGAACATAAGAGCTGACAGGTACAAGAGGAAAAGAAGCAGAAACAGAAGAAAGATGAAGGAAAGTTCAGCCTTTCAAACAGAGCCTCTTCTCAGAATTTCTGAAGGGATGAAGATTTAAAGTGAAGACAAAGAGTCATAGGCTGTGTAGGTACACCCATAAAACTATTTACTTTCAATTACAAGTAATTTGTAAGTTATCAGTGTTGAAAAATCAACTCTAAACAACAAAGGAGGGACAAGCAGAGCTATTATTTCATTGGAGGAAAGAGGAGAATATGGAACAAATTAAGAGAGAAAGTTGCAGGCAAAACTTTGATCAGGGAAAGTACAAAGTAGCCATATGTTCTAGGTACAATGTCACAGATCTCCCAGGAGATGAGCCCAGATGCTATGTAGAATGCAACTGTGACTTTGTCATTGAGGCAGGTGAGAATTAGAAAGAAAGAAGAAATAGGAAGAGAAAAATTCCTAGTCTTATATGCCGCCTAAATCTAATTACCCTAAACTGAGGCAAGATCAGAACTAAGCATTAGCCTGAACTCTGACCTTGCTGTTGCTCAGAGAATGCAACTTTCTGAGTTTCATCGTATTTTCTTTCAAGACACCTGTGATGCAGCACATCCCAGTCTGCAGTGATGCTGCTCTTAGGTCCTCTTCCTTCCTGCCCATTTCTCAGTGTGGTGTGTACCATACATGGCTACCAGCACTGTGCTGCTGCACTCTATTTTTTATTTCTTCTATCAGCTTTCATCTCAATTCCTACAGATCTGCTGCTGTTGTCAGCAGCTCCATAAACCAGGTCTGTGCTGGAATATTACAAGGGCTTCTAATTTTGAAGGGGACACGAACAGGGATTTCTCTATCACATATTACAGTGTTCTTGTGCTTTTCACACTGAGGCTCTCTCCCAGCATGCATTCTGTATTTCTGGATTGGTTTTCAGTGAGAAAAAAACCTGATTATGTTTAGCTCTTGCAATTAGCATTACAAACTTCCCCCTGCCCCCAAATTCCCCAAACCGTCAGTTCTTTCCCATCCCCGTTGAAGAACTTACTGAGGTAAACAAAACAGTATTTATTTGAGATGTGCTCAGATGGTGGTACCTTGGCCTGCAAATTGACTTTGTTACCTTCTTTTCTTACCCTGGAGAAGGAATATGGACAACATAGTCATGCTACCAGATAAACTTCCTACAGAAATAACCTTCCTGAAATGTGTAAGCAGCCCCAGTACAGTTAAGAAGCAAAGGCAGCACTGTATTAAAAGTTACGTATTCCACAATAGTTCTCCAAGGACTAGAGGTCTTCATGTTTCAAAGTTCTAATACAGGGAAACTACTGCAAGAACTCAGTAGCCAACAGTATTAAATAGTACTAGTTTTTCTATGTCAGCTGTGGAAAGTGCGATTCACTCAGGCAACTGTCAGTGAGGTGTGCTGGCCAGGGCATATCTGGAGTCTGTGTCCAATTTTGAAGGGGATGTGGAGAAACTGGAGAGGGTCCATTTGAGGGCCACCAAGAGAGTTGTGGCATCAAGGAGGATGGTTGGTCATTAGCAGTGAAGGAGGTGGGCTTGCTCAGTCTGGCAAAGAGCTGAGCAGAAATCTGTTATCAGCCCACAACACTTGAAGGGGAGTAACCAAGGGGATGAAGCAAAACTCTGTATCAAGAGACAGTGAACAAGAGATCTCAGCAAGGAAAGTTTGGACTTGCTAGAGGACAGTGAAGCACTAGAGCAGGTTCATACTACTATTTCCACAGGGAGACTGCAAAATTTCCATCCTTGGGGCTTTTCAAGACTTACACGGATAAAGCCACAGTTAACCTAATCTAGCATTGGCAAGAGTCCCAAGTCACTCAGGAAGTTAGACCAGATGATCTCCAAAGGTCCTTTCTGACCAGTATTTTTATGATTGTGAACTAAAAATAAAACAAAAAGTCAGGAGAGCTTCAAGACCAGTTCAGTCATGGAAAAGTGAATTAAGCAACATCATCAAATTATTGTTTGGCTCGTGTCGCTGACATTTAAGGTGAAGTAGCTATATTTGAATTACATAATTCAGAATCTTCAGTGGCAGTCTCAGGAAGAGTTCTAGTAATGTAAGGTACATGGATTTTAAATTGCATTACCCTTTCAACCCTAGAGATGTAAATTGCTGTGGAGTACTGGTGGATAACTAACATTAGAGATGTCCAGGCCAAGTTTCATTTATACCGGAACTGCACTATTTCTTAGATTTATTATGCTTGCATTTTTCCTTAAAGCTAAATTTGCTTTTAAATATAAGCACCAAACAGACTGAAAAATTTATCTCTGCCTAAAAACAAGACTTTCCAAAGAAATTCTCCAAAAGTGAATAGAAAGGAAAAACAGCCAAGGAAAAAAAAAAAAAAAAAAAAAAAAAAAAAAAAAAAAAAAAAAAAAAAAAAAAAAAAAACAAGGAAAGCTCTGATTAAGGAAATTTGTTTGTTCTGTGGTGTGATCAAACAGGCCAGCACCACAGTCAGTGATAGAAGAAGGCAAAGTGCTGCACAGACTGTTATATTCATGTGCTTAAAATTCACATGTGTGAATGAGAGTGCTAGAATAATTTGATCCACACCATCTGGCAGACATAAGAAATAAGAATATGTAGTGGGGGAGAGGGCATGAGGAAATTTTCTGCATTCCTATGGCATCTAGAGACAGTGTATTGGAGTTTGCAACCTATGTTTAATACATTAAGGGCACAGGTAAGCTGTAAACAATCCAACAAATGCTAATTTTAAAAACATTTAAAAACAAACTTACTACATTAGTATAATTCCACTCCTTGGACTTCATATTTGGACTCAGAATATAGCCATGAAATGCAGTGAAACAAATCAGTACAAGTACTACTCACTGGTCAGTATGAATTGTACAATGACATTCATGCCCAAAACAGAGTATGACTGTTGTAACTCTCAGATAAAACTCTTAGCTTCACTTATAAGCTCAGGTATAAAAAACTTCTGCTCACAACAGAAACCTCCAGCATGGGTTAAGAAGGGAGACATCACAGAAGCAAATATTACTGGTAGATTCAAGCTGCTGTGGGATAGAGATATGTAGAATGAACATGTATATCTGAAGGAAATATGAAAGCCAATTTTCTAAATGTGTTTTCTAAATTAGCCGTTTTCTAAATGTGTTTCTATGTTGTCTATGCAGAGACCATACTATTCTAATACATTTTCCTTTCTTAGTTTGGTATGCAGGCTATGTAGCTTTTTCTAATTTTGGTTAAGGACCAAAGCTGCTTTCAGCCAAAACGATGGCTGTTTAACAAAGGTATACAATTTATCCCTCAGTTAATTTTTTTTTTACAAGGTATAAACCATGCTATTTCTATATTTTTCATTATAATGATTGTGTGACTGCATGCAAGTTTATTCCCATAGAATAGAATGTCAGTTATCAGACCGAGCAGTTCCCAAAGTTTGACCTGTCCTTTTGTTACCAAGGAATTCTTAGAGAGCACAAAAGCTCATATTGCTTATGGATATGTACCTGTTGTTCTCAGATTTATGCTTAAAAACCTATAGCTAATAAGACAGAGAGCAGTAGCTGAGTAGCTGTTTTCTCTAACATAAAATGTCTGCGCTGGTGATAACCTGACAGACGGGCTCAGGAGGATTCAGCTGGGACAGTTTTGGATGTTCCTAGTCTGCCAAGTTTTCCATTCTGTCTAGGAGGCTGTTTATATCCTGTGGGAGGCCTCTGTGTGCCCCTGTCACTGCTCTGCCCCATGTGTATTGTAGCTGCCATTTTGACTATGGCACAAACACATCCCATCCTACTGTCTCTGCCCTTGCAAGTGTAACTATAGAAGAGTGAGGAGAGTAATAGTCTCAAATGACTAAAGCTAAGTATCCTGAATCCCTTACCAGACAGCTTTAAGAATTCCATCTTCCATAAATACCAAAATTTTGACCAATGAAATCTATTAATTCAATCATTGTATCAATACCAGCTTGTTGGCTGAGCTGTGTCTGTGGGAGCTGATGCTGCCACATTACAGTGCCTGAGAAAGAGTTAACCCTTATGCACATCTCAGTCCCAAGGGTGGTACTCTGCTACATATCTTAGATGACCAGAGTGTTTCCACTTCTCCAGGCCTTTGTGAAGGGTATTTAATTACAGCAATATTGCTGTTCCAGTGCTATTACAGCATTGCAAGGCAGTCATAAAGGCTGAGAAAGCATTCTCCTTCTAAGCTTCTGTTGTTAAGTGGCTTATAAAGTTTCCAAAATGTGACCTTTAGAGCTGAAATTTATTATACTTGCATTCTACCCAAGACAAATTTAATTAGGCAGTTTAAAGAAAACCTGTTTACCAAATTTTGAGCCATCTAGGTGGTAAAGAAATATTTTTCAGTTGCTAAAATAATTCTTCAAGTGCAGGAGAAAATGGTACAAAAAATATTTTTTTTCATTTTAAGCATGACAGATGCTGAAGACTAATCTCATTTCATGCAACCCCTTTTCACATTTCTCTGTGTCCCTTGCAGTCAGTTTTCCCTCTCAGAACAGTCTCTGATGGTAATTTCTATGTTTGCTCTTACTGCTTCAGGTCAGTGGCTGCATCTTTACTCTGGCTAGAGCTATGGCAACAGCAAGTGGTCACCAAATAGCATTCTTACAGTGAACAGCATTCACTTCAGCTTAGATTTTGGACGAATGTCAGTTGTCTTTGCAGGGTCAGCCTGTTTGTTCTTTTTAGAAAGCTAGCATAATTTTTTTTCTCAGAAGTTCTAGGGCTGAGTAAACACCCCTGTAAAAGTCAGATCAGGGCAGTAATACAGGACTGGTTTTCAGGCTAATATACATATTTTCATCAGTCTTACTAAAGAAAAAACTACAGCCTTAAGAGCCTACTATGGCAAGACTTATTATATTGGCTTCTAAAATGTAGCTTCTATCACACTATTGAGCATCTGGGGACTGATTGCAGAAGAAACACTCTTCTGTGGGATCAGATACAGTAGCAATTGCATGCAGTCCCTCTATGAAAGCAAATGCCAACTAGTAGATAGGCCAGCCAGAATTCTAAGACAACTGCTGGACATCTGTACATCATGGAATAGGGTGGAGTTTGGAAAAACAAAGAAACAAGTAGGTAGGTGTAGTTCAAAAAAGGGAATAAGAAAACCAAGGAAAGAAAAAAAAGAAAGAATGATAAAGGATAAAGATTTTTTTTTCTATTCAGGAAAAAAAAGGAGAATGGAGAAGGCCAAAAAGAGACAAAAGAAACATTAAAGATAACAAAGTGGGTCAGGGAAAGATGCAGAACCTCAAGCTGCTATGTTTTGTTTAGCTCTGTATGTGTGTGTTATGCAAATAGACTGGTTTGCATCTATAAGAATAACTACAAATATCACTTCAAAAAATAAATTAGTATCAATTAGAAGTATTAGATAATAGCTTTTTTGAATTAAATAATTTTTTTATCTTCAAGACAAGTTTTCCACAGATATCACTATGCCTGTATTGTACCACCCAAGTCTGAGAAGAATGTGTCTCCTGGGGAGAACTCATTTGGCCTCCAAGACTGATGCAATTTGCAGCCTCTTTGACGAGCTTGCAAATTATTCCATAGTATAATAATATAATTTAGGGGCATAAATATTTCAAATACCTCGTCCTGGAGTAATGTTTGTGTGCAAAGCCATTAGACCCATCCACTAAACCCTGTAAGATAAAAGCTTAAATAAGGAACAGCTCTTGTACAATAATTCCTGGTAAAAACACAATCTGTAGCTGAAGCAACTCCTTTTCCAATTTGTAGTTTAATGTGCTTCCAGTGTGTTCAGTGTAACAATACCTATACTGGTCCCTTCCCAAAGAAGCTCTCAGAGATTAAATTTTTATCCTTGCTCAGTTGAGCTGGTTTTAGCTGGTGACCTTATACGTGGGAAGCTCAGCGTCCAAAATGTCACACCTGCTTCAGCATGTATTCCCCGACCCACCTGGTAGTAAGTATTGTTTCAAACACGCATAGTTAGTCCATGAGTAAAGAGAGGAGGACCAGAAGACTGGTATAAATTGAGGGAGCAATTGATACACAATAGAGAAGGAGACGCAAGTAGCAGCTCTCAGCAGTTTCTCTACTGAAGGTTTGCATGGTTTTCAACTGTGCCAAATTATAAGGAAGGTTTCAAAACTCGTGTGTTAAATAAATGGAGGTAAACAATGTCTTATTTCAAACAGAAAGCACATCTGGATTTCAGATATTTAAAGAAAAAATTTAAAGTGGTAAAGTACATAAGCTTCATGGCAATTGCTTGGTATCTGGACTCTAACTACAGGAGATTAGGAAAAATGAGCAGTTAAGGATGAAACACGCCATATGAACGTCTGGTAACAGCACAGTAAGGTAACATATAAACAACTGTCTTGAAAGCCCCTGCTGAGGCCTCATATTGAAGGCCATTGCGTGCCTTACCCCAAACTTTGTATTTCCTGGATTTTATTGGGTTTCCCCACAATTTTAGCACTGTTAGCACAGATCTTTAATCTTTGGAATTATCTATAATATATTCAAAAATCATTGAGTTATTTTTTGTTTAATTTAATAACCAACATGCAGCAGGACTCGAAGTTGGCCTCTGGAATACTTTCAAAAGGTATTTTTAAGGACAGAAGATTTATTTATCTATCCATTTAACATAGACATAACCAAGTAAGTATGATTACAGTATTCACAGTTTACTGGTAGATTTGAAAGCATTTCATGTTATACAAGTATGTCATCCAATTTCTTTCCAACAGAAGCCCCTCAAAATTAAATAATGCTTTGGCTTTCCTCATAATTATTAACAAATTTACTAACTTTAGCTAGTTATAATCTTATAACATTGCTGGGACTTCTGTCATTATTACTATACTTTGTAAAAATTATCATTCACAGTAATGGATTTTTTCCTTGTCTCTTTCTTTTCTTGTTAATTTATGTGCTCGTAACATTCAGTTTATTTGTATCACCACTTCCCACTTGTTAGGACTCCCAATGTAATTTATTATGCATGCAACCAATATGTGTGATTTTTAATTGCTAAATTTATTTAATCACAGAATTGGGATGGCTTTTAGCCAAATATTTTCTTGATTGTGAAACTAATTTCTTTGATCCAATCCTGAAATATACACCTACATCTAGAAGGCCAGTAGTATGTTCTAAAGAAAACTTCATTTACTAATAATGTTACAAATATTTTATCCAAGGCTAAATATAAAAAAAAAATATATTTGCCTGTTTTGTACAATGTATCCAAATCCTGTTGCATCAGAATGCTTCATTTAGAAAAATAAATTTATGGGTGAAAATATTTAATTGCATGTTCAATACAGTTTGTGTTTCTCTAAATGTAAAATACGAAAGCAAGCATTAAGAATCATTAGTGGTATGTGATAATTAAAGTCTATATGTAACAGAGGATTTCTTATCTGCAAGTTTACTGTAGAGAGCTCATTGGATTTCTAAAACCAGTCATTGGGGACTGGACAAATGATATTTACACACTTTTAATTATCCAGTGAGATTAGTGTTTGCGGTCTGTGTAAGTAGGTCACAAACATAGCAATGAAAATTAATTGTGCTACAGAATAGCAATGATTCATATGTTTTCTAGCCATAATTCTAGTAGTATTTTAAAGATAAGCCTCCTTAAATAATTTATTTTTGAGAAGATCTATTAAAAACATTAGAAAGATACTTTGAAAGCAGAACAAAACACCACTCTCAGTGGAAATAATTTCTCTCTGCATTTATCCACTGTTACTTTGCAGTACAATTACTCTCCTTTTCCCAGATACGCAGAGTCAGCACTCCATCACTTGTGTCGTTTGTCAAAAGTGTATGTCCCAACTGAATTTTGTTCTTTTTTAAATACAGAGAGTGGGAAGATTTGGTGTGTCACCAAGAAAAGAGCCTGGTTTTTAAATCACCTATGATGCCAATTGCAGTAGAAATATGCTGGACTTGACCACATTTATGTCCACACACATGTAAGTGTTTTTCACCATGCTTCAGAGTTCATTACTTTGTGATGTTCTTGCTCTTATACACTCCTTATAGCAGTGCTTGCATAACACAATGCTTTGCAAATGTCAGCAAAGACTCCTGCCACATACTGTAGCTGCTGGATTTTTTCTTTATTTGCCCCATAAACATTAGTCTCAAAATCACACCATTTTAAAGCATTACCAGCCTCTGTGGGTTAATTCTTTCATTATATCCATTCGTTTCAGTTATTACATTAGTTCCATTTCCGCAGTCATAGTTACACTAGTGTATCAGCATTTCCCACTTCAGTTGTTTTCAGTGCATTAAAAATTAGTCATAAATACTGTTTCATGATCAAATTTGGCATAACTTGCTTTACAGGTCAAGCAAACACATTTTTCTTTCACAGATTAAAAGCAAAATCTGTTTGATCATATTCAAGCCATTTCATTAGTTGAAAAACATTTAGGTTTATTAATTTGGAAACACCATGATAAGTTCTGCTGTTATTTATACCACTGTTAATCCAGAGTAACTAAACTGTATTCAGTAGATTAGTCTGAATTTATATCCATTTTTATAAAAACAGACAAAACCCAACCCCTTTTAACTTAAATAAACAATGAGTAGGGAAAGAAAAAATAAAAGGAAAGAAAATAAATAGACTGATTAAAAGAAAAATTTCCCTGCTTCATTGTATGGTCAAAATTATTTGGTGTGTAACTCTGGGGTTGTGATACTTGCCCCATGAAGGAAGATGATTGCAAATGCCATTCTCACTGATAGATCTATATTTCCAGTTCAACTGGGGTTTTAATTTATTTGTGTTTGAATTTACTGAAAAGCAAGAGGAAACTGGTGTCCTGAGGAGCAAAGTTGCCTTTCCTGGGCAGGGTAAATACTTACCTCTTTCACATAGGGAAGCAGTGGTTAACATAGTTTCTGCACTGTGTCCAGTCACAAACCATTTAGATCACCACAAAACCTTGAAGATAAATTTTAGCTTACTTTGATCCAGGTTGTGTATCTTAAAGCTTTCTGAATAAGGTGGATCAGACACATCATGCTGGAATAGCTCCTCTGTAGGCTCTTAAATGTGGCAAATCCTGAAGAGCTGTCTGTTCCCAGGGAGGTCTCAGACTATTGCACATTACTCAGAGGATTTCAGGATTCCACAGCTGTATAAATCGTTTAATTAAAATTCCTCTAAAGTAGGCTATGGCAGCCTTGATGTAGGTGGGTGGATTAAATGTTTTTTCTATCTCCTAAAACCCAACAGCTCTGCCAGGTGACAGTAGCCACTTCTGCTACTGAGCTACCTTTCTTGGCACCTTTTGGAATTCTGCATAGTCATATATCTCTCTGACAAGGATATACCTGCTGCCTTCTGTTTGATGGCTTCTGTTTGATGGTCTCTGTTTGATGGATTCCTTCTCCAAAAGCCAGCAAGGAAACTCTTCCAACCCAAATGAAGATCAATCGCACTGCACCTGAAGTTTTGATAAATACTTTGATCATCCAATAATGACTAATTGGTTTAGGAGAGCACAGTAATTCTGATGACACTCATTTATCAAACAAGAGAGAAGAGAAACTTGGACCTTTACAGCGAAGTCAGTCATCCTGCTTTAGCAACTGTGTTTTATTTTATACAGTATAGGTCATCAAAGAGAGCCTCTCCTACCCTCTTCAAGTTAATAGGTAAGCTTCTCTGAAGCCGACCCAGTGTGAATGTTTCCACAAATGATGCTCTTTGTCTACGCAGACTCTGTCCTTACCCAGTTCACTTGATGTCTGAAGGAAATTATCAATAGACATTAATAAGAAATGGCCAAAGCACATTGTCAGTTATAGAAATGGTTTCCACGTCTGCAAATGGTGACCTTCTCCAGCTTTTTGCTGTATTCTGAAGCCCACCTGCCTAAAATAGCCATGAGTACTTCATGTTATGCCCATGAGAAGATGAATCTTGATGTGTGGAATACAGAGCCAGGGGCTGCACTTCTCTCATATGCTGAAATGATTGTTTCTCAGATGTGGGCCCTCTCACCAGCTGTCCCTGACTCTGCAGGACCTTGTCAAACTAAAGACAGAGTTCTCTCTGCCTAATGCTGAACATGTAGGACCTAGCTGCTGCTCTGGCTACTTTTGCCACAAAGTGCAGGTCACCCTTCAGCTGCAGTATCCAGGCTGACCTGCGGGTGGAAGTCCTGCAGAAGGAAAGGAGAGGCACAGAGGCAAGTTTCTGAAACACTGAAAATCCAAGAATGGTACCAAGACCCAAATATAGTGTCACTCTGGAGGATGTTTTAGAGGAACTATCTTGTTGTCCTTTTCCAGTGACAGTGACCTCTTCTAGTGGTAGCTGTGCTTCTGCCCTCTCTCAAGGTGTCAGTGAACTAGAGGGTGACTGAGCATCAACTGCATTCTGTGGGCTGTGGAAAACATCTGGCACAACTCCCTCCCTTGGATGTATGCAGTGGTGGCTGAAATTAATACATCAGTCCATAAGCTACTGCTTTAGTTCATGGTATGGAAGCTAAGGAGCAAATTACTACCTACTCTGTGTACCAGAAGGCATTGCAGACAGAGAGGAGATAATCTTTTAATTACCACAGATAAACTGAGAAGGACTGGAGTATTGGAACCCTTGGACATAAGAGGCAATGAGTGAGTGTCTCTTTGGCCAGCTCACTGTCAGATTTCATGCAGTCTCCTTGTACATCTTTATGTACATTCCAATCAGGAAGCGACTTAGCTGAGACCTACAAAATCTGGTGCCTCACACAGGTAAAATATTCTCAATTTTACTGTGATAATTAGGGGTTGGAAGCCTCAGAGAAAAACCTACATTGCTTTGCAGGGAGAAAAGATTGCACTTGACCTCTTCCTTTGCATAGAAACTGCCTCTAGAGCTAGCTGGCCATAGTATCCAATATTCCATCTTTATCTAAGCAATCTCCTTGGAGTTTTGAACTGCCACCTGCACTTAAAAAATCCAAGTCAGAATTCCGGTGCTGTGGATTGTTGTCACCCTGGAGATCAGAAGCCTGGAAGAGAGGAGCATCTCTAGCGAGGATCCTTTCAAGCTGTATGCATATATATCACGTGCAAGGCTATCTTTGCTACATTTTGATAATAGACTGGGCACTATACTTTAAGCATTAGCTGATGTGAACTTAACTTGTCCCAAGATAGTTCTCAAATCAAGCTCTATATACATAGGTGTATAACTCACTTGTTACCTTTAGCTCAGGGGAGCATACTGATGAACACGTTCACATTCCAAGACTTGGGTTTTACCTTTTGAAGTTGCTGCTTATTATTCTGGCTTATCTTCATGGCATTAAGAGTACTGCTCCTCAGAGAGCAATCTATGAAAGCCCCAACCTCATCCTTGTAAAGAAAAAAAGGTGTTATAGGATGTATGGTGGGGAACAAGGAAGGAAAAAAATGCATGCATGAATATTCCTGATATAATTCCTATATAATTTCCATCATAACAATAGATAAGTAAATAGATAATACTGATTGACCTAACAAACCAACAACTCTAATGGATTCTTGTTAGATTGGCAATAGCCTCATCTGCTGTCTCAGAGCAACCATGGAGCTGAGTGGCTGTTGCCTTCTTTGCCACTTCTGATCTCTGGACAGAGAGAGAGACACATTTGGCTCTTTCTTAGTTAGGTCAGTGTAATGATTCCTGGTAAACCAGAAAGGAGGGCTAAAGAAAACAGTTAAAGATTTGGATGAGAACATGATGTTTCTTTCTTAGGCTCTTCCCTTGCTTGCAAACATCAGTTTTAACTTGGAAATCAACAACTTTTAAACAAGATGGTTACCACACGCTTAAGGGATTAATTCAGTATCAGAAGCTGGTTTTACTTTTGGAAAGTCTCATTACACTGTGGCTTTCCCCACGTTTTCTTAAAGGCTGAAAATCTCCACATGAACACAGTCAGCATCCTCCACTGATGATGGCCAGCAGAATATAAGTAAGGAGAAATTGCAGGAACAGAACAAATACATCATCAAACATTCCTGAGAATACTCTCAGAGCCTTCTGCAGTCAACAGCCTGTTTCCTGAGACAACCACAGAGCTTGCATTCTCCACATTTTATTTTATCACGCACCATTGGAGCCATGTTCACAACATGATCTGATACAATCTCACATCGCTGGCAGTGTGATCTTCTCTGTGCAGCACACACTCCCCAGACCACAAGGAGTTTGTGTTTCTGTTGTTTTGTTCTCCTTACCAGAAAGCTTTTGTGAAATGGCTTTTTTTCTTATGGGTATAGCTACGGGTAGAAGAGCAGTGCTTAGCACTGTGGGTGCCCCCAGTCTGCACAGGATCATTCAGCCCCTTGCATAACCAGAGTTTACATTTCAAAGACTTCTCTTTGTCATGCTTATTTTTGCCCAGATATTACATGTTTCTATGGGTCTAAGACTGTCTAATGCCATCGTCTACTGTGACAGTCAATTTCTCTTCAAAACTGCAGCTGGTATGATGACAGGCTCTGCTAGCTTTTTCGAAAGACTATTTCCATGGTTTGGCTCTCTGATGGATGGAAATAAAGGCCTTGAAAGCAAAAGTGCAAGATGTGCTCCCATGCCAAGTTCTGCCTCACTGTCTTATAGACACAGCTAAAGACATATACAGTAACTCTGGATTTTACTACTTCAGGGGAGTTGCAGCCCTCTGAATCACATCTCTTGAAGGGCCAGGCATCCTCTCACTCATTGTTTTCTACCTGTTCTGCATCTACTCCTACTCCCACTTGTAACATCAAATACAAATGAAGAACAGAAAAAGAAAATACAGGAAGATATATTACAGTTCAGAATACTTTATTTTTTTAAAAAGCTCTGTAATCTGCTATCTCCAGACATCTTCAATGCTGATCCTTATCAGCAACATTAACCATTCGGTAAAACATTGCTATTCCTATTAAAAACAAACAAACAAAAACACCAGAAAAAGCAGCTCAGTATTGTGGTGTAGAAATCAGAAGTTTATTCTTTTTTAGCTCACAGGAGATTAGGAAGAAAAAAGTCACATAACCTAGGTATGCTTCAGTTTCCCATTCTGCAAAATGTGAATTGCAGAACTGAGCTGAAAGGTAAATTAGAAGTTCCAGTAATCCATGCAGACTAATTTATGGATATTAATATGCAAAAGGGAAACTGGGTGCCAGCACTACATAATCTACATTGTTATTAATATTACATTTCTATTTAGTAGAAGAACACCTCTGTCACACCCAGCAGTATATAAATGCATAATAAAAAGACAGTCCAAGCCTTTCCAGAGCTGTTGCTCACAATTAGATAGAGCAAGGAGTAAAGAATGCCGTTTCTTGGTCCTCTCTGTCACCAGCTTCTACTGGACTGGATGACAAGCTTTTCCATGAAACCTGTTCTCTGTTTTAACTACAGTTCTGGATATATTTTGCCACGACTATAGTTATTCAAAAGACCAGTTCTTAAGGTTCCTGTGACCCCGCTCTAATGGTAAAATGTTCACTGCTCTACTTACCAAGGGAATATGCCAAGAAGTCAATCTGCAGGATGCAAATGTTTGTTTTGAATAAGAGGCTGAATGGGTGCAGTTAGAGGCAGCTAAGACAAAAGTAAACTGCCTCTGCTCTGTATTCTGATATGGAAAAGTTTAGGAAAAGAGAGTGATACACAGGAGAGAGCTATGATAAATTATCTCTAAGTTCGTACTCTCACTCTGCATTCTGCATAGCCCTCAGGAGCATAAGTTAATGTTCCACTAAGATGAAAAAGAGAGAGAGTTTTGGGAGCTGGTGCCACCTATATACACGCTGAATATCAATGTCATTTATTTCACCTGACATGCTTACACAAATATGTTAAACTTCAAGAAAATTACCTTTTCATCTTACTCTAGAAAGCTGAATTTAAGCTTTGGAAAGAAAGCACAGAGCAATTCTTTATTTGTTAGAAAGCTAGCTGCTTTCTAAAATAAGGTGTTTCTGAGAATAGAGGCATTGATCAAAGTTATTTTGATCAGGGGACCAAAGGCTTTCGTTTTGGCATGGGTTTTCTGTTTATATTTGTTCTTTTGGGTTTTTCTTGAGTTGTTTTTCATCCTTCTTTTCCATCCTCTCCCTCCCACATAGTTTTTTTTGTTTGGTTTTGAGTTGATTTTTTTTTTTTTAGTGCTGCAGATAGCAGATATCCCCACCTTTTCCTTTTGAACCCGAGCATCAGGATGAGCCCAGTGTAGCTGTGACAGTGCTGCTCAGCCTGGTTCCACAGGCAACACCAGACACTGGCTCTCCAGATCCTGCTTGCCTTGTCTTCTGCCTGCCAGGACAGTTGCTGAAAGTAGCACTGAGGATTTGCAACATGGTGCTTAAGTCTCATACCTGGACTACTGTTTTAACTACTAGTAGAATCAGGTCCTTAATTCTCTTGGAACTGGTCTCTGGTTTCCAGTCCACAAAAACCAACAATGGGTTGGTGCCTTGCATTCCTCACTAGCCTTGGTTGTGCAACTTACAAATGAAGAAGCCCCAGTAGCCTTAGTTCCTGTGCCATCCCATCCCTATCTAGTTGGCATGTTTAAATTTGAGCACTTTTGTTCTCGGAAGTGGGTGAGATGCAAGAAATAGTCATGTTACAACCACCTTCCAAATAACTGGAGAAATCCGTGTCACTTAAATTAATCTGCCTCTCTCTCCCCTTCACACAAACCTGTTCTATGAAAGTAAATTCTGCAATTATTTGCCTAAATCCTGTAATCCCACCTGTCGTGCTCTGAATCCCAGCACATGGTTCAGTCGCTGCAGTCTGTGCCTGCACCTCCACTCCACCACACCCACTCCTCAGGCTGCCAGGGCTGCCACGCACCATGTGGTTTGCAGCAAGGGGGGATTTCTGCACAGGTGCAGCCTGTAAAGTTCCCAAAGAGCTGTTGCCTGGCACCGTAGGGTGTGGTAAGGGAGAAGTTTTGCTTTTGAGAGACATGCAGTTTGGTCCTTAAATGGAAATTTTGTCCCAAGCTCCCATTGTCCAGGAACAGAAATAGGAGCAAAACCCTCTGGTAGGGACAGCTGTTAGTTGGATATTGTTTGGCACAGCTGGCATCATGGCATTGGGATGCGAAACTATTCACAAAATCAAAGCAGAGCTTCCCTGGACATGATGGAGGGCAGTTGATCTGCCGTCTGCCTTCAGACACGAAGCAGTTAATACAAGGTGTTCATAATGAGACTTCATATTAGCTCTCAATTTAGGTGAACGAGGAGCATTCACACCTCTCTCAGTGCTATTATTTCAGCCTTGCTGGCTGGCAGACTCCACAAGACAGCAATGTATCCTTGTCAGAGGGACCAGCTGTCCCTGCTTAGGTGAAACAGTCCCTTTTTTGTCATTCTGTCCCATTAAAATAATTCATCAACTCTGATGCATTTTAGTAGGGGCTAATGGTGCGACCCTGTTTTCCCTTCAAATGTCCCTATTAATTACCTCTACATATTGTAGTCTGTGTTATATGACTAACAAAAAAAATTTTTTTGAAACTTTTATTTTTCTTAATTCTTGAAAATTCAGAGTAAAACAGCTGAAAAAAAGAATCCACACTGTTTCTAACACAAACCCTTTCTGGAGATGGTAAATCACCACTGAATTATTTTGTCTCTCTAAATACATTGCAGTTAATTGCTTTTTGGGCAGATGTCTGTCACCACCCTCTTCTGAATGGAGTCCAAACAATCCACTCATATATCACAAACCCCTTGTTGGGAGCACCCCATCTCCAGTTTTTTGGACAGCAGGTAAAGAGATAAAAAAGGAAGATTAGGAACCAGTAACTTTTAAAATAATCCCATTGAGTCGAATACTGCATGTTTAAAAAATTTAAAGGTATAGAATAAAGCTCTGTAGGTAATTTGTGGAATCATATCAAAACAGATAAAATGATTAGGCAATATTTTCAGATCACTGAAATAGGTTTTCTTAGAAGTTAGTGAGCTAAATTTGAAGGGACAAATTCTTTTCTGTGTCCATCTGGGAGCGATCCACAACAAAGAAATCTCCACTTGTTGCTTTGAACACCACATAAGCTACTTCCAAGGTTTGTGGTTACCTCATGCAAAGTGGCTGTCACAAAGCACAGGCTGGATCTATCCCCTTAGATTAGAGTAGCATCTTTAATTATTGTCATGAAAGAAAAGGCTTGGCTTAAAAATCCATTTGATATTTAAATATATCCCCATGTAGGCAAGTAACATGGATAGCAAACATTGTATTTGTTGCTAGGAAGATCTGGAACAATTTTTTTTAACCTTTTCAGGATTTCATGTAATGGGGTGAAATGAAGTCATGCAGTGGTTGTTAGGGACAGGGTCAGCCCCACAGTTTTGTGTGTTCCTTCTGCCATGGCCCAGTTACGTGCATCCCACCAGGCTGAACTGTCATAGGGTACTCATATCCCCTACATGTCAGATGAGTCAGAAAAGGCAGCGTGTATTTTCAGTCCTCATTACTAGACTTCCAGGGGGAGCCCCTGGTGGTCGAGAGGGTAAAGACACTGCACTGTCACTGCAGAGACCCGGGTTCGATTCCCGGTCGGGGCCACTCCCCGGGCAGATGGAGCTCTTAGCCCTGTAAGGCAATCCATCTACGTCCTGAGGACCTCACTGCCACCGTCCAAGCGTGCTTGGCCCCGGCAGATGAACCTCAGGATTAAAGGGTGGGCTCAGTTCCGCGCACACTGTGTCTCACCTAAAAAATCCAATGTGCAGGCTGGAAGGTGGAAAGACCTTCCCCGGTTCTTTGTTCGCGAAGACTGGCCATTACTTACTAGACTTCCTATCACTAATATGAGGATGAATGAAATGAAAGTCAAGGAAGTCAATACGAAGAAGTGTCATGGTTAGATATTTATATCGCTCTCCTCTGACCACTCTCTCTTCTCTTGGAAAGTGCCTTTTTTAAATATAAGGCCCTGAAAGGTATGACCTGTGGGACATTTCCATTGTGTCAGGAGTTTCAAGTAGATACACATCAATAAAAGGAAGCACAATGGATTCCTTAATCCAGCCAGCATTGATCTCTGTTGGGCAAGTACTGCAGCTCTCTGTGGCATTCCTGTGGATAAAACAGGGGCTTCAAGCCACCATAAGACTCATAAGGACTGAGCTTGCTTTAACTGAATACCAAGGTTTCCCTCAAACCATCTTTCCTCATAAGGCACCACTTCTCTGCCTCCGGCACAGAGGATGCTGAATGGGACAGACACGGCTGGGTTTGTAGGTGATTTTCTCACATCCCATATGTTTCTCAGCAAGACAGAAGAACTGGCTCATTATTCAGAATATTGAAAGATGCCCAGATTCATCAGTCAGTTCTTCATGCTAAGGGGGTTCAGCTCTAGGCCTGATTCTCCCCTTTCTTTCAAGAGGGTTATTCTCTCTTGAATCCTTTAAATTCAAATGAGTGAGTCCAATCAGCTGATTAGGCTGATAAGACAATACATCTGCACCTGTAAGAAGAGTACCTTTTACGTGACCCCTTGTGCCTCTTACTTACAAGTATCTAATGCCAAGAAATTTTGGTGTAAAACTACACAAATCAGATGCAGACTCAGGGAACAAGAGCCTGGTTTCACTCAGTAGATAAACAGTCACTGAGGCTCAGTCAAACTAAAGGCATGGCTAAAGTACCTCAAGTGATAAGAAATCATTGGGATTATACAAAAGAAGCTGAAAATTGGGATGGACTTCCTGAAGTGAATCACACATGTACAGGCTGAGTGAGGTAAGGAATTCTTCCTGGCATATTTTCTATTTGTCTCCAAGTTGCTTCTTCTTGTAAATTATACATTTAAATGTGCAGTCTAGTTATATGAGCATAGACATATGCAAATATATCATACAGGACTTGAATTTGTTTTTCTTTACCACAGTTTTTGTTACTGATGAGTACAAAGCATTTTTCTGTGCTTGACATTTCCAAAACCCCAAAGGACTTTTGAAGACCTATATTCATACCAGGGACACTGACCTTGCTCTCAGTGAAACAGGAACTTTCCTCATTGTCCTCACTGATAGGAAAACTGGCATTTTGCTTGGTGATATTTAACTCGTACACAGCCTTGGCTATTCTAATTTTTAAATTTAATTTATTTCCTTACAGGGAAAGTAATACCACTGGGGGCCAGAGATTTTCTACGGTTTTACTGAAATGCCGTAGAGTCTTTAACTTCCACCTGAAGAGCCACCAGAGAAAAACAGAAAGGACCTTGGGTTTAGTGTCTCATCTAAAGGATATTCTAATGTGTTGGCCTCATTATTCACAGCAGAAAAGGCCTTTGTCATGGTCAGATGGCTTTAATGTGTTTCGTATGCTACATAAATTCAAACTTGATGGCTCATTTATTTGTTGGATTGCAGCGTTATTCAACCTAAATGAAGCCTTGGTATTTACTAATAATTTGGGCTCTGGCTGTTGTTTACTTAAGCAAGCAGTGTCCACTGTCTCCTTTGTTGTCTGTATTAAGTTTGGACTCTACTAATTCAAAGAATATTACAGAGAGGGCCAAAAAATTGCAGAGAAAATAACTTTTCATTTGTGGGCAATTATTTACCTAAGCCTTGAAAGATTAGTATTCCAATATTGCAATTTCTGACATCAATTTTGTCAGGGTCAGAAACAACTTCTCAGACTTCATTTAAGCTTCAAAGTACCCCCACAAGGAAATGAGTCATCATTATCCACATTTTGAAGAAGGGCAAATGGGAGGTAAGAGGAGGCTAGACAGCTTATTCCATGTCAAGAGAAAGAGATTGACTAAAATGCTTCCAGAATCCAAATCTGTCTTTTAATCTTAGGACCATATTTCCAGTTGTGATGCAACAATGTTCTTTGATGAAGCTACATACAGCAGTTATCAAACTATGGGGTCACACCACGCCAGAAATGTTCAGAACACTGAGATTCACTTCTACTGTCTAAAAAATGAGACTACATGGCTATAATGAGGAACTATGTAACTATGTGATTATATATAGTGTGCATCGTCAATTCTACCTTATAGAGAGGTTTACCTTTTGATGTGAAGTTTTTTCATAGTGGAATTCTTAAAAAAAACCCTAAGAATTCTACTGTGCCATCTTAGATCTAGTCAAAAACATGAGTAAATGTCCATAACCAAGACAAAAGATACTCTCCCTTCCCACAGAAACAGACAACTGGATTATAGTGAACTGAATATCCACACTGAGAGGAGACCTCATAGCTGTCTATGACTTTCTCACAAGAGGTTTAACTTGGATATTAGGAAAAGGTTCTTCACCCAGAGGGTGGTTGGGCACTGGAACAGGCTCCCCGGGGAAGTGGTCACAGCACCAAGCCTGACAGAGTTCAAGAAGTGCTTGGATAATACCCTCAGGCACATGGTGTGACTTTGGGGGATGGTCTTGTGCAGGGCCAGGTGCTGAACTTTGACAATCCTAGTGGATCCCTTCTAACTCAGGGTATTCTATGATTCTGTGAAAAGCTCAAACTGATGACTGGTTTCATAGTGGAACATCCACAGCTAGGAAATACATAAATATTGTATAAATACCAAATGTTCATTTATGTCACTAATTACACTTTAAAATTATATACATGGATCTTAATTTTCCCTTTTTCCCTTTCCTTGTGGATACAAGTGGGAAATAACTTTAAAACTTAGAAAAAATAATTTTCTGGTGCTGAACGTGGGCATTCTTGGGCCAGTTCTCCCAGTCAAGTTTCTACTACGAAACAGCTGCTGCTTGTTGGATCTCCAGCCAGTTAATAATTTGCCACTCCACCAAATAACTTTTTGAGTGATTTATTAAGTGATTAGGAGTCTGCTCAAATAAATCAAGTGGATTTTATTATCCCAGAAGCAGTAATTCAGCCCCGTAGCAGAAGGAAAGGTGTACCTGGAAGTACAAAACAAATTCTTTACTCAATACCCTTCACTTTCCTCTTGGAACTGCAAAGCGCATTAGCTGTGACTCAAAAACCTGTTTTCTTTTTTCCCTTTCAGTACAGGGCCATGCCAGCATCCAGCCTTGCCGGTGTATGAGGCCCAGCTGGGATGGAGCTAATTTTCCTCAAAGTAGATCTTTTGGTCCTTTGGTTTGGATTTGTGACTGGAACACTGTTGGTAACACAGGGATGGTTTAGCTGTTGCTGGGCAGTGTTTGACACAGAGTTAAGATCTCCTCTGCCTCACCCCACCCCTCCAGTGAGGAGGTTGGGAGTGCACAAGGAGCTGGAGGGGTCACAGTCAGGACAGCTGATGCCAAATGACCCAAGGGATATTCCATACCATATGGCATCATGTTCAGCAATAAACTGAGAGACAGAAGAGTTTCCAAAGATGCTGTTACAGGCAGTGCTGGGCAATGGTCAGCTGGTGAGCAGTGACTGCTTTTTCATCACAGGGTGTCCTTGTCCCCACTCCCCACCTCCCATTAACTGTCTTTATGCCAACCCATGGGTTTTCTTGCTTTTGCCCTTCCAGCTATCTCTGCCATCCTGTTGGAGGGGTAGTGAGAGGCTGGGTGGGTCTGAGCTGCCCACTGGTGCAAACCCATCACAACAAGGTACAAGTTTTTACGCAAAATGTTCAAAGCTTATAAAAATTTCCTGACTCAACTTCCTCTTAAAAGAAGAGCCTGTAGAAATTACCTGCTTAGTAGCTCTTGGATGGCCTTAGTTAGACAAGTTCATCACTGTGAGAAAATGGTGACTCTTGGGTCAGATTATTTAACTTTTTTTGGTGTTGATGTTCTCCTCTCATTTCCTGCTTTACGCTCACTAGCTTGAGTTAGCCCCTCACTCATAAGCACACTAATGTATTGACATTTAGAGAGTTGGTTACACGTCATCGTAATCTCATATCTTAGGAGCAACAAATCTGCTTAAGATTCAGGTGTCACGTAGTAGGGATATGCAACTTACAAAAGGTACAAAAAGCATCAGATATTTTCACTGTATTTGAAAATAACATTGAAGTACACACCTTGTATGATGATTTTATTTTGTTTCCTATAACATGCACCAGCAGTGGAAAAGGATTCTGAAGTAAAGAAGTCATTGGGATATTTGGGATTTTATGGTGGCATACTTCTGCCACAACCATTACACTTTTCCCAGTGAAAGCATTATACATCATTTGCAATGATCCAGCTTTACACATCATGAACACGCACTGTCCTTGGCATGGTTAGAGACCTGGACCTTGCTAAGGTGCAGCTCTGCATCTGCTTCAGGACCAAATGTTTCATAATAGGCACAGCAGAGCTTCCAGTGGAATTACTCAGGCGCACTCCTGTTAACAAAATTTGATAATCCTCTAATAAAAACATCCAATCTGTATCTGGCTTCTACCACATACTACATAACCTTTTAATCCTCAAATTTAATAACATCTGCAGGTTTTGGGAATAAAGTCTTGCAAGTGACAACACAGATGACAACTCATAGGAGGGAAACCTGGAGGCTGAAGATGGAAGAAAGGCTTGTAACAAAATCAAAAGACAAAGAAATGCATTTTTCTCTTTTTTTCCCCCCCCCTGCATCTATCAGTGCAGTTTCTGATGCATTCAGAGGATTGCTTTCCCTTCAAGAAGGCCACAGTAAAATACTTCTGTGTTTTTATTCCTTTTCTGCAGGCATGCTAATGCTGAGAGTAGGAACAACAACGAACCCAAGGATTTCTCCATGAGCCCTGGAAAACAGCTGGTTATCCTATTTAACTGGAACTGAAAGACTCTGCATTCATAAAACATCCCAGCAGGAGCCTTATTTTGTACAAATGTGTACAAACTTCATGGGGGAAATCTGCACCGGCATACCTCATTATATCTAATGGAATACTATTAAGAACTCCATGCCCTATGAGTTGAAAGCCTTCCTGTAAGCAGGTGGCATTCTCAGTCTTGCTTATTAATGCATATATTGGAGCTGGTAAAAACATAGTGCCTTCCTGTGTTTTACCTCCTATCTATCTTCCTTTTTTTCTAGAGCCAAGCATCCGGCTTTGGAGATGCTCGAATCCTTTGTGCTCCTGGGCTGGAATTGACGAGATTCACCTGGTCAGAAATCAGAACCCACAGATCCATACTGCACCTCTGTGGACATCCTCAAACCTGGCACCACATGGGGAGGTTTTTGTTCCACTACACAGTGGAAAAAAAGTAAATGTAAATATAAAAAATACTAAGACCATCTTCAGTGAAGTGCTCTAGAGAAGTGACTATCTTTACTTGCTTTCCCTCAGGATGACCCCTGATTTTATTTATTTATTTATTTTTTATTTATTTAGGAGTTAATCTTCTCAGGGGAGAAACTCAGGTGAAAATATTTACCTCAGATAGAAACTTCAGAGTGTGCAAAATATTTATGTTAACATTCTCAAGGGTAATTTAGCAATTAAAATGTTTTTATTTAATTTTCCTAAAAATAATGTACCCATACTGTGGCCCACTGAAGAGTTCAAGAAAACAATCTTAATGACTTCCACTGGAATGTCAAAATGATTTCAAACAAGGTAAAAAATGCTTGTGTTCCTAATCCCTGGACATCTGATATCCAAACCCAATCTCCACAGGAGAACTTAAACATGTGCACAGGCTTACAAAAGCTACGCAAAACTAAAAGGTGTTAAGGTCAGATGAGGGCTGGAACCTCTGAAATTTCAGACTGTAAATAGGATTTAGGAGTCCATGTTTTCAATGAGACAACAACATTGGATATAATTAACACACACTGTTAAAATTCATCTGTCTCCCAGTGTTTCAGTTATGCTTACAAAAATCAACCCCCTAGGATAAATATGGCTAACAAGGTGGGGAGCCACTTTACCACTAAGACTATTTTTACTCATTAAAAAGTTGCATTTTTGAAATTTTACTGTTCTGAAAGATACAAATGCAACTGTTTTACCACAAACTGCTTTGATAAGTAGTCAGACGTTGAGGTCCTGAACTACTCCCCATAATTTTCAAAGAAGATGGATATCCAACTGTAAGCTATACCTTTTTTTATTATTTCATTTTACATCATCATCCGTGGTGAAATACCTGCTCTGAGAAAGCCTCCAGGAAATCAAGCGCTCTCCTGACCCGCTCAAGGATGAGGAGCCTCCCAAGTGCTGCTGAGTGTCAACTGCATCAAAAGCCCAGGGCTGTCACCGCTCACAAATGCCAGTCAGCAGCATCTGCCTCCACACACAACACCCACGTCTGGGCTCTCATCGGAGCAGGAGCTGCTCTCTGCTGTTAAAGCCAGGTGGGCTTTTGTCCTCATGGAACACGATTGCCCTGGGCTACTGCTGAGCTCTAGCCCACTCTAGTGCAGAGCAGAGCCTTCAGTGACTGCAGGTGTCAGCAAGGATCTAGGGGAAAGGCACTGCACTGTCATTGCAGAGACCCGGGTTCGATTCCCGGTCGGGGCCACTCCCCGGGCAGATGGAGCTCGCTAGCCCTGTAAGGCAATCCATCTACGTCCTGAGGACCTCGCTGCCACCATCCAAGCGTGCTTGGCCCCGGCAGATGAACCTCAGGATTAAAGGGTGGGCTCAGTTCCGCGCACACTGTGTCTCACCTAAAAAATCCAATGCGCAGGCTGGAAGGTGTAAAGACCTTCCCCAGTTCTTCGTTCGCGAAGACTGGCCATTACAGGTCTTGAAGTGCTAATGGGGCTTCTGGTCTGTGGCATGGGAGTGCCAAGATCCTCCTGAAGGTGTAAATAAAGAGTCAACATTTTTCACTTTATTTAGTAACTTCGCATGGACCTATGACTCCACATTAAAATGCAAACTTTGGAATGGGTGTAACTTCCCTGGTTTTGGTGAGGTGTGCCGTCAGTATTGGCAATTGTAATGAAGTGGTGGGGAACGTGGACAAACTGGGAGACTTTCACAAACAGGTGCTGCTTCTTGCAAGAAGTAAAAGGATCAGAAATGGGAACCTTTAGAAATTTATTTAGTCTAGTTAGCACGAATTACCCTAATCTTTCCTTCCATACCTGATGTAACATTAAAATCCAAGGGATCTCATCAACTCTTTTGGCAGAAGGCAGAAAGCAATGTGGGGATTGTGTGCACTTAAAAGGTGGCTTTTCATTAGTTTTTGTATGCTTAAGATTTCAGACACCACTTAATGCCAGGCAGCTCTTCAAAGACACTTTGCTTCTCCCAGGGAAATAATGGTAACACAGACACTTTGAGATAGAGCCAGTGAATGATTTTGGTTCCTATGAAGCCTGGAAATTCTGGGAGGACAGGTGAGGCTTAATCCAGGAGTCACAGCTGCAGAAACAGTACTAAAAGAGGCAAACCTCTTGCATTCACCTGAAAGCCAGAAAGGGAAATGAATAAAAGACATCAGGAAGTTTTTATTTTCTTTCTACAGAAGACTAATCAGTCTTGCATATAGAGAAGACAAGAAATAGGTGATTATCTGAAGTTCACTTACATTGCTAAATATCTTAATTACTATATCCCATGATATTCTTACACACAAGCTGGGATAAAAAATCTGCATCACACTTGTATAAAGCAGGTACAGAGATCGTGGGAAATCTGCACCCAGTCTGGAAACCAGTCAGTTCCAGACTGGTTTCTGGGAAGAGCAGCCTGCCTCGAGTGCAGAAGTTTGTCTTTGTTCAGCTCTATTCAGCCCTTCTGTTAATGACTCAAATGACAGAATAAAAAGTAAACTGATTAAATTCACAGCTGACACCAATCTGGAAGTGTTGTAAATACACTGTGGGGGAGGATTAGAATTCAAAATGTTTGTGACAAGCTGGAGAAACAATAAGGGGTGGGGGAAATAAAAAAAAAAAAAAAAAAAAAAGGAGGTAACTCCATGAAGACAATGGTAAAATCCCATACATGGCAGGAATAGTAACTAATGAAATATAAAATGGAAACAATTGCATAGACAGCAGAAAAGATCAGGCAAAGATCACATTATGATATAGAGAATAATTCAGTCTGCATGACAAGCATGATGGTAGTCCATGCTGGTTGGCTGGTGCACTGAGATGTTTGTCCACTTCTCATCCAGGACTGCACAGTCCATAGGAAAAGGTGACCTACTCAACACATGAGCCTACAAATGTTAGGAGGAAAGCTTAAAAGAATTGGAAATGTTTAGCTGAAAGATGGAAAAGCCACTTCAGAGTTAAACTCTGAAGTCTGAATGAGGCTGATGTAAAGAAGAGAATAATGTGTCCCCCATGTCTGTAGTGGGTACAACCAAACCAGTGGGTCTAATGTGCAGTGAGAACCAGGCTAGAGAGCTGGAAAACCTGTAAGAGAAAGGATAGTGAAGCCACGGGTGATGGCAGATTTTTCAGCAGTGATGTGTTTTAAAGAATTGACAAGCTTAATCATGATTCACGTTGGTATGGTTTGGTACAGTGTCTCTAAATCCCTTTCAGACCATAGCATAGATACAAGACAAAGGGTGATGAAAGGGTGGACACAGCACTGCTTTCCTAGCATTCTTTAAAACAACTTGTATTTCTTGGCACAGTTTGTT
Source organism: Empidonax traillii (assembly GCF_003031625.1). Taxonomy (NCBI): domain Eukaryota; kingdom Metazoa; phylum Chordata; class Aves; order Passeriformes; family Tyrannidae; genus Empidonax; species Empidonax traillii. Next base: position 1,026,298 of record NW_020955318.1, read on the forward strand.
TTCCTCCTACTCTTCAACTGCACCGGATAGCTGTGATAGTGGATAGGCTATTGTTGAAATAAAGCAAAGTGCATCTGTATTGCAACATGTAAATCTAAAGAGTTTAAACTCTCTTATTCTGGAATACTGTCTGCTGTTTGAGTGAAACTGGACCAACCCTTTACATATAACCTTAATAGAAGCTGAACTGAAATGGGTGAAAAAGGACTGGGCCAGTTTGTGACTCTTAAGCAGAAGGCAGGACTTGGCCTGTTGTCAGTGGCTGTGCCTTCTAAGTACACTAAGGACTGAAATATCTGAAAATCATGCTTGGTTCATCTGTGAGGATCATTAGACTTCTGAGACCGTTGCTATTAAGTGTCATAAAAAAAGAAATCGATTTGTACTTAGTTATTTGTAGGTAACCACTGCTCACATATCTGACCTACTGGTCCATCCTTCCTGCAGCTCCTGAGCTGCAACTTGAAGCTCTGTACAGAGTTGAAGCTGTGCAAATATGCACAATTTCTGGAATGTGCATTTTGAAGTTAAAAAAAAAAAATCATCAAGATATTTCCATGTATGGCCATTGGGCACTGAACTTAAGGAAAGTCTTGTGTTTATTTATTGTCTCCTCTCAAACAGCAAACCCCTCATCAGATTAATGCTATGCACTGGAAAGGATAAACATTATGAAAAGGATCAGGGAATAAATGCAAACACAAATAATAATCTATATTATCTAATAGCTGGGTTCCATCCCTACTTTCTGCATTACATATTTATATTTTATATTCACAAGTGAAGATGAAATTCTGTTAAATTAGGTTGACAGACTTAGAACAAGCTTCTGAATGCAGTTTTTCTTAAAAGCTTACTTACAGATCATCTTTCCCTCACTCTCATAAACTAACTTCTTTGCAAGCTATTAAAGAGGAAGAATTTCAAGAATTTTTCAAATTGGCTGATGCAAAGTACTTTGACAGCTGCATGAGCCTCTATTTTCAAGAGAAATTATTCCCTGGAGAGAACAGTGTTGTTTCCCTTTGGTATATTAATTTAATTTTTTTTTATGGGTAATGCCCTGAAAAGTTGGAAATGCTTATAGCTCTTTTGCAAGGATATTATAAATGGATGCTTATCTCAG
>NW_020955318.1:1027543-1144907 GCF_003031625.1 Empidonax traillii
TTCCCTTCCCTTCCCTTCCCTTCCCTTCCCTTCCCTCTTTTCTCCATATAGCAATGGCAAACAAGTTCCTCCACCATGATTTTTGCAGGGAGTGGTGCTGCTCACAGTCCAGTGCCAGCCCTGTGCTCACCACACAGGCTAAAAGTCTAAAACTGCTCGGTCCAGGATGGAACCCTTTGTAAGCACTGGACATCCACAACATTAACAGGCTGTGCCGGACAACACAACAGGTAGTAAATATCCAAAGCCATTGCACCTTCACAGCCATCCTGACAGCACTGCTGCTCCCTAAATCCTGCCCAGCTTGGCAGCACTGCTCATAGCACTACGGACAAAACCCTTAGGCAGGTACCAGGACATGCTGGACATCACACAGGGCTGGTGCACAGAGCACATGATACCACACCAAACTCAGTGCATGGAAGTTTTGGTGCCCTGCAGTCTCCAACTCCATACACCAACAAATGCTGGATGCTCCTGCTGTTGCCTGAGGACCCAGCGGCATAACTGGCTCCCAGAAATGAGCTGAAGAAGCAGATCAGGTGCCCAAAGGTCTTGGCTCTATTTCCTTCAGGCTGCTCCAGCCTCAGCCTTATGTAGAGAAAAGCAGTCACCTCCATCACCCACTCCTGAAGACATAAAAGCTTCCTTCTCTGGGTGTTGTTTTTATGGAGACTCATTCGATCAAATAACCCCTGGGGGCAGATCCAAGTGCAGGAGAAATAAAAAAGGCTACAGCTTGCTACAAAAGGACGCTGTCCTATACAGTGTTTTCTTCATCATGTTTAACTCTGTGCAGGACAAATCAAATGATGTTAAGTCAAACAGCAGGGTAATGCAGTAGGATGATGTCACTGCAAAACAAACCCACCAACCAACCAACCCTGAAGGTCATAGCATGGATGGAGCACTTGTGAGCAGAGTCTGTTATAAAGTCCACTGCAAAGCCCATAAGTAAAGCCAATTTTTTCCTATGTGGTCTAGAGAGCCTCGCAGAAGTTGTTTTGATGACTCTGTCTTGTATAGCCCAGGAAACTTTGTTCATAATCCAGGACATTGTTTGAAACTCAGGATACAAAAGATCCTGTAGAACTGGAACAAAAGCAGAGGTCTATTTTTTAAGCAGTGATTGTAACACAAGTGCATGGTCAGGTCACTGTGGCTTTTCTTCCCAGTAACTGCTGTCTGCTTTAAAGGCTGCTAAGCCCATTATTCGCACCTCTTTGTAACCAGAAAATTAAAACATAGGCAGTGGGTAACAACAGACTTTAATGATCCATCTGGTTAGTACTTAGTGACCATCTTTCAGACTGAGACTGAATGCCAAATCACCCTGGCAATTGCATTTCTTGTAGTTATCAGCCCTTCTCCTTTTTAAAATACATCTTTCTGATGGCAGCCCACAGCTACTATTTCCTTTTCATTCTCTGAAGTGCAGAGCACTACAAATACATCATTTAGCTTTGCTGCAGTCCTTTCTGTCCCTTTGATCATCTCCTTTACACCTTCTGCATTTCTGTTTCACTCTGTGTGTGCAGTACATCAAAAAAGAGCTTTGCAGCAAGTGGGTTTTTCCAGGGACAGAATCCCAGCTGGTGTAAAACAGCACAAACGCCACTGAAGTCAGCAACATTACCGCATTTAAGCTAGCTAAAATTCTGACCCTAATTCTTACTTCAAAATGCATTATTATTCAGCTGAAACTTTACCATTCTCTTGGAGCACTGACTGCTGGCTTGGAAATTTCCTTGCAGAAGTGTTAAACTCAGTTGCAGTTCACTACTTTCTGACTCAAGGAGTAAACGACGAACAATGCTCCTTTCTTCCTCCCATGTGTTGTGTCCCCTTAAAAATTGGTTTATGATGCTAAGAGATAGCTTTTCTAATAGTACCTAGACTGGACACTTTGCTTCCTGCATTTTACAGACTTAAACCATCCCCCTTTGCATGTGGCTAGTCTTAGCTGAACGTTTTTTGAATCTGTTTATAAAATCTGATTACAAAACTTTCAAATGCTTTAAACTCAAGCAATTTCACAATATTACCATGCTGCAAGTATGGATTTCCCCAGCTCAGATACTGCTAGAGAGTGAACTCGGGAAAAGCTGCAAAGGAGGCAGCATTAGGCTTGGGGTAATGGGCCATCCTGGCGCTCGGCCGGAGAGTTCAGCTTCCAGTGAACCCTGCATGGTGCCCAGGAGCACAGTAATCTGAACAACTCATAAATACCCTGAAGAAAAGAAATACCAGCTGATCTATTTCATAGAGTAGGAACTGATGCCCAGAGCTAAAGTAACACATTCAATATCCCAATATTCCAAGACAAAGTTAACTCTGTATTTCTACTCCCTGGCTAGAGATGGAAGTAGCTGACATTGCCTTAGCTCTACTCTGTCAGACAGAAAGAAAAAAAATTGGCTCTCAGATAACTGAGTATCTTGGGTCTGATGTAGTATATGACACCAGTAAGATTATCACATACAATTTTACCATTCCAGAAGCTGACAGTCCCATTCCTTACCCAGCTGGCAGGAGATGTAAACTGGGAAAAAGGATTTTCTTCCTATTTTCTTGCATTGAGAATTGTCCCAGATTAATAAGAGCTACTCTTTTCTCTCTACAGAAATCTCAGCCTGTTAAGTCGCTCTTGTGACAGCAGAATCCACGTTTCAGCTGCAGCAGTGGGAAGTGCTGTAGGCAGGGCGATGCCCCCGAGAGGAGAGCATTTCTCAGTTCATGGGATGATGAAACACCCGTGAACTCTCCGCGCTCCAGCCAGATTCTGAGCAACTTCTCTGCACCTCAGTCTGATGTTGCACTGCCTCGGTACTGCTCACTTCTCTCTTAGGAAAGAAATCACTGCTGTTCCAAAAGAAAAGAAGAAAAAAGGCCTCAGCAGAGAAGGTAACTTGGCAAGTAAAGCAGCAGACACTAACTAGCAATAAAACTTCAAAAAGAGGCCTCATTAGCATGTACCTCAGCACCTACAGTTTAAACTCATGTTTTAAAAACACAGAAACTTTTGTGTACATCTGTGTAGGACACTTTATGTTGCTCAAGCACCACTTTCGACTAAAGAAGAAATGAAAACGTAAACCAGCTCCACGACAACCCACACACAAGTGAGGAAACTGCCCAACTGTGCCTTAATAAAGCTCCTTCCTCTCCCCTCCCTGCCTGCTGAAGTTCACTTGTTTTAGATAAGTGCATGAAGTCACCAAAAGGCAAAATAATTTCAAAACTTCATGGCCTTCCTTTTTCCTTTTGTTTTTTTTTTTTTTTCTTTTGAAATGTCGGTGAAGACCGAGAGCCAGACTAACAAACTCACCAAGAAAGGATAAACACTTCACTCTGCCCAAAACAAAAATGCCTACAACTTTTCCCCCTCCCTTCCTCCCCGCCTCCCTCCCCTCCCATGGTTCTCCCGGTGACGCCTCCCCTGAGCCAGCGTTACCTAATTTCTTCACAAACACGCAGTTCCTATAAGCATCACCTTCAAGCAGCTCTGGCCGTCTGATCACACCTCGGTTTGGGGGAGCAGAGGCGAAGAGCTACTACCGAGGGGCTCTGCAAGGTAATCAACTTGTTGGATTTTCCTTTTTGCTTGTAATGCCTAACTAGTGGTTAAGTAGATGGACCAAGAAAAAAACTCCTGGCAAACTGTCTTGCTGGAATTCTTGGAGGAGAAAAGTCTCAGTACAAACTCAGAAACGGATTTAAGAACATTTTGGCTTGCTTGCTTCCTGCAGGGAAACAGAGGCAGTTTTTAAGATCAAGATCTAATGTAAACTAAAAAATTATTACTATTTCTTTTAGTCATTGCTGTAAGTTACATGTGTTTAAACACACATGCATTCTGATTTTAGTTTCGGTTCATCACATTAGACAGATCTGGCAAGCAGCAGTCCCCCGGGACCATGTTCCAGCTGTTTCACTCAGCTCCCCACTGGCTGCATGTCTTTCTCTCCAGCCATACACTGCAAAACATCCTGAATTCTTTGTACCTTCCTGTACCTTTTGCAGGCTCTGAATTGCCAAGATGCTTCTGATTCTTTCTCTGGTCACTGGGCTCGCCTTGTCTGCTTCTAGTGTCCTGACAGACAAGGAAGCTGATCCACGCCAAGAGTCACTGCATGAAATACAGAAACAAGTGAACGACCTCTGGCAGAATTTGCTCTATCCAGTAACACGTGGGAATGAGACTGATGGGATGATTTATGCCACTTGTGAAATGAAGCCCAGCTCCAAAATAGATGCCGACAAGCCACAGGTGACTGGACAAGTCTTATTCAGGCAGTATTACCCACATGGAAGATTGGAAGCCATTTTTCACTTGGATGGGTTTCCACTGGATAACAATCAATCCAGTAGAGCTATACATATCCACGAGCTTGGAGACCTCAGCAATGGCTGTGATTCTACAGGAGGACACTACAACCCTTTCAGAGTGAATCACCCCCGTCACCCAGGGGATTTTGGCAACTTTCTTCCTAAGGAAGGCAAAATCAGAAAATACAAAACAAATCTCTCTGCCACGATCTTTGGCCCATATTCCATCATGGGCAGATCTGTTGTGATCCACGAGCAGGAAGACGACATGGGCAAGGGCAATAATAAGGCCAGTTTGGAAAATGGAAATGCTGGGAAACGTCTGGCTTGCTGTGTGATCGGGATATGCAACAAGAACTTGTGGGAAGAGAAACTGCCTGAGGTTACAGACAAGAAGAAGAGAGGGCTCAACAAACGTACACAGAACCAGGCTTAAGTGAAGACCCAAAGCCAGCTACAGCCTGGGCAGCACAAGGTAACTCAGGCTGCACTGCTGCCCACTAAGGTATATGGCTAAAGGATTCCTGTTTCCATCTGCTTGCTTCTCTATGAAATGCAGATCACTTTGTAGAGCCTCCTTTCTGTAAGCCCATCAATAAAAACAGCATCAACTCAACACTGTGATGTGTTTTCTTGAAGACAAAAGATCCTACTTTATGCAGGGAACTGAATGCATGTAAGTAAGAGTGCTGATGGATATGGTGGATAGACTAAAGAGTCTGTGCTGAAAGGGGCTCTTAAGGGATACTAAAGGAGAAGAAGTTACTGAGTAAGAATTTGCCGCTCCTTAGTTGCTACTCAGTATTTAGCTGCAAACCCGAAAAGAAAAAAGGTCTTTATGCTTTCTCTGTGATGGGTGTTGTGTTGCAAGACCTTGGTAATGGACTTCCCCTAGAAATAAGGAAAAGTACACACATTTCTGTGTTGAACTCTAGGTCCATTATGTTATTCCAATTGTATAAGCCTCTAGTTTGTGCCTGTTAGTAACCGAGTTGTATACAAAAGACTTAATGCTGCTTAGACAATGACAAAGTTAGCAGATCAGAGAGAAATATTATTTTCAAAGCAAAAAAATACCAAGTGTGTTACTTCATACAAAAATGTGGGAAGTAAATCAGTCAGTTTAGGTTGGGAGAAGTGACAGTGAAGATTTGTCACATAACTTTCAGACTTAAAACTCTCAATAAGGCTTGATTTTTTTAATTTAACTCAGTAAGAATACTAAAACACCATTCCATGGCTATCAATCATCTGATACTGAGAAGAGAAAAGGAACCAAGCAGGTAGAACAAGCATATCAGGAAATGTTTTTATTAAAGATGACAAAACATATTAATACAGTTGAACCACGTTGTGCTGTTAATCCAGGCAGCAACAAAAGAAAGGTTTGCAAATAAATTAAACTGCATAATTTAGAAAGTAAACTACAAAACAGAAGCTGGTAAACAAAATGCTATCTTTTAGAAATGTAGCAGACTTTCAACTTAATCGCAGTTAAGATTTTGAAATACATTCCTGAGCTCAGAGGGATTAAAGAAATTCCACTGTCTTTATTATACAAATTCCCATATGCTTAAAAATAGTCTCACTTACAAAAGCAGCAGCATTCTAAAAGAATGCTTCTTAATCTGTTATTTTCACACACTTATTTTACAAATTCAGTGAACATTGTTTTTCCAATAACCACAACATGATACTTTCAAATGAAATCCTTCTCACACATAATGCATGAATTCACTTTTAGATGAGACGACCTCCTTAAAATCGGTTTGTGAAATGTACCTTCTCCATATCCCTGCCACGACACTCCCTTCCCACTTTGCCTCCCCAAAGCCCAACACCAAAAAGGCTTATATGTCTGGTTGTGATTTCTTCATTTTTAAAGAACTAGAAAAAGGTAACACAGGTCTGAAAAAAAAACCCCAAAGCTAAACAAACAAAACCACTCCCCCCAAACCTAAGGTATGTTCATCCACAACAAAACACTAATTAGATTTACTGGGGAAAAAAATCCCCATTGTTCTAATAGCACAACGATGTCAATTAAAGCAATATCTGAGGAAGTTACTGGCAAGAATATTTAATTATCTAGAGCAGCAACAGTGTCTCACTTTTACAAGTGTCCTGGCTTTGAAGTCATGTTCCTGGGAGGAGGCTAAAAACGTAGCTGATACACATTTGCTAGGGCAGGAAGGAGAGGGGCAGTATTGCAGCAGTGACATCGCATTGAAAATGAGGTTTTCAGAGATCTAGGCATCTTACTGGAATGTAGTGATTGCAAAGATAAAAGTGGCAGCCAGAGAGAGAATGGTGTGAGGACAATTACAGAGATGTCCTAATTGTTGGGTTGTTACATCACTATGCTCTCACAGAAAAGACATAGTGGAAAGAGTCAACGAATGAGGCACTAAAAAGCCACTAAAAGTGTTGGTCTAGCACTGCCTCTACCTGCTCAAAGTTTTACACCAACCCTTCAGTAACTAATAGCATTAACTGGCTGTTAAGGGACCGGGAGCAAAATGCTCATTCACCATCTCTGGGTCAGGAAAGACACAGGACAGGGAACCAGTAAAATATTTCTGAGCTCAACTACGTGAAATCTTATTCTTATTTGCTTGCCTCAGTTCTGGCTGCATTGATATTTAGCTCCGTGCAGTATCAGACTGTGAAAGATGGAAAAGAACACATCTTGAATAAAATGCTACTTAACGTGACATTCAGACACTAAAGGAAAAAATCCTGCCACCTTCTCTTGGAGATTTCAGTTTCTACAGCTATTTCTCTTCTGACTGTCACACAAATGAGTCAATAATGCAGTCAGTAACAATTACTGGAAACAGCCCAACAGTCTTTCAAATACTTAAACTCCTCTTGTGTTTTTTTTCAGGTAATCAAGAACTTAAACGGTGATGAGGATAATAAAAACTTTTTACTGCTTCATGTCCTTAATATACCTAAATATACAGGTAGCTTTTGTTCCTTAGGGCTGCTGCTTAACATCAGTGGAATGTTGCAATGTCCAATAATCTTTAAAGAGAAAGTAAACATACTGGAGGAGCACTGGGAGTATGGCTTTATATCCTGCAGACAGATACTGAAAGGGTTACACGAATGCACCTGCTAAGGAAAACACATGAGAACAGAGACAAGCCACATTTTTCACCTTCCCACTATCACCCCTTACACTGATATGTAATAATTTACATACAGCTTTTCTTCTGCTGAATACAAACTGTTCATGGACTCTGACACCTTGATTATGGCAACACCTGCTAGCTCATCTTCCACATACAGAAGAGTTTGTCAGTACTGCTAATATAAACTCTCCTTATTCAGTAGCTGGCAAGTGGGCTGTAAAAATTTGCAGCTGGCAGTTATTTGTCAAAGAAGTACTCAATCTGGGAGGGATCTTCCTTTTTATTAGTAGTATTTTATTAAATTTGGTTTAATTCTCTCTGATTGGTTTCAAGTTCTAGGAATGAGAAATGAACATTTACAGACAATTAGGTCCCAAGCCAGCAGAAAAATTGCCTTGACGGCTGCTGGCCCATAGAAGCTCCACAGCTGCCGAGAGTATTCCTTGTGCTACAAACAGGAGAGGAAGGACCTGCCTCCCCTTCTCCAGCAGCTGCTAATTCCAATGTTAAGTATTCCCTCGTTGCTGCCTTCCTAGAAGCACAGTGGCACAGTTCCAGCATCAGGATTGAGCTAGGGAATGACACAGCAGCCTCCCTTTTCCCCAGTTATTATAGGAATGTTTTCCTATGACTAAACATCTTCAAAAGAAGAAGTTTAAGAAAGTGGCAACAATGCAAATAATCCTTCTACCATACCATAGACTGGTGAAACGAGGAGGAAAGGAAGAGTTATCCTTAATTCCAAATCATAAGAAAATAAAAAAAGAGACAGATTCCTTTAGAAAGGAGAACACAGATGGAGTTGGCTGAAATCTACCACCTGTTTACTCAGCTCGAGGGCTGTTCCAGCTCCTTTAAGTTGAGGAATGCAATTCCAGGAACTGAGAGAGCCAAGCAGGTGGACAGGGCATCACTGGTTCTCCTCTTGCTGTTTTCCTTGCTTTGGAACAGCAGTGCTGTTTCACTCAGTAAGACTTCTGGCTTCTCTGATGATATTTTCTTCAGAGCTTCATTAAATTGGGTTCTCAGTATCTGGTGAAATAACTCCATTTTCATGAGATGAGCTGGGAAAGGGAAGGAAAAATTTTGTACAGTTGTCAAAACATAAAGGTATAAAGGTTTATAATGAGACAGCTATATACATGCAGGGATGGCTTTCAGAAACTTCCTGTAAGGGAACAGGGATCTTATTCTAAGGATGTACTTACAGTCACTGTACGTAAAGAGAACCAGAGCGCAGTCTGAGAAAGAAGCAAAACCTTGCAGCCTTTAAATGCTTCTCAATTTATCACCCTTGAGAGACATTTCTAAACATAAAATACAGTCCAGCACTAGGACCATACATGTTACAGGAGCCCAGTGATAACATGATAAATGATTATCCTTGGCCTCTTTGCTACACTAATGTAAATTACATCAATCTATGTAGAAACTTCAAATCATTACAAAACCCCAACAGGATTAAATCTCATCACTAATTCTTTCCCTTGGGTAATTTACAGTTTTGGTACACTACAACCAAAAGTAACAGAAAGACATCTTTTTTAAACAAATATTAACAGTTCAATGTAAAATAATCAACCCCACGGCACACTGTTTCACTGATCATATTTGCAACAGCACAGACTGCAAAGGGATTACAGTGAGATGCTCGAGGGCCTGGATTTCGTACCTCAAGCCAAACTGTTATCCAAATATTCACAGTTTTCAGCAGCATCAGATGGTTTCTTGTTTTCAGATTCAGAGAGCTCCTCAAAGCTGTTATTTGTGTCTGCAGTTGTAACACTGAGCCCTCCGTGCCTTCCAGGGTCTTCAGTATGCACCACATCCATGGAGCTGCTATTTTGATCCCCTCTTTCATTTGGAATTTCACAGTTGCTCTCTGAGGTTTCGTCATTGTCTTTCAGGGCCTCAGTTTCGCCTGTTTGTTCATTCTCAGAGGTTGAGGGGTCTGTGGGGTCAGATGGGTCAGGGCTGGAAAGTGGGAACTCTCCCTCTGATGAACCATTAAGGTCTGCTCCAGCTACCATGTTCTGCTCCCCTGCAGAAATGCCTGATCTTTTCCCTTCCAGTTCTGCAACTGTCAGTTTAATTATCTGACTTCCAAGCTTGTTTATTTCTTCTTTCTCAGAAGGTAGCTGGGGCAATGAAGGATAAAAATGTTTATTTTTGTTTCTGTTATTTAAATTTGTTCCCTCTGGAGCCATAGAATCACTTGCAACAGCACAAGTTTCATCACATTCTCCCTTCTGTTCTGCTGAAAGAGAAATGGAACAGTGAAATGCTTGAGTCAGACGCAGGTGTTTTTATGTATCTGTTCTGAAGAGCATCACCACCAATGCCAGACCACAGAGATGTTTACTTCAGTAAGGAATTTTTAAGAGTTCTTCCCTATCCAATCCCAGGCCCATTTCTTAAATGATAAGAAATCAACACTAAGTTTCTTGCTGGATCTGGCCCTGTTTTGGAGCCTGTTTTTCCTCAACACCAACAACTCTTAAGAGTCAGTCAATACAATACTGTAGAAGAGCAGGGTCATGCAAACTTTTTCAAAGGAATATCAACTCCAAGGAAGGCACTTAGCTACAGAAATTTTTGGCACAGATTACAGTTAATCCCCACATCACTACTGCTTTCAGGGGTTAACACAAGCTCCATTTATTTGAAGATTTTCACAGGCTTTCATCCAATAATGAAGTTTTGTTATTGGTCCCGCAATGTTTCTCCTAACATAAAAGATTATTTTGATTAGGGTAACAGCATAAAACAAAGCAGCAGTGGAAGAATTTTAAATATACCACTACACCAAAAGGCAAACACAGAACAAAATGTCAGAACAGAGAAAACAGCAATGTGTAAACAAACAGCTTTGTGAAAGAGGAAGTGTTTGTCCTCATACCATTAGACGACAAAGGACCTCATTGAAAATAAGCTTGCAAAGTGAAGTAACAGAAATTAGGAAAGGCCAGAAGTATGGCTTCACTGACAGCTTAAAATGACTCTTGCCACGCAGATGCATTACATTTCAGTATGTCAGCAATTACTCTGTTTCTCTCACGGGAATCCTGCCTCACCAGGGCACAGGACAGTCCTGCTGCAGGGAGGACCAGCCTACTGTCTCTATCAGACCTGCCTCATTTATAATTTGGGAGCTACCCAGTGAGTGAGACAAGGGTTGCCATGAAGGGAACAGACGCTCTTACTACCATTAGGATGCAATGCTGAAGACCTGGAATTTAAGTCTGTGGGAAAGGCAGGGATAAATTAACTTTCAAAAGGTGATCACCCACTGGATCTAATCCTCATTATCTGAGCAGTCAGCTGGAAACCTCGGAGCTGGATGTGCAGGACTGCTCTGCTCAAGTTGTGTATCAAACTGCTCAAATAAGAGCCAAAATGTATGTACCTTAAACTGGCACTTGAAATTAGCAGGGGCTCTACCTTATTCTTTGCATGCCTCAGTTTCTTCCCTCTTACAGTAGGATAACACCAACCTATCACCTTGCTGCAATTTGCTGATGACAAATTGTTTCAGAGCACTAAATCACCAGAGGAAAGTTCATAGAAAAACAGTACTGTTGCCTTCAGGAACACTTGAAACGGCACCCAGGGACAATGCAATCAAAAATGGAGCAGAAAAAACCCATGAATAGCTGTTCATTAGCAGCTGTGATACTCAAGTACAATCTGCCCCATGACACTCTGCATCAGAAAAAGGGATTCTTTAATTCATATGACTGCACGATGTCATTATGGAATTTCACACAGGAAGTACACAGTTTCTCCTACAGACATCCACCATCTAGATTAACTGAAACAATGATAAGTACAGACTAAAGGAAGCTTTGATGAGACCAGGGTAAGTGGATAGATCGGATAAAAAAAGCCCTCTGATTACCTGCAGATCTAGCTAGGGCAACCCTTAATGCATCATAGGAAGTTCTGATAAAGATAGCATGTTTGTGCAAAAGCTAAAAACGTTTCTTGGAGTTAACAGGCACCAACTATCAGTGGTACTGTCTAAAAGATCATTTCTGACCAATGTGACTTCAGGCCTAATACTTAAAGATACATAAGAATTTCATTGCTATTCTGATTATGAACTGTTTTCACTCAACTGATCATTCAATAATAGGAAAATAAAAGTGGTTTTGTTTTCATTTCAGTAATACTTTAAACCAAGAGCATACTTGCTTGGCAAATGAAGGCAGATAAACACATTCCTATATTCTTCCCAGCTGCCAAGCTGCCCCAGATTTTGGAGGTACATGGTATAGATGAAAAATTGCAATATGCACCAAGCTCTTAAAGCTCAGCAGCAGTCATTCTCTATGCAGAGTGGTACAAAAGGCACCAGTGCATCACTCCCATGTAGATGCTGAATGCAGAAGAGCTGTGTGACTCCAAGCACAGGGACATGCCCTGCAGCCAAAACCACACTGCTTCCTTTCCAGGCTTTGAAGGGAAGATAGCAGCCCAAACCTCCTTCAGGAGAAGGATCTGGAGTAGCAGAACAGGTTACTGTTGCTCCAGCTACTTCTAGAAGCTATGGCTTTCCCCCCATGGCTGGTAGTATATATGTGCTCATCTATGTCACAGAAACATTGGCCCAGTTTAATTATCACAGAAGCAAGTTTTGTCTGAGTTCTCAGTGCAGGTTCTCAGTTACACTGAGACACAGGCAAGGGAGAAACCAAGCTGTTTGGACAGGCAGAACAGGAATTTATTAACCTACTCCAGTTTAGTGACAGAATTTCTGTGATCGGCCTTGTTGATTGACTCTTGTTATGCTCATGGGACGGAGAGGAGGAAAGAAGGTGATGAGCTACTGGGATTCTTCCTGTGACTGCCACAGGTCTTAATCCTTGCCTGTCTTTTCCTCTCCAAGGCTAGTTTCTTCTGCTCTTCTCTTCCTCTCCCTATTTCTCAGCTCCTGCTCCATATCCCTTTGTTTATCCAGTCCCTACACTCACTCTGCCCATTTCTCAGCCACCTTTCTTTTTATCACATCTTGCTTTCACTGCCCATTCCTCACTCCTGTGCTCTGACCTCTGCTCAGACAGATGCAGGTTCCCCCTCACTCGGGCTTTCTGTCAATCCCAATCTACTCTAGTCTTTCCATCACTCAAGAGTCCTGATTTCAGTCTTTCTAGGTTTTGTTCCCTATAAGTTTGTATTATCTTGAAGGAACTCTGCATACAGAGTTTTACCAGCACAAAGCAAACTCAACAGAATCATTGGTTTGTTTTTCATTGTTTCTAGCAGATGAGATTTGAAAGAGAATCATTTAAAACAGGGTGAAAACTGCAGCCTTTTTTCTCTGAGTGGAAACCTTTTCCCCACATTTCAAATTCCTTTCAGTTATAGATACACTACATTCTTGCATGTTGAAAAAAAACCCCTCAAACCCAAAATAACAACAGACAAAAAAAGCCCACCAAAACCACGTGGTCATCAGTATTTAACACCAAAAAAAGTCATTTGGCTGTCATTAAAAAAAAGTCAGCTGAAGTAGAAAACACAGCATGGAAGGCTTCAGCACAGAGCTAAGGTTTGGCAGTGTTACAAAGCAACAGCAACAGGGTCTGATGAGATGTGACAGGCAGATCAGACTGCCTGTCTGATCAGCCTGTTATCACAATGTAATACCAGCCTCACCTAGGACAAATACCTAAAGGAAAGAGCATAATGCCACCAAGAAAATACTTTCAGTAACTGCAGATTTAATTAAAAATCAACAATTAAGCAGGCAAAAAGTAAATATTTATGAGTTATTATTACTCACCAGAGAGCTATTCGCTGAAGTTTCAATTCGTATTTTTAGCAAAAATATCAGCTGATCAAGATCATGAAAAAAATCAGTCTGGCTCTCAGGTTTTATCAGATGACATGGACTATAAAGTTAAGATTAAGCCACAATCTATTTAGTTTCAGCACTAACAAATAAATTGTTTATGATGCTTCATTAGTAGCTGAGAAAGATCTGGGCATACCAAAATGTTATGCCCATTAAAGAGCTTATCCAAATGCCAATCAGCAAGCATAATAATCCATCTCCTATCCATTATGAAAAACTATGGGGAAAAAAAAAATCAAGGTTATCAGCAAAACACTATCTTCTGCTACTGTCAAGTAAAGTTAAGCTTGACTTTGGAGGGATGTTAGGGCTTGCTATTGGAGAAGGATTTTTAACAAAAAGCATGCAAGACTATAAAAAAGCAGCCAATTTCTCCAGGAAAATGAATCGGGTATTTCAATTTACTGGGCACAATCAGGAAGCCATTCATCTAGGTATCACCTATAACGCAGGAAAGTGCTAAGCCGGTTCCACAGACTGCTTCCTACCGTGCATTTTAACTGAGGGGGAAAGCGCAGGAATCAGTTAACTGTAACACAGATGGCATGAATAACTTCTCACAGTATCAAGTTACCTGGCTGGAAAATTCTTTGAGGTGTAGGGCCTGATCCCTAGTCCTGTGCAATCTATTCAATAGCAATTTTTCAGTCGTGTCTTTGCTATTCCTACTGGGACCACCTATCTGTTTTACTTGTGGATGATTTATTCAACCTCTGTGACCACTGAAAACTTGCCTTCTGCTATCCCAGCACGAAAATTTACTACATTTTATTTGGAAAGCAATGAGTGCTCAGCTCTCATCATGTTCCTTACGTTCCAGGTACTCACCTCGTACTTCAGCTTTCTGTGGCTTATCAGGAAGCGCCAACGGTGACCTGGAACGCTGCAGCACGGGCAGGGTGGGGTCACTGAATGTTATCGTATCCTTTCCACCTGCAACAATCTCAGTGTTAGAGCTGATAATCCACCCATTACATCCATTGGGCACTAACGATACCCAAACACATCCTACAGTTTTTTAGCAATGTTACGGAAAGGTACAGAACGGGAGAAGCATCTCAAATGATCCTTTTGGAGCATGGAAAAAACCCCTCTGTACTGGGTCTGGAATATGCAAGTCAAATGCAGAAAAGGTGTATGTTTTTACCTGCAGTACTGAGTAAAGGCCAGATTTTGGAAGACCAGGTGCTGTATGCAGCAAATGGTACTAGCAATTAGCATTCAATTACAAATATTAGTAATCAGATCATACCAAAAGTTTCACAGAGAATAATGGATCATTTGCATGCTATTACAAGCAGGTGTTCAGCACTGACTCTTTATTACTCTGCATCATGTGATACAAGAAGGTTCATAATTAATGTAGTTTTACACTCCAGACTTACATATTATTCTACAATACTCCCTTAATAAATACTAAAAGCTTAGCTTAACTAAGAGGGACCAAACAAGTACACATTGCTGGGGAACGGGAGGGATTTTAATCTGAAAATTACAAAAACATTTCTGAGCATTTTAGTTTTAAACCAAATGGAAAAGGGCAATTTTCCAGCTCTTTTGCAGACAAAATAATGCAAGAAACTCTTCATCTGAGGACTCTGCTGTAGATGCCTAGTCTTTACATATTTTAGCAATACAAAGAGCAACACCTGCAGATCCTTTAGGAAGTCCTACACCATTCAGGATGGTCATGTTTCTAGTAACTGTCACTGCCTTAAACCTAGAGAGGAAACAGCAGGAAATGTGCAAGATCAGCTAAGTGTAGTGTTTGTGTGGCCTCCAGAACAACTGCAAGCTACTGTCCTATTCATCTCCATGAGAACGGACATTTATGTAACAACCGCTTCTCCCATCTAAATCTGTTTGCACCTTTCACCTTAATGCAACATCCTAAATCTAATCACCCATCCAAGACCAAGACTTTCATAAGAGCACCGGCTTAGGAGACACCCCAAATAAATCCAGCTCTGAGGAAATTCTGGTACCTACGAGGGGATAATGAAAGGGAAGCTGTTCCCATGGAGTCTCACTGGACTGCCCCAATCCCTAACTCCTTTTGAAGGCATTGGCTGCAAATACCTTGATCCTGAAGATATTAATGATGTTTTTATACCCTTTACCCCTATGTCGGGCAATACATTGCAGCAATATGAATGCAATTAATGCCTCTGAAACAAGGATCTTGTCAAGCTTTGGTCCCTGAAGTATTCATCAGAATTCTGCCTTTGCCACAGTCAGTAATAAAAACCAATATTAACTAGCAGCAAAGAGGAGAACCCGCCCCCCCCAGTGTAAGACAAAATTATTTAAAAACAAAAAAAAAGGCAAACCAAATCCGACAGCTATTTCAAAATGCAAGAGCCCCCAGATGAATGTACTTTTCTGTAACAGTGAAGGAATTTTGTGCTGGAAGAAATAAATCATACAGGGAAGAACTAGCGGTATGAAAACACCCAACAGATAGTCACTCCAGTCAAATGCAGCCACATATCCAAAAATATACAAAAGAATCCAACAGAGGAAGTAAAAAGATGATGAATAAAAAAATTGAGGGGAGGTTTTAACAGGAAAGTAGAAAGCAGAGTATTTTTTTTAATTTAATAAAAAAAGTAAAGCCTGAGCTGAAGTTCCTGGAGATTGCAAGACAAGCTTCAAAAAAGATATTTCTTGACTTCCAGCCAGCATTTACACAGTAAACAAATTTACTTTCCAATTTTTCTCTGAAAACCAACCTGGTTACAGAAAATAAAGCTAAGCTCAGTATCCACACATCTTAACAAGAGATGTGGCTCAAAGAGTCGGATGCATATTTATTTATTAACAGCGACTCATATCCATTCATGAAGGAGGGACATAGGGGTACTGCTACATTCTGAGAATTGTGATCTGAAGTTGGATTACACACAAGGAATTTCAACTATCTGCTCTGTAAACTCAATTTCATAACCTTCATGTTCCTCTAATGAATTTTTCAAGAACTTTAGTGAAAAGTACACAGATTTCAAAATACATAGAAGTTTTCAGTAGTAGTAAATTTTTCATTTTCCTCTCCAGGGTTGGGTATCCTCTTATAGCCTCTGCTGCACCCCACGCCACTGTAAGTGGCTGCAGCCACAGCAGCTGCTGAGCCCATTAACTCTCCCTTGCCCCTGCTCTGTGCCGATTACTGCAGAGCAAGACGCAGCCACGGAACTCTCTTATCATCCCACACAGGAAAAGGATGAGTCATGGACAGTCCTTTTCTTAGACTTTCTTTTTCAGTGGAAATCTGGAATTTTCTGGAAATTGTATATTTTGAAAAAATACAGTATTACTTATCTGAATGTCTAATGACATCAGATTGTGAGAGGAATAAGGTGGTGTTTACTATATACTCTTACTGAATACATTTAACATACTACGTGCGCGTATCTGAACCACAACGTACCCAAGATAAAGCAAAGAATTAAATGTTTCTGTGAACATCACATTCTCTGCTCCCTTCTCAAGGCAAGTAGGATCATAAAAAGATAATCAAAGCCAAATCTATGCCCAAGCTTGCTTCCTTTTCAGCAGTGCAAATAAACCTCACAAGAGATTCACTTAATTAAAGCCTGTATTCCAAGCAGGGGAATCTAAAGCCTGTGGTAGGCAGAACTTCTACAGAAAATGAAATATGCTACTGGTTTCACCTTTTCAAAAATTAAATGTGCACTTCCTCTTGATTTAGCTTTCCCATAGTTCATTCATACATTTCTCAAAAAGCAGATGACAAATATGTCACCTAACAAAAAATCAGAAGCATTCAAAATTTTTCTTCAGTAGGATCGAGTATATTAACACCATTTGGAAGATATTCTTATCATGCTGACAGTGGATGTTATAAATGTTATATGAACAATGATATCCAAGTAGGAACATTAACTTCAGATTAAAAACATGAAATTTATAATGTGCATTTCCTTCAGTGCTAGAATGAACATCAGTTTTTATCTGCATTTTTTTTAATGATGAAAACTTCGACTCACAACCAAATAATATTTTTTTGCTCTGGATTTAAGACTAACTAGAAGAGATACTCCGTATGTTCTGCTCCTCACCCAAACCAACATTTAGCAGCAGAATCCACTGTGGTATTCCCACACTATTTGTTACACACTGTTATTTTACGGAGCGGAAGTTTTACACGCTCTGAAAAGAAAACTGGTGACCCACCAGGTGTTGCAATGCTCTTTCTGACCACCTCGGGATTAGAGTGCACTTGGAAACAAAAGTGCAGTTCTGATTTAAAGGGCAAGCAACAAATCAACAAACCTTGGGGCTCAACAGAACTCTCAATCCAGTGTAAAATTCCTTTAGAACTTTTAAGATCATCCTCTCTTACTATTTTCCTTAATGTAAATGAACTGTCGTGTAGGGGAGCCTCTATTTCTCCTGTGGTCATCTAACTCATTTGACTGAACATCTTAATCTGCTGGATAGAAAAATGTTCAGATAACATTTCCATTTCCATTTATTTACATGCACTGACAATATTTAACGTACTGCTAAAATCAGTTACTAAAAATATACGTTAAGCAGAACCTACTCCCAAATCCCACTGAGACACTGTAGCTCAGGCCTTCAGGCAGCAAAAGAAAGGAAGGAAAGAGACAGTTGTTATTGTATCGACATTAATTTGTTTTCTTATCTACAGAGATCAACAGTGGTGCAAGAAGTTCCCACTTCCATTTCTTAAAATACATTTTGCAAAGATTAGAAATGCTACACTTGTGAATGTAAAAATTTCATGGAACACTATTTTAAGAAAACAACACAAAACAAAACAAACAAACCCCTATGGTACCTTGAACCAGTGAGTTTATAATACATATCTGTGCTAATGTACAAAACTGCTTTAGCAGGGTCTTTTAGACAAATATTTCACTGGCATCTTTTGGAGAATATAGGAGGGACAAATGCACTAAAGCACACTATGCATGTTAGGTGACTAACTGAGGAGTAATCCATGGAAACAAATTTGGGACCTGTAGTTCTGGAAAGAGCCAAGAGAGCCAGTTCCAGAGAGGTGATTGAGAATGCCCACAGTGGGCAAGCTGAAGTGGAAACACACCACATCAGCCCAAACAGATGAACAGCGCAGGTTTGTCACAGGAGCTCTTCGGCTCTCTTAAATGTTTTCTTCTGCATGTAAAGGTTAGGTGGAAAAAACACAGAGCCAAAAAAACAGAAGCCTAAACCACACTCCCTCCCACCCCCAGCAGCACCGATAGGAAGCTGTAAACAACAAAGCCTAATGATGCAAACACCAACAATGGAGTAGCATAATTTACAGTGGTTAAAGAAGACACAATTAGGTGTAATGGGAAGAAAAGAAGCAAAAAAGTAAATGTAAATTAAATATTGCACATTTTCCTAACAATGAGGTCTATTAGGAAGCAGATTAATCTCCCATTACTTGAGTAATTCAAAACCAAATAGAATACTTAAGACACTACAGGGAATGAACCTGTTCTGGAGACATGGACTAGAAAATTTAGGACCATTTACATTTCCAGTTTCTAAGAGTTTACGATTCTACAGAAAAACATTTTAGAAACAGTGAAAAAATCAATGGAAGTTACAAGAAGCACAAAATTAATAAATAAAAGTTGTTAAAAAACATAATGGCCAATAACCTTTGTAATATTTTATACGATGTTTAAATAAAATAGTTTCTTTTTGTTTTGTCTGTAGTCTATGGAAATAATTTGATTTTTCCCAACATTTAAATCCTTTTTTTCAGTATTTTTCAGGTTTTTTTCAATGCATATCAGACTTAAGAGTTAAAAAGTCTACTGATTTTTGGCTTCAACCTAATAAATATTAGACAATTCTAATTTTGCAAATGTGCTGAAAAGAACATTTGCAAAATAACTGTCATTAAAAAAAATTATAGCCAAATTTTTCTTAAACGCAAATATACCCTTGAAAACTAAATAATGGAAGATGTTCCCTTGAATTTTCACTAACCTGGAAGACTCCACAAGCCAGCAATTTCCAAAGTTCTTAATTTCTTTTCTAGTTCTGCCACTCGATTACCTAGAATTCTTCAGAAAAAGAACGGTTGTTATACTAAGGTAACCAAAGTGCAATTGCTTACATGACTACAGCTGAATTTTTAATTTGCTACTTAACTAGTGCAGTATATCTGTATACAGCCATCTCTTTTCACTAACAGCAATGGACAACCTCCCCCAGAGTTAAAAATGAAATATATTTGTCTAATCTGTCCCATGGTTTAAAAACAAACAAACAAACAAACAACAGGCCTAGGATGTACTGGACATTCAACCTTTGCCGCTCAGTAAAGACAAAGAATAGCAAGTCACAGTATTTCTATCTCCTTGCCTGCAAATTTTTATTTTCTCTATAGCTAAACCCAGAAGGTAAAAGCTACACGGACAAAATATGGAAAACTCAAGACAACATCTAGATTGATTCTGAAGTTCCAAGACACAATTCTGGCCTAGTCCTTTATTCAGAGAGGTTTCTCTATCATTAAGATTGCTTAAAATGGCAAGGAATATTTTTTCCACTACACATTTTTTTTAGTGTTGAACCGTTTTCTACTTTACTAAAAAGCTTCAAGCTCTTTGGTGCCTTTATCACCCTCTTAGTTTTCATTGCATTCCTTGGGTCATCTCTTCTTTTGTATCTGATTTCATACACAAATACTATTTGCAGTTAGCTCTCCTGCAGGATTTAACTTTTAGTCTTAATTCTCTCCCCAGATCAAATGAGAGATTTCTATCTCGCAAAGAAAGCTCTTTTCTCCAATGAATTTTTGAAAGTGTTTCACAGGCACAGCAAGTCTCCTGGAGTCAGAAGTCTTTAAATAAATCCCAAACAATACTCAACAGACTGAGAAACCTAGATGAGGCAGCAATTCTAAACATGACAGCAGAGATTATGGACAGCAGGTTTTACTCATCAAATTACAGCAACAGGATAAGTCAGTTAAATTTGAACTGAATGCTGAGAAGCAGCATATCACAACACAGCAAGGCAACAGTATCTTCCCACGGACATCAGAGCTGTGTAATACTGCACTGGAGCTCTCCAGTGAGGGCTTTATGTGCAGACATTTGAGGGTACTGGGAATGTCATTACTGACGAGATGGCAGATTCCGGGAAGGACACGAAGAACAGCAAACCCAGCAGATATCAAAGGGGCTAGAAAAACTGATTAACAAGGACTAAGTATTTTTGAAATCTCTACTGTGAGGGCTATGCAATGACACAATAAAAGCCTGTAAGTGTTTTAAAGACTACAAAAATATCAAGATGAGAGACAGAATATAAAACAGAAAGAGAAAGCTGATAATAAACATCAAAGAAAGCACTGAGAGGTACAGGGGTATGTCAGCTAAAAAGCAAACAAGTTCATCACATTCAAAAGCAGAGAAGACATTTGGAAGCGATTGTGTTTATTTCCCCACTGAAACTCAGTAATCCAGTATGTTACAAAGGTTATGATGGATCTATTACTGTCTTCTCCAATTAAAAGCAAAATTATTCATGTCTAGATTTCACTTCCAGAATGCTTTCCATCTGGTATAAAAGACTCAGCCTTAATAACTCTGTTTTCATATCCCAGAGTATGGCCTGACATCCAGCAAGGGTGCTCTGCAGCACAGCACAACAGCTGACAGGGAAAGGCAAAGAGCAGCTTTCAGGGAGCTCCACCTTGCACGGGGAGCCCATTCCCACCTTCCTGCCTAAGGCCTCACCACGGGTCAGCTGAAGGACATGGAGTTCCCCAGGCTTAGAGGGGCAGGGAACAGAGAGATCATGCAAGACTTCTTCCACAGCATGTTAGCTCAGGCAGGGAGCTGACAAAACAACATTGATTTGGCTAATGATTGTCACCACAAATGAGTCAGAAGTTCCGCGCTTCTCCCAGGAAAAGAAAATAATCCTTATTATTTTAGTAAGTATTTCACCAGTAGTTCCAGGGTAAAAAAAAAGGGAAGGATGCTACCCTCCCTGCCAGCTAGATATACCACAGAAGGAAACTCAACCCTCTGTATCAAGTTATTACTACTGCTCCTGTTATTTAAGCAACAAGAGCAAAGTCACTTTTTTCTTGCTTCTCTTAAATTTTGTAATTCATTTATCAGCTGTGCCACACTATTTCTTAAGGTTTTGGAGAAAATATATCCTGATAATACCTACTGAATCCTCAGAAGAGGTGCTGAGCTATTTTTTAACCTTTGTTACAGGTTCTCACATAGAAGGATCATTCTGCATCTCGGAAGAATGGCTGGCAAAAGTAGAGGACAATACTTAACCCTACTCCTTTCATTCAAGAAGAGAGCAAAATGCATTCAGTGATGAGTATGATTCTAGTTTGCTTCAAAAAAACATTATCTCAAGACAGGTATGGGAGAAATAAATCCTAAATAAAGCTGTAAGTTCTTACAAAACCATTTTTTGAAAGACAGATGTGTATGCAATTCTGAACATAGTGTGGTTTTTCACATTTCTTCCTTTCTCCAGATAATTTCTCCAGATAATTTGCCACTTCCATATCTGCTGGGGGAAGACTGAGCTGGGTAGGCCTACCCGGGCAGGTATTTTTAAAGGGGCTGCATGGGCTGGTAGCATCAAATTCCCCAATCTGTTGTTTTATCTCTAGACCCAGTGGACCAGATCCTTCAACTAAAACAGAAGGATCATGTCATGGACGCAGGTTCTGACAGCTATTTCCACTGTCCTCTGGTCATGTGTTTAATACAACAAAGGAGTTAGTCAAAGGCTCGCTCCAGGATAAAGTTTCACAGAAATCTACTGTTCATGTAACAGCAGCAACGCTCCCACCAGACTTTAGAAGTTCCTTTCTGGCTCTCCCATGGTTTCCAACATACATGGCCATAATCTGAAGGGAGCTCTGGTGATTTACAGCATCTGAGCTCCATTTGCAATTTACATCTTGCTACAGAAGATACACACCCTCATACAGATACAGTCACCTAAATCCCTGTAAATAAGGTCTGTCACAATCACATATCTATCTCTACACATCGCACGGAAATGAACTCAAGTTACAGATTGACACAATCTTTTTGTAATTTTGGTCATGACTGAGCTTGCCCATGTTAGAGATGTAAAAATTAGTGCAACCTGTCTGACCAGCAGAGCAGTTTCTACACTGATCTGGCTTGTATAGGTGCTGACAATTTCAGGAACAAATTGCACTAAAAAGGATATCTAATAAGTGGTTTATTTCCGGCGGAATAAAAAGGATTTTTATCCACTCGCTAGACAGGGTTAGACTGTGGTTTTGCACTTAAGTAACAATTTAATCTCACAACACACTACTGCATATAGAATTAATTTACAAGTGCCTTTTCAAATTAAGCTAATGGACTTGTGAGGTAAAACACTGGACCTTCCTTAAAAATAGCATTAGGAGCTACCAACCACCTGGGAAAAACTATCTGTTCTCTTCCCAAACAACTACTTTTTTTTTTTTTTTTTTTCCCCTGAAAACTGAGACTAGAAAGATAAAGGCTGGGTTTACTCTACTTGTTCCTAGGCACATCCTCCCACAGCTCCTTTTATCGCCACCTCTTTAGAAAAACAGCAATAATAACAGTGTGTCTTTTCCAAGAACAAGTGGCAATGAATGTTTTTAACAACAGTGTAACAGCAGAAAGTCAACTTCAACAGTGCATCCAAATTCTATTCTACAGTAAAAAACCCCACAGTCTTATTATTACTTCAATTAATCAGAAAGCAAACCCACCATTCTGTTTGTGTAAACTTATATAGTCAACTCTCAATCTGCAAGCAACAAAAGAGGTTTAGACTCTAGAGTAGGTTAACTGCATGGAGGAAAGTAAGTTCACATGCTCTGAAGAGTCTCATTTACTGATAATGAAATCATCACTAGGTAAAATAACTCCCAAATATCAAAACCAGAACTTCTTCCCTGAATGAAATATCTACCCCAAAATCTCATGTTCTTTACCCAATAAATCTCACTTTCTTCAAACCACAATCTTCAAGTCTAACTGTGTCCTCCAAACACGCTCTTTGTGAAGGGAAAGATTTGTGATTTATGCAAAACTTTCTGTCATAACAACTCTCTCTATTCCCACTTCCTTCTCAACTTTCTACTTTGAATGGAGAAATGTCTTTAACAAAAGTGTTCATCCATACCAGTACCAGTTTATGAATCTCTCCATTTAACTTGTACACTGACCACACTCTCACCTCTAACCTTCTCCAACAGATGGGCAGTTTCTTCCCCATTTTCAGAAGTCAGAAGTCTTTATTTTTAACTTTTCACATGGCAAATAAGTGCCCCCAACAACAGCTAATACATCTCAAATAAAGGATGTCTTTCCTTCATGTCCTTTCTGCGTTTCCCTTTTTCACCTTATTTGTTTTATGTCTTAGGTGCTTCTACTTGTAGTGGTTCCCATTCCTCCTAGTCCTTAAAAATTTCTTTAATCCAACTAAAGCCAAAGGTGACAAAAAGAATGAGCATACCACATAGGAGTGTTTTTGAGGCTCTTCTCTCAACCAGGATTTATTTTTTTTCCCCCCCCTAAAGCATCCTGAACTGTCTGCAACACTACAGTTCTGAGCACACTTGTGACCTCAGGTAGATGTGGAGTGTCCCTTCCCTCTGAGACCTGATCTTCTGTTGGGCACAGAATGCCAGTTTGGGCATATATCCAACCTCTACTCCTGAGGTTATATGTGACCCGTTGGGCACACAGACAAAAGAACTGTATCTCCTTGGAAGGCTTCTCTCAAGAAAGCTCATACCCAATAGCTGAGAGCAGAGACCAGCATCAGAAAGCAAAGCCATTATTGCAAAGATATTTGAGAGCTGCAAGAGACTGCACATGATCAAAGAGAAATACAAAACTATGAAAGAACTTTGCAAAAAAAGAAGCACCATGCAAAATAGAACACCAGGAAGCGATAAAGTACCAGGATGTAAAAGCCAAAGACTGGTTATACCTGGAATTAACCAAAGTTTTCTCTGGATGTTTTTCTTCTGATGTTACATTAGCAGTAAGAAGGGAGTAAGCAGGGATTAGCCCTTCTTTAGCATTGCTCTGTGTAGGAACTTCTCTTGCCTCACAGGACAGATAGACACAAACTGACTGAGCTGCCACCAGATAGATCTGGGCTACATTTTCACTGCTTTAGAATCCCTTTAGCTGATTAGGCATTTGCTGTCTCAAGGGTATTAAGAGTAGCTATAAACTGCTCCTCTACTTCTGTTGCCACATCACTAAGAATTATGCAATGGAGTCTGCCTAGCATCTAAGTTATGAATTTTCAAAATGAATCATCTATTCTAGTGCAATACAGTTCACTTCAGTACTACTCCTTCCTTTCACGAAAGATGTCTGTCTGTTGCTGGCATCTGGTCCTGATGTGCTTTTGAGAAGCCTGAATAACCCCTGATTACCAGGAGTGACTCAGGGTTTAAAAAAAAAAAAAAAAAACAACACAAAAGAAAAGGGGAGAAACTGAGCACAAAATCAAGGAACACTTCCTAGCTCTGATTTTCATACACTGCATAAGGACAATAATATCAGAATGTCAGAAAATGTGTCAAAAATTATTATATTCTGCCATGATATGAAATGTACAAGCCACAAAGAATTCTGTTGATGAGCAGAAAAGCTAAGAGTAAACAAACTCTCCTTGAAAGTTTATATTTAAAAAAAAGAGATATATATATACTAGCAATCCAACTGTGTTTATCTCCTTCCACTTTTGGTTCAATAACTGTAGGAGCAACAGCTATCACTTGTGGGACACACAGGCTGCTAGCCTGAGACAAATATAACATTAACCTTTTCAGACCCTTTTCTAGGTGCAACACTTACTATCCCCACCAGTGTTCATTAAAAAACTCCTACATTACAACCAATTACCACAAATCTCCTCCAGTTCAAGGATGTTCTTCCTCCCTGAAGCTTTTCTTTAGCCATCCCTACAGACTTCCTGCTAGAAGTCTCCCCTGTGATATTAGAGTTCATC
The DNA here is from genome assembly GCF_003031625.1 of Empidonax traillii. Classification (NCBI taxonomy): domain Eukaryota; kingdom Metazoa; phylum Chordata; class Aves; order Passeriformes; family Tyrannidae; genus Empidonax; species Empidonax traillii. Next base: position 1,052,900 of record NW_020955318.1, read on the forward strand.
TTAAACCTGAGCAGCAAAAAAATCCAAAACCAAAACAATCCTTGCCTAGCAGAGGCAGACATGTCTCTGTCAACCTCGGACTTTAATTTGAAAATGTAATTTTTCTCTAATCGCATACCCATCTTAAAAACTGAAGAATCCACCAACTAAACATGACAACGAATTTTCTGTGAAAATGTATCTTCTTTCCCTTTTCCCTAAAACTCCCCCCAAACTATGACTTTTTCATAGCTTGGTAAGTTCTCTTTTACTTAGAAGTCATGCCACCTACTTGTTGGTTTGTCTTTGGTGTTGTATGACCATGTTTTTTTCATGGATGGTTTCCAGCAATGCAGTGGCCAGTGATTTGAGATCTGAAATGGACTGTGGTGTGGCTGGTAGGCTACATCCATGATCCTCCGACAACAACTCCTGGACTATAATGTTAAAAACACAGATGAGTTTTGGCTTCTCTATGCACAGAGATGCAACACAAACATTGACTACTATTAAAGAACTATTCTCATTATTTAAATGAATACATATATTTTTCCTTCAATTAACAAACAAAATCAAAAAGGCCAGAAATAAAATTTCTAGCTGGCATAAAGATGGTGGCTTTGCAAGGTGATTGGTATTCCACAGCAAAAGCCAGAACAAGTAGAGCCAGACACATCTTACATTAACTCAATTCTACTTTTGGAAAATTATTTGTGTTCAGAAGGAAACAAAATCATTCTTTTACAGCCCTACAGATTGGTCCAAAATGGTCATTTCTTTCCCACTTACATTACAACTGAAGCCCACAAGGAAGCTTTTATATTACTTTTTAGAATTATTATATCCTTCGGGTTATTTAAGAGTGATGTGAAAATACAGTCACCCATGAACTGTGCCTCTGCAGTTAGAGTCTGCACCTCCCAGCCACATCAGGAAGTTCACAAGTATCGATAAATTCTGTAACTAGAACTCTCTTTCTCTCTCCCTTTATATACATATATGTATGTATGCAAGTACATGGAGAAGAGCACAAAAGAGAAGTCAAAACCAGAAAAACGAGTTTAAACCTACCATGACACTTACCACTGAGCTTGCGTATGCGAATGAATATACCTAAACCTAAAAAGGAGGGTACAAGATATACACAAGTTTGGCTCAAAGAATTTTCTCTTCCCCTCTTTTTCTCATCTTGGTATTTTCTTTGAAATACGGAAAAGAGATTACTTCATTTTGCTACCCATGAAGAAACACGGGACACACAGATTTTTTGTAAAACATATGAATGTAAAAGCTTCCAAAAACAGTAGCAGAAAACCCAGCTTAAGGCCCCTCCTCTACCAGCCAGTCTATTTTTCATTGGAATGTGAATTGTGACTACCATTGTTACCAGAGCAAAGAGAAGAACAAAGTGATTTGTCAGGGTCAAAGTTGCAGTGGGGGTTAGAGAGTAAAGAAAATATTTGGTAAAACTGATGGAGGAGAGAATGAAGGGCAAAAGAATTAACAAAAGAAGAAGCAGCAATCAAGAGGCAAATTTTATATTGTCAAGTCAACTAAGAGAAGGACAAGAATTAGCACATAATAATAAACAGGGAAAGAGAAGGGAGTTTTTGGTTTGATTGGTGAGGAAAAGTTACTGAAATTAAGAGGTAAGATGAAAAGAATTCAATGAGATATGCAACACCATGCTGCATTTATGCAATACCTTGCTTTGCAGAAAGGACTCCAGTCAAAGCACTGCTACTGGATCTACTATGAGTCTTTGAATTTTTTCGTCTCTCTAGTGCATTCTAGGGAAACAATAAATATCTTATTTAGAAAAACAGTAGCCAACAAATCCTGTCATTAGGAAGAAAGAATCTGGAATTTTGGATTTTGGTCTCAGAACAATGCTGCAGGGCCTAGAGCTTATATCCATAGAAACTACAGGCATGTGATTCTCCTAGAGTGTTATTCTTCAGCCAAAACAGTCTTTGCAATATTACAAAGACTCCTTCTGTCTCATTGCAATCACTTTACTGTAATCTCTCCCACCCACTCCCCACAATGCATTTTTGAGACTTGCCTATTTTTTAATAAACTGCTGAGTGCCAGTAAAGATACTGCAGTATCCTGTAGAGAATATTGGTTGGAAACAATCTCAGACTTTCCCTCACCTTTCTTTGGATAGACTTCAAAGGGAAAGCTCAGACTCCTCTATCAGACTTTCCAGAAGCCCTTTTAATAGCAAATACTGACTGTCAGGAATTAGAAGCAGAATGATCTGCTACAGAAGTCCAGCTCTTTCAAATCTAGATCAGTGAGACCCACCAGACCACCAAGGTGCTCAGTTCTCACCAGCAAACTAACTCACACTCCAAGAGACCCAATTTGTAAGCACGAACAGAGGTTGAAAGGAAGTTGGTACTTTGAGGAGCTTTGCTCATGCACAAAAAGCAATCAGTGCTGTGAATGCTTTATAGCAACCTAAATGAAGAAGTCCTATTGACATTCCTAAGGTTATCGTTCTCTGCTCTGACAAGCAGCTCTCCCTTCCCACTCCCCAAAATCAGAAGAAAATAAGAGGGCTTTGCTTCAGGGAAGAGCAAAACTCAGTCCTGAAGGTTTCATGTAAAACAGCACAGACCTTAACCCCAAAATGGAAGAACAATGAAGGCTGAGTGATCATTAAGATACACAAAGAAATAGCACAGCCATTAGGGGACAGGGAGACAAGATCTTCTTGTGACAGCAGCACAGCTGCAGTCATTCACCACAGTGCATGATCTCCTACTTTTCACCTACCAATTGGCTGGAAGGCTGATTACCTGCCCCCGGAAAGAGAAGGGTTCCCCCTAGAACTTAAAAAAAGCTATTTAATTAATTTTTCAAAATGCTGTTAATAGGTATCCCTCTGTACTACCATCAGCTAAGAAGTCTATGAGGAAGACTGAGCATGTAATACCTACACATAATAATACTGTCAGCATGTTAATGGTGGATTTTTCTTGCAAGACACTAATTTGTTCTTTAAATACATATAACATCAAAATGAATAACTTCCATGAACAATGAAGCACAGTTTAGATGATACACTGAGAGAATCTTACCTTATATTTAGTAATATTAGACTTAAGAAGGTTGACTTCCTCTTGAAGTTGTTTTAATCTCTCTTGAAGATACCTGAAAAAGAAAGGTAATCCATTACTTCATGTTACCTTCAAGTACTGCCTCAAGCAGTCTTCTTTACTACTTGGCATGTCCTCTCTTTGAACTACTGAGAGTTCTTTTCCTTCTGCAGTTCTGTGAGGGATATAATAACAAAATCTTACTGCTCTTGACCCCATAAAACTTTAAATAGGGAAACAAATTGCATCAGAACAGGAGGCTGCCCTCCTGTTGGATTTGTCAAGCATGCCGCACAACTATTTTATATTGGTCCTCAGGTTTCTGGGGAGGAAAGCTAAAAGAATATATTTATGTCTAGAGGAAATAGTCAGGAAGCATTTATGTGTGCCCTCTGTACTTGAAGGCCTGTGAGATGGACACGTGAAGATTTGTATATATGTCAACAAAAGACTCAGCTATGCAGAACTTTTGCACTGCAATATCCATCACTTACTTGGCACTTCTCACTGGCAATCACAAAGTAGAAAATTTAACAGTATAGTTGAAAAATGGTACACAGTTAAATGAAACAGTACAGTTCCTCCTAATACAGTTTATGCACTTGGATTAGACAGTTATTTCCACATAGGAAAATATCTTTTTTATGTATAAAGGGGTTATAAAACACCCTCTTTCATGTAGTGCAATTGCAGTTGTGTTAGAGTTTGTGACAATTTAATTATTTTAGAGAAAAAAATTCACACCACTTTCAGGAGAGCAGGGGGCTTAAATTAATACAGAACTCTGTAGGCATCACAAAACTGAAAAAAGCCCTGAAGCCACTGGGAGAAGTAATGGCTTTTGTATTAGACTTTCTTACCTGAAGCATAAGTCTTTGTAAATGAATAGTGTCTTACAAGTTCTATTTCATGTTAAGGTAATTGTTGACACTAAGGGAGATACCTGCTATGGCTTTGTCAGTGACTCCTCTCTGCCATTCTTAGTGGAGACCATAAAACTTATTCTTTCCCCAAGGAAGTGGCAAGAATATGTGGGTGATTTCACCAGCAACTTTTGCTGGCAAATGACCCCATACTGACCACCTCTCCCTGTGGTGAAAATTATGTCTGAAAGTATTAACTCAAAGTACGCAAAGTCCCTGTTTTCAATCCGAGAGTAGCCCATTACAGCTCACTAGGAGTTTCTCAAGACACAAATTTTTAATATTCTTCCTTTTGGTGCCATATAGTGACGGGAATAAAAAAGTCTGAACTTCTCTTCCATTTCCATGTTTAGCTCTATTTGGGAACATCACTGACATCTCTGTAGCCAAGTTCAACACTGGTAATTTTCTGCAGTCTAACTTTCTCAATATTTGCTGCTTGGTTACCGTCCAAACTACCACAATCTCTTAACTTGTATTCTTGCACATATTTTTGTTAAAATTTTGTTGTGACTGACTTCCCAATGCTCCTATTACAGCAACACACTGTTTTTTCTCGGGAAATGGTAAGGTTTGCAATGCACTGACCTGTTCTCCATACATAAAGCATCTACGTCGATGATACGGTTTTCATGCCCTCCTAAGACATGATTCAGCTCCTGGTTTAGTCTGTCTGACTTATCTTGGTAAAAAGAACGTTCCTCTTTGACATCATGTAACTCATCCAGTGCAGCCTGAAGATCGTATCTGAGAGTCTCAATCTGAGAAGAAAGGAGAGCTGCATCACTCTTTTAAAATTTAAACAAAAGGTTACCTAGCACCCAGCCTGAAAGCAGCAATAAGCACATGTTTGAACAGGATTGATTTGGGACAGTGAGAAGTCTTTTCAAAGCTCATAACCCCAGATACTTTCATTCTATTTTGGTAATATTTCATTTATTTGAAGTTAAGTGACTTTACCAGTTAAGATTTGTTTTACAAAATTTCTAGAAAACATTTAAAATTTAACAGCAAAAGAAACATCAATCCCTACTATAATTCTGCTACAAACACATTAAGCTCATCTTAGCATATAATTTCTAGGACTCCAGGAATTAAGTCAACCAAATAAGAACCTGTCAAATTTGAAAAATGAAAAAAGGTCTGTAAGTGGGAATTTATTACTAATTACAGGACTCGAGCAATGAAGTTCCACAGACCAGGAAGAAGAACAGAGAAAGTACAAAATAAGCCAGCATGAAGGCAACAGGGTGAGCTTTGCTATCAAACAGAAGGGTGAAGAAGTCCAGTATGAAAGATACTCAAGTACAAAGAGTTTCAAACTTCCAAGGAGATGAAACTGTGAGCGTGAGAAAAGTCTGCAATGAATTCATAAGTCTCCATCCACACCTCAGAAAACACGGATAAGCCAGGAAGGACAATAGACCATCACAGACCTGAAAACAGGCCAGGCGATGAACAGAAAGAGAATGAGCTTGGGAACAGAGTTAGCAGAGAGGATCCCACTGGAAGAAGACCAACAGCCTTTCTGGTAAGGCGAAATGGTGCTGCACTTGAGTGAAGACTGACAAATCAGAAATACACACCTTTCCTGGCCCACAGAAAGGCTCTCTCAAGGTGGAACTGATACTGGTAGGAATGAGTGGGAACAACAGAGAACACAACCCCCTCAAACTGCCCGGAAACTGATGTATCCATATAGGGAAAGAGTCTGGTGAATAGGATGCTGCATGGTACAGTGTATTAACACAGACTTGAGGTGGGGAAAAGAGGTCTGATGTGAGAATTTTTCAACAGAGGGGAAGAAATAGCTCAGAGGCAGGAAGAAGAGGAGACTAACAACACTTCTACAGAAAACTGGATTCAGAGACTATCTTTAGGAGATACGTCAGCCGCTGCATAGTGTGTTGAACACTTGTAACAGCTTTCATTAAAGGGTCCCTTTCACTTACATTCACTGACAATATTCAATTGCCACAAGTTGTTGCTGGACATTATTAAAAAAACCAGGAGAATCAATGATCTAGAGAAGGCATTTCTGAGACTAGGCACTTGTATGCATGTTTAAATTAGTGCTCAATAAGGACTATTTAAGTAAAAATCCCAACACCTTCCCCACTATTTGCAATGTTAATCAGCTACCAGCCCTTCACACACAACAGAAGCCATTTACTCACTACTGCACTAGCTCTGGAAAACATGACACTATATGCCCATTTAATCATTACCTGTTCTCGAGCCTTCTCCAACTGTTGAACAAGGTCTTCCCGTTCATGTGCTGCGAAGTGACGAGCCCCAACTTCATCATCTCCAAGTCTTTGCTTTGCTATAGTCATTCGAAGGAGCTGTCATGACAAAACCGGAATTCGGTAAGCAAGAGAACACAGGCTGCAGCAGCAGAGTACATCTGTATTGGAAAGAGTAAAGGTGTCCTAGATTTCAGCTCTTCCAGGCCAAAGAGTTGATATTATTTAAACCAGATGGAATCTTCTGAGCTGAGGGCTCAATCCTGTTCTCAGTGAAAAATTCCAGTTGAACGGTCAAAGCATCAACAGGAATTGAATCAGACCTTGCAATAACAGTCATTAGAGTATACAAATGATGAGAGACCAAGTAAACACAGACACAAGGTCAATGTTTTTTAGGAGTGACAGGAACTAATTCCAGTCAGACTAAAACTAGCGAATTACCAGAAAGCCCTTTTCATACGTAAATATTAAAATTGTCTGCAACAGAGAATTCTTCCTACTTAATAAAAGAGCATGTAGTGGCTTGCCCAGCTTCATTTTACTTAAAAACCCCTCTATACTACATCACTGCAAAATTTGTATTAACAGTTGCTAAGACATTTGCTTATGCATTAGTTTTTTAATCTACTCACAAAAGTTAATTCATGTCAAAAAAAAAAAAAGGGCCAACAACAAAAAGTCTCAGCCAAAATGTTCCAACAGCTAATGAACTCATGAGCTTTGTGACTGCTGAAAACAGTCTAATTTGTATTAATACACATTTATGTTCAATACCCAAAGCAAAAAGCAATGACCTTTCAAAAACCATGAAGTATTAAATACCAATCTATAAGGCATTCAGCATTTACAGTTGTTTATACTGAGTACAACCAGGCAAGAGTGTTTCCTCCCCATGGCCTCATTTCTAGGAGCTCCACAGAGACTAGAGAAACCCACCACAGTAACCAGCCTGACTTTCTCTGTATCTTTGACTGCACCAAGGAATTAATGTACATCATTATATTGCAGAGATAGGAAAAAAAAAAAAATCAATCTTCTGAAGTAGAAGATTGTAGATTAAAATCTGTCTTTGGTTTTTATGGGATGCCAGTCACCATAGCTGCAATGTGCCAATTAAAATCCTGCTGATGCAAGACAGACTACCAAAATCATCCTCCTCACTTATTTCAGCTCCAGTTCAGTGCAAGCCATTGAAGCCAGTACAGTGTGTTCTGATAAGCAGTTCACTTGTTCAGGGGAAGCTGTGGCCACAAAAGTAACTTGTTTTGGCAAACTGCATTTCCCTATCCCCACAGGGAAAATACAAACCAAACCACTGCACAGTTAGTAAGGCTGAATGGATCCTAGGAGATACAACTCCTAATAATTTCTTTATCAAAACAAATAAGTCAAAAAGGCAACTAGTAAATCCTGGAATGGCTTCATAGCTACTGGATTGGGGTTTTTTAATGCTAAAAGGCTAATGAACAAAAGGTGTGGTAACATGATTTAATTCAGCTAGAATAATTTAATTTCCAGAACGTCTCATGAGTGAGAAAGGCTACAAGGAAAAAAATGTAATACCATTTTGAGGTCTCAATCTTGTCCAGAAAAGCTGGAAATAAGAAGGGGAATAACACTTTACTAATGCCTCTGATGCCTGCAGCAGAACAAAACTTCGGCATAACACTCAACACCAAGCTGGGAACTGGACCAGAGCTGTCACTTGTGCACTACGACCAACTCCTCTCCAGCCCAGGAGAGGGTGAGGCATGAGATGCAATTATAACTGCAAGTAATTATAACTTGCAAGGTCAAACGGTCTGCCAATAAAAGGAGAACTCTTTATTTACTATTAATTTTGAGGGGGAAAAAAAAAAGAAAGAAGAAAAGCATGAAGTCTTACGAAAAGAATGCTTTCCAAATTCAGCCAGTAAAAGCCACATTATTAACATACATAAAATAAAGTAAAATACCGAACCATAAAACAACAGAGTGCTTCTTCCAGACAGTTGGCCAATCAGAGAGTTGACAGGGCAGAACAGGCCAAGTCGTTTAATTCTGCATTGCGAATGTCTCATGAGGCAGCACCACCTGCTATAAAATTTTTCCCTGAAAATGCTGTGACCCAAAGACACACTGTTATGCCAGAGGTTTAAGGGTTTATTGCATATTAGTGCTCTGTTATAAACTTTATACACTTGCCCCCTGGCTGCTGTATTTTTATTTCTGTAATTCAGAAATCACTGAGGAAAGGAACGCTCAGCTTTGTTTTTCAGCTAGAGAATAGGTGAACACTGCCCCTCAGGATTCTGTGAACAGCATTTACAGCTGAGTGGATTTAAATTAATGGCACCTTACCAGAGAGAGCTCCTGTTTGTCAAGAAGCCATAGACTGTTAACCAAAACAATCCAATGCTGCAAGCCACTACTCTTTTTATTTTAGTACCACAGCTTTTTCTTAATAATTTTCAGCTAAACAAGCTTCACTGGGACAGCTGCTGTGCAGCCCAGGAGTCCACAGACAATGCCTGCACTGAAGCTGGACACTCCTGATTATCAATAAAGCATGCAGAAGGAAAAGGGAAACAAGAACAACCACTAAATTCTTTGTGGAAGGCAGAAACCATCATGTTTAGCCACAGTCACTGACAGCAATCGTCTTCACCATGTTGACTACAAAAACTTAAAAAGTGGGCCAAAACTATGCAAATGTGCTACCTTAAGTCCCAGTTCTGCCAAAACACACACGCCACATTTAACATTTCCCAGTGTTGCTGCATGAACGATTGTCTGCCTGGCAATAAAGAACTGGCAGTAACACCGCAGCCATTGTTTCCTGTGCACCTTCCTCTTGCTCAGCACCGCACTCAGCAGCTTACAAAAGCCATTCTTTGTGTAGGTAGGAATTCAAGGAAGGCAACTGAGTCATCTAGTCTTGCAGAAGTCTCCCGTTTCTCCTGAGCTTTCCATTTTTATCCTTTTACAAGCGAGAACTAGATTTCCTAACTATCTCCTTCTAATGTTTTAGTAATTGTTTTCAAGCATTGCTGCCAAAACATTAGGAAGGAAAAAGATTTACAAATAACTATCATAAACATAGAAGAGTTTTCATGTGTCAGAGCTTGTGAGATTGTTATCAATCATAAAAATAAATAGTCTTCGATATCTGTTGCTGGAGCGCTGCAGCATAACTATTGCTGTATTTTTCAAACTGCAGCAACAAATCCTTCCAGAGACTGTCTGAACAAGTTCTATTATTTGTGCCAACAAAATTCTAGTTAAATTAGAGGAAAAAATTAGTCCAGTTAAACCAAATGCAAGCAATTTGTTCTTGCCTAACTGATGACGTACTTAACATGATTTCAACAAGTAAAATGTCTCTGCTTTAAGGTCTCCTTGCTAATCCAAGTGACTGCACCCTACTTGTAGCAAACATTAAAGTGGTGAAAAACAAGTCAAGCCATGAAAACATTTCCTTATCAATAGAGCTAATGTGTGATATTTAAAGAGGGGTTTTTTTTCTTTTTTAGTCCTGCAAAGCTCTTGCCACTAAGTGACAAAGCCTGCATGAGTCACCCCTGCTCAGACACAGGCAGAATTGTTCATCCATAAGCAGCTTCACTTGCTGCAAAAGCAGCTGTTTGTTCATCTCTTGCCAGAAGTAAGGCTGACGTAGACCAGCTGGGCAGGATGCCCTCCCTCACTTTGGAAAAAGCAGTGAGAAGGATGCAGGGGAAAAATGTAAGAACAAGCAAATTATGATAGGTCTTTGTTTTTGTATATACCATACATTATCTGGACTCCAGTGCCTGAAGTAGCCCAGCTGCCAGTACAGGAGAACTGATGAGCAGAACAGAATGGCTTCGGGAACAAGCCTAGAATTTTATCACTGAAGCTCGTAGGGAGAGAAATCTGACACAGGAGGAGAGTGTTAAATCCCTCAGAGAGATGGCAATGCTTTTTTAGGCACTTTGAAAAACAGCAACCTGACTCTAAAATAAGCTTTATTTCTCATTTACTAGGAAAGTGAATAATGTGTTCCAAAAATGAAAATCCTAGTCTAAATTAATCCGTGTCTGATGCAGCTCTTTCCTCTGACTCTTTATTTAGTGATGCACTATTTTGCACCTTTCAGAGATGGGCAGAATAACTCTTTTTGTACTTTTCCATTTGTTTTGAGGATCATGGATTTAAATTCATGCTGAGAATACAGATGACCAGCTAATAGCAAGTTAACCCACAAAGGTGAACAGAAACAAAGGCTTTGTGCTACCAAGATCATATTGTCTCATAATGAATTAGAATAGGTGCATAACTTTGATATTTAAATATATTGTAGTTTTACTGCCTTTCTGTTCTGTTTGTACCTACAAACCCTTGCTATCTATTCAGGACTGGCTTGGGAAAGGCTATATGGCATACCTTGGGTACTGTGGAATTGTACAGCATTGACTTCTACACTGTAATACAGTTCAAAACAGTAACATGCAAATGAAATTAAAGACTGGGAAACCTGAAACCACAAGACATAAAAACCGTTCTTTGAAGATCTGAGCAAATTACACTGAATGCTATGCACACTACAAATTCAGGTCTCATTTGACCCTTTCCCAGCTCCCTGAACACCTTCAGGGGAGTTCTTTGTGAAAAACAATTAATAAAGCTGCATAATCACAATATAATTATGTTTAAAAGAAAATAAATAAACTTAAATGGAAAGAAAACCTCCCATCTGACTGATTAAAAGTCACACCATTTTTATTTGCATTTTAAAATCCCATGATTTTAAAACTGTAGTTGAGGGAGGGAAGTTATAATTAATTATTTGTTTCAATTTTTTACTTTGTTAACCGCCTCGACTCTCCAATTCAACCTCTCACTAGTTTGATCTCTGAATGTACTTTTGCATTAAGCTCCAGCTGTGAATGTTACACACATTTGGCTCGAGTTTAAATATTTCAATTAATGGAGACAACAGGAGTTTGATTAATACCAAATGGTAGATTTTGAGCAATGTTCCATATAACTTGCTAAATTTAGCAATGAAATAAATTGGTTATGTAAGGGTAATGGGATGAGGGCTTAATACAAAGCTCACTATACATGTTTGTGATCAACTGCTCCATATTTTTTAAGAGAAAAGTTATGGCTGCTCTGGTTTTATCATCTACTAAAATTTTGCATTTTCAGTGCAAAAAATTAAAAATTATCACATGATGAAGACATGCTTATCTGTACTTATCTGTAAGGGGAAATATCACTAACAAAATATATGAAAAAAAAAAAAAGAAAAGCAAAAAGAAAGTCTGAGAACATTAAAGCAAGGCCAGGTACAAAATACATAGCTAAGGACAACAGAGCAAAAGCAGCATACAAAAATATATAATAAGCTGCACTTACTGGTATCCTGTACAAGCTTCTCTTGTTCTACTGTTCTAAGCATTTATTGTAATTATTCTAAAATATTCAGATACAGAAGTTCTGTATCCCATTGGTTTATTTGTTTTCCTAAGAAGTAAATCCAAAATTCCAGCCCAGTTTACACATTCCATGCCATTTAATGGCAAAAAAAGTTTGTAATACCTTATTGTCCCCTTGTACTTCTCCCAGTCTCTGCTGAAGCTCTCTAATCTCTTCTCCGAGGTGTTTATTTCGATCTTGAGCCTCACTCAGTAGTTGAGCAAGATTTGCCTAGAAAAGGAGTAAATATCAGTCATAAGTCAGTGCCTGTGGAGAGAAATGCAAGTGGTGATTGAAAAGAAACCCAAGAATTACTTCTTAACTGCCAACAATCTTTACTCTTATTGTTGTTGGTACCCAGACTTCATGCTTCATTAGAGAGATAACAACAAAAGTCACCTGGGTTCCTTTACCTTTCATAGAAAATACAAACAGTATGTGGGGATACAGACTCCCAGAACAGCACAGAAACCCCAAACAAGACAAATGATAATGTCTATGCTTGTTCCAGTATCTTGGCTGGTGGGAAGAACAGAATGCAGAGTTACTTAGACAATATTTATACAAAGCTGCCAAAATAATAGTTTTAACTTGCATATAATTAGACAAAAGGCACAGCTGAGAAATAACTATGATACAATTAAATTCCTTAAGTGTTTAGAGTAGATTCCTAGCCAGTAAAGAGGATGTCAGCCAAAGTCCCTGCCCCTGTGCCATGGATTTGTAGTAGCACAAAACTTCAAACGTGACCTGATTTGTGTTGTTAGCTAGCACAGACGCTTGTAAAATAGAAGTGAAAGCTAGAACTTCAAAACAAACACCACCACCATCATCCACCAAATAATCAGGTCAAAAGTTACCATTCACATTAACCTACTAAGTTAGCAGGGCGAGCAGTCTGGTCTATAATTTAACAATTAAATTCCATCAGCTTGATCGCTACCAAAAAATAAATGCAATCTCTTCCTTTCCTATTCACAATGCCTGAAAATGAGCAAATACTACAGATAAATTTACTGTATTTTTATCCTAACAATGTCTCACAAATACACAAGCATTGACTCAACACAGGAAAAGCCTACTGATGACATGTCTTCTAGGAGTTATAATCATATGGCTAAGGTGCAGCCTTTTAAGACATTGCCTATGGACCTCTCTGTGCATCATTCATTGCCATAAATCTTAAGAGTATAAAAAGAAATTTTAAAAAGAATTTTTAGATCTTCTAAGCATGACTGGTAAAGCCTCATGAGTCAGTATGTCTGAGCTACCGTTCCATGTACTCCCTGGATTGAGGCCAATGCATCAGCTGGCTGTTCCTAGTTATTTTGTGGTATTTTAGATTCAGTTTTAGATTCCCTACTCCCCACTTGCTGTACTTCTCTTTCAACTCCCCAATTTCTCTGTTCTGATAACTCTTTTTTTTTTTCAGTCTTGCTCTTTTACCCAGTCATTCTCACTACCACTTGACAGTCTCATAGGATGTTTTTTTGAGCTTTATCTTTACAACTTATACACTATCAAACCAACAAGATATCTAATAGCCATTACCGCAATCTTGCCCCTTGTCTACTAACAACTGTTACTTCCACACGTCCTGCTTTGTATTTCATACAACTATTAAGATGAATCTATTAACATGGATGTTGACATGAACATAGGTGTGCATGCATCTGACCATTTGCAGGATTAGACTATTAAACTACAATCAACTGCAATTTTTGTACATTACTATATGAAGAAGCCAACTCCAAATTCCTGTTGGTCTAAATCAGCAAGAGCTTCAAACTTTTAAACAGGAAAAATAACTTGAGAAACTGACACATCCAACTGGATGAACAACAAGCCTAAGTCACTTCTGTACTTCCAATGCTTTGAGATGAAAAGTTCAGAAGAAAGCAAGGTAAATTTCCCACAGTTTAAAGCATTTTTTAAACTAATGACAAACCTGAAGACTGCAAATAAATAATTTGGGAAAAGAGTGTAACAGCAACGCCCCTCCCCCCTAATTAATCAACTACAGGGCCAAAACTAAGCTTCCTTTAATTTTATTTTCAAGACAACAACCATTCAAGCAATGCAAAAGGTTTCTCAAGTATGCTTTGGTGGAATGATTTTTTTCCTACATGTTAAACAAATGTGTAATAGTCATTTACACAATGAATGAATAAAGAACCTTCAGAACACATTCAATCAATGGTACTTTTTAAAGGTACTTCTTATAGGCTCTTTAAAAGAAAGAAGACAAAGGACCCATGTTTGCAGGAAATTGTATTTAAACTGAAGTATCTATGGCTACTGCTTAGATGCAATTTTTTAGGTTCTTTTAAGGAAGCTGACTTTCAATAAAGCCTGAGTTAGTTAAAAGGAACATGATTTGCACAAACTTCTCTGAAACACTTCTATTTATAAAATCCCTTTTTATGATGAATTGGAACAACTCCTAACACTGCAATAGCACATGTAATTTCAACACCTGGAAAGAACTCAATCTCACTAATCAGTGTTTACAACCACAACACCAGGATTTTAGCATCTGTAGTCAAAACCTGGCTCCCAGTAACTGCAGGAAAGGCATTACCATGCCTATACTAAATCTTCCTGCTCTGATTTATTTCCTTTAAAATCATTTCTCTGGGAATGCAATTCTACGCTGAATTTTATTTGTCAGTCATATAAATGACTTAACGTGACAAAAACCTTTATATTTGAGACAGAGATTTTGGGAGAAACTTAAAATGAAGAATTTTAGACACCAAAATAAACCAGCCTTGTTTAAGTATGCCAAGAGCATTACAATGAGCTAAGTATAGACTGGTTCCTTACTGCAAGGCTTGTATTATACTTCTGTTAAACTAAAACAACCAAGCTATGTCACAGAAGTAGTCTCCAGCAATTACTCATTTCTCTGGCTTAGAGGTTCCATACAATGTATAATTTAGACTGTTCCGAGTTTTAAAGGTTTTGGCAAGACCTCATTAAAGCTCTCGGTGAGACGTGGATAGAAGGAGAAATATATTTGATTTTCAAAAGTGTTCTACTGGGCTTAAAGAGAGCCAGCCAAGAGGATATGTTGAACAACACCTGGACTTGGTACCATTTCTTTGGCATATATAAGAAAACATACCATATGGTTGAAAGATGATAAAACTAACAATGGAGGACCGGCTTCGTGGACCTGCAAGCATTTATTTTTTGAGGAAAGGGGAGAAATCTATGCAAGGACAAAGGCAATTCATTTTTCCACTTGGCAACTTCTTTTCAACATTCATAGAACAAACACAAAATTCACTTAGAAATTCAAGACAAGTTACTTCAGCCAACAATAAAGCTCATATCACTTACCTGTGCAACAGAGAACAACTCCCTGAAAATTAGCCAAATTCAGCTTCTCTAGACTTAATTTCTTCAACAGTTTATTTTGATTTTAGGTGAAGCCTTAAAAAAACCTCCTGAAACTGTCAAAGACTTTACTTCTTGCACTCACACTATGCAAAACTAACTCTAAAGTAGTGATGAAGAGAGGTTTCTGAGCCTTGGGTAAAAACAGGAAAGACCCAGATGTGAATACCTTTCTGCTAGCTCATCTTGTCTTCCCTCTGCAACAATCTGCAGCAGCGGAACCTGTTTCTCCTACCCTCTATCAGTGAAACAGTTTCAAACACTAAATAACACATCGGTCCCTTCCTGTCTCTGATTAACTATCCTGTATTAGACGATCTTCCAGAGCTCTATCCACATTCAGTTTCTGGCGGGTACTCTGGAGCATCTGCAGCATGAGGAGATACTTGTTTTACATCCACCATGGGAAGGTTCTATGCATCATAGGCTCATAGAACAGTTGGAAGGGACCCATAAGGACCATCAAGTCCAACTCCCTCCACCTCACAAGACTACCTCAAACTAAGCCCTGCGACAAAGGGTGCTGTCCAGATGCTCTTCCAGGCTGGGTGCTGTGGTCACTTGCCTGGGGAGCCTCTTCAAGTGCATGACCACCCTCCCAGTGAACCATGATCTGAGCACAGTCCAAACCTCCACTGCAGTGCTAGACATAGGAAACTGTTCCCACACTCCTTTCTCTTCTGACCAAGAGCAAGTGCAACCATAGCCAACAAACCCACCAGAAGTTACAAAAAAAAGAGAAAAAGACTGATGTGAGAGTGCAGAGTGGGAAGTGCCTACCTTTATTACATAGGAAAAAAGCACCATAGATCAGAACAGACCATAGAGTGAAAGATTCAGTGGGATGGGACCTCATCCTTTTCCACTCAGACTTTATTAAACTTTCCAAGAACATTTTTGGGGATAGAAGGTGGAAGAGAACCTTACATTTTGTTACCGATGAGCATTTGAAACTACTGACAAAAATAAATAAACAAATATTTATTACCATACACCAATGAATACCTGTCAGGCAGCAACAGATCTTTGCTCACACTACTGACCAATAGCCCAAGAAGGAGACATAAAAAAAAAAAAAAAAGTCTAGCAAATCTATGCAAATCTAGCTATACATACACACTGTTATTTTTCTTCACACCACTTTAAGAATGATGGATAGTAACAGTCTTTAATATAGCTCTCAATTCTCTTGCACATAAATCTTATCTGACACTTAAAGAAAAAAAAAAAAAAGGACTTTTTGCCTTTAGGGTACAGCCTGAAAAGGTAATTTGGTAAGGGGAAGGAAGGAAGGAAGAGTGGGAAACTTCCAACATACCTTTAGAGTTTAAAAGTATTTTTAAATACAGACAAGCATTCCTATACTGCAGTTTACAGTCTTCTGTTTCAGCCACACATCCAAATAAAGAAGACTGAATTACAGGGCTGACAGAAAAAAGGTTTGATGAAACATTAAGCACACTTGATGGGTGTGACTGATCACAAATTTAAGTGCAGTTTCTCCTCCAACGTATACATATGATTGCAATGTCTGAATTAATACAGAAAAGCCTGCTTTGCCTATCAACTACTACTGTTCACTCCAAGACAGAGGAACTGATGACATGCCCTAGCAGTGGCTTCCCTGAAAAAAATCCCAAAATTTTTGTATTTTTCTCTTTAAATTGAAAAACTTTTTTAGAATTACAGGTCCTAGGCATACAAAACAAAATACACTTGATATGGGTCATATTTTCCCATCAAAAAACAACAGCAAAAAATCAAAGCCTTGCCCAGCAGTCACTTGACGTAAGAGAAGAAAATCCTCTCCTCCTCTGAGCATCTGCTGCTCTGAGAACCAGGCAGGAATCCCATCATAGAAACACACCAGACAAAACTTGATAAGGCTCTGCAAAACAAGAAAGACTTCCTTACACTCACATACCTCCAAGACACTCAGCAATTGGAATTTTTGTAGAGCCAATTAATAGAACCAAAAAACCATTTTGGGAGCACACATAAAATAAATACTTCTCCCCTTGTTTTCAACCCATCTTCATTGTGTTAGATTAGGATGGTGCTCTACAGGGCCAAACACTGCCAAACAGACAGAGAGCATTTGCTAGAGCCTGACAAACTTAATTAAGATAACATCAATACACACCTCTTTATGAGGCCAATTTTTGCAATACAACTTGTTAACACACGTAAGAGGCAACCCACGCTGGCTGTCCGTATGAACCTCCAGTGTCATGAGAAACTGGCAGAAGCTCCTTCACTGTGAAGGTTCAAAAAGGTGCTTCTGTCCCCTCACACTTCATATAGTAATCAAGTTTTTGTTGATGGCAGGTGAACATGATCAAAGAGAAATTATTAATTTGTGCTTACAAAAAGACTACTACAGTAGGATAGAAGAAAAGATTGCTTCATTGGCTTGTTTTATTAGATATTTTAGCTGCTTTGAGATCCTCAGGGCATCTCAAACTTTGAGATAATGCACAACAAGAATCAAAATGCCTTAAACGTTCTGAGTGATTAATTAACAGGATACTTGTCGAGAGTACTCAGGCACAGGAGTGTGAACAAGTGTCTCTCTAGTCCATTCAGGTAAGACCCAGCAACCACAAGAGAGATTGCTGTACACATCAGGTCTGAACAGCACTCCGAATTTTAACAAAGGACTATTCACATCTATTAGAATGAGCACTTCTTCTCTCCTAACCTTCTCTCCTGGACTTTATTGATGGACTTGACAGTGTTAGGTTCATGGCTGGACTCAATGGTCTTAAGAGATCTTTTGCAATCTAAATGATTCTATGATTCTCTGTTTACTGTAAAACCTATCTGCTGAAGAAACAACAGTGTCACTTCACAAAGCCTTACTCCTGACAAGTTCTAGGTTTTGTGGCTAAAGTTCTAGGTTTTGCATAGTGGCTAACAAATTCTAGGTTTTGCATACTGCCACCTGCTCTGATCAATGGAACAGCAAATTTCAGTGCCCAGAAAACAAACTCTCTCTACGGGCTATGCTTTTGGAGCAGGCACATTTTGAGATCCATGAGAATATTGCTCTATGTGTTGCAAGGGCAAACAATGTCTGTTTTCCAACTGCTCACTATGGGAATCAAACACTTGCACCTACAAACCAGAGTAAAGTGCACAGGTCTAAGCTGGGCACATGCATAATGTTTTTCATCTTCAATCCCTCTGAAGAGAGGAGGAAATCACATTAATCATCACAGTACGACTGTGAGATAAATGCAAAATGATTGCTTACCCTGTAGTGTATTTTATCTGAAAATTTTATCTCATAGTACTCTGAATGCAGCTTTTGCACCTTAGCACAAGGCTAGCAAAACTTCCTGAATTCATTCATTAACAAGAAATGGTCACACTAGTAATTTTTTATGATGATGTGATAGAAAAAAAAAATAAAAGGAAGACAGAAAAGTGATAAGTTAATCCCTGAAATTTGTTTTAGAAGTGAATTGTGACAGCTGAGTACAGTGACCTAGAATCTGGAAGTGAAAAGGATCAAAATGGGTCAGTTTATGTTATGTCACAGCATAATCCTGTCTGGAACCTCTGGTCCTTCTGATGTTGTGCTTGCCCCAAAAAGCCACGCTCGTGGACTTACTCATTAGCAGGAGACAAACTGTCTGACCAACATCTCAGCGAGTGGGTATCATGCTGCTGTGATACCAATGCCCCTTGAAGCAGTCAGTCTTGGTTTTGAATGAATCCCCTTGGGACACCCATGGATAACTATAACAGCATTAAGGATCATGACCTTCAGGAATGATGCATGCAGGTTCTCTGGTGAGACTTTCTCCCTGGTGAGAAGATTAGTTACCGAGCTGTGCTCTGTACTAGGACTACGTCATCATTATGTTATGAGACTCAGTACCAGAAGCCTCAAAGACGGTTCTATGACCATGGGCCCCCCTCTAAGGCTTAACAGCTGCTTGGGAGACACAGGATCCACTTCACTACATGAGGCAAAAGGATCTTTGCCAACAGGCCGACCAAGTTCATAACGAGAGCTTTATTCCAGAAATTATGTGGAAGGGAATAAGGAAACTTGGGATAGGGTAGACAAACTAAGAGGCTGGGATGATGGGAAGAGAAGAGACATAGCAATTCTCAAAGAAACTGAGCTGAAGTGTAATTCCTTTGACCATAGGCATGTAGAGAAGGAAGTTCCCATAGAACAGCCTCGTGGGAAAGCTCTCAAGCCACAGAACCAGCACATTTGGATGCCCCTCAGAGGTCTCTAATGCATGCAGCACGGGGAAGAAAGACTGTGTGTAGTTACAGGGTTACAATCTCACTGGGATCATGCAGTAGCGGTGCAATAGCTCACAAAACTGGAGTGCTGTGATGAAGGGATACAGACTCTTTAGCAAGAAGGTGAGAAAGAGTGTTGTCCTTTATATGAGAGAGTAGCTGGAATGCATGAAGCCCTGCCTTCGGACAAGTCAGGAGTCAGCTGAGAGCTTTTGGGTCAAGATCTGTGGGCAGATCAATATGCTGTTGTACTGGGTATCTGCTCTAGATCAGGAAGTAGTAGATAAGGCCTTCTTTATACAACTGGAAGAAACTTCACACGCCCTGGTCCTCAAGAATGATTTTAGCTACTTCAGTACCTGCACATATCTGAACACCATCCCCTTGCCCTTTTTTCCATGAGAGTGCTCAAACACTGGAACAGGTTGCTCAGGGAGGCTGTGGAGTCTCTATCCTTGCAGATAATCAAAACCAGACTGAAAATGCTCCAAGGCAACCTGCTCTAGGTGGCACTGTTTGAGCCAGATGATTGGACTAGTTGATCTCAAGAGCTGCCTTCCCACCTCAACCACTCTGTGGTCTTGTAATGTTTAGTTCCATTTAATTTGATTTCTTATACATTTAAAATACAAATATAAGGCCTCACCAGTGAACATATGCATTGCAGCTTTATTCTTGACACACAGGCCCAGCGCAAACCCATTTTCTCCGACTGAGTGGTCTCACTGAGATCAAATTAAGCAAAGCATATTTAGGACTGTGGCCCAGCACAGTCATCTCCCTAAATGTGCATTTTACTTCACCTTTGTTTATTCAAAAGATCTCATTTGTATTAAAAGAACTTCCATTTCACATAGAAGATCAATGGTTCACTGATCTGTTAGTCCAATGGCAAAGCTTCTCCCAAACTGAAGGTATATTGAAAATTTAAGCAATACAGATGAAATTAATAGGCAGAATATATCAAGTTAGAAATCTTAACTATGTTTTTTCTTTAAGTTTCCCAGTGTGGCAACACTGGCCAAAAGACATCTAGTTAATTGCCAATAAAATGTCCTGTATCACAGCTAATGCATATAAATATATATCACTGCAGAATAGTAGAATGGTAGAATTTCTGTGTATATAGGATGCTCAACAGAGGCTATGTAGACAGAGCAACATTTTAACACATCTTTCAAAATGGGGAGTGTCTGTTGTTTACCACCTCTGGTGAATTTTAACATAAAAACCACTCTTCATTATTCTTATCTTTCTGAAACATTTCACCTCTCCATTACTTATCCAAAAATTACCCTAAACCTGACACCACAAGACATAAAAAACTACCTTCAACCACAGCATTTAATTGAGAGTGTTTGGCAGAGGGAGTAGGCGAGTGGGCCAGGAAAGCACCAACAACTCACAAGCTGTGATAACAACAGTAATGGTTAAACACCCAGTGTAGGACAAGAGATTTCAGTAGCAGTTTCTCATTTGCTTTGCTGGTTGGCAGAAGGCAATACACACAGTGCAGTCTTTGGATAGAATCACCACAGAATCATAGAGTTGTTTAGGTTGGAAAAGGTCAGAGATGCAAATACAACTTTGAGAGGAAAACACTGCAGAGCACTGCATGTTAAGATACTTTTAAGTAACACTTAATTTTGAGTTTGGTGCTGGCCAACAGAAAATGCCTGGTTTCATGATATTTTCACAAAAAAGATGAAAATTCTGTGTTGCAAAACAGGACAAGAAGGCACAGTGTGGAAAACAAGACATTTTAAGCAGTCACAAAGCATAATTGATAATAAAGGTGAAATATAAAACCAAGAAAGAAGAAGGCAGCAGCAATTCCAACCCACCTATTACATTTAAATTCTAGATTGAAATTTCGGCAATAATTTCTCAGCAGTGGCAAACAAACACAACACATAGCAAATTGATCAGCATATTATGTTTTCATCTCATTCCTGACCATGAAAACATGCCCCTTTGTGTCACACAAAATTCATTGGAGGGCCAAGGTCTCTTTTCATAAAGTGACTGGGATGACAAACTTCTCCCAGGAGGCAGCGAGGGTTCTGGGCATAAAGGGGATGGAAGAAACACAAAAGGGCACAGAAGACCTCACTCTTTCTTAGGTGAGAAAATGCTAAAAAGTGTATGTACGGTAATAATGGAAAAATATTCATAACTTTCTTTTATTATTCTCTGATGCATTTCTCAAAGCAAAACTATACTCTTCTTCAGAAGGGTTGCCCTAACTACTCTAGGTTATCCACCTTGTATGCTACAGACATACTTTTCAGGAAAATGAAAACTCAGGAAGTGAACTAACAGTCTATTACTGTACAACCTAAAGTATATATTGTTCCTGGGGGAAACCTATCAATGACCCCATTTGAAGACAAGATTTTCTTCCTTTCACTGCTATCTAGCATGAATACATAACTTTCTCAGAAAAAAAAAGCAAACCACCAAAACTCCTAGGCAGATTATTAAATCGTTTTCCAGGCACTTGCCGTGGTAAGACAAATTTCCAACACTTAATATAATCACAGCTTCTGAACTTAGACTGAATTTGGCTAATATTTTAGCAACAAGTGCCAGTTTTATTTGTTTTGAAAGATGAAAGATTAATTAGAATAACATCTATGGAATGGCAAATCTCCCTTCCTACTTATCTCTGTAATGATCCATATAGTGCCTTGGTTTTCTTCCTTTCAATTGTATATTCCTCAGCAACACTTAGAATGCACAAACTTATATCTGGTCATAAACTTTTATTAGAATTCTGTTGAAATAACAGAATTGCAAATAAATTATGCTAAATAATGAGGAAGTTAAATGATTCTACACTAAGCCACTGACTTCTTGGCAGCTATTTGTTTAAGTGCCTGAAGGAGTAATTATATTGCCTCTGGAAGTTTAGTTTAAAACAACCAAAACCCTAAGCCCTAAATTTCAAGAAAATAGCAAGAACTCTATGCAAACTCCCAGGGAAAGGATGATAAGTAAAACTACTGATCCATTAAGAGAATGTAATAATCATGTTTTAAACATAGTTAGAAGATTTTCAGAACTAGCAATTACAGCAACAATTTCTGTTCTTTTAGATTGTCCTCATCTTCCTGCTCCACATATTGTGTTTTGGGTGCCATTTTTCTATAAAAATTAAGATAATTTTAAGAATGTGACAACCAACATTCCACAACAGGGACACACAACGTGAATTATCAAGGAACAAAAGTGCATGTGAGGAGGCAAAAAGTTTTTCAGGGGAATCATAAAATGCAATTATCATTGTTTTAGCATTTTTTACTCAGAGTCCAAGTGGCCTGGAAGAATACTTAATGGAAACCAGCACTTACATCAATAAATTAACAATTATGGAATGCAGACAATGCATTTCCTGATTACTTTTAAGTATGGAAGGTCCTGTCACAAATCCATTTTAGGACTCAGTACAGAAGGATAAACAACAAGGAGACCAATCTCTGTACACTGACCAATTTCAGTCTCAGGTGAACATGAAAACAACAGACATATACTCTAATTAATGATAGTTCAGGTATTTCAGAGTGAAATGTGTAGAGAAAACAGAAGTCACAGCTTAAAGACTAAGCTTTCAATAGACAGATTACCAGATTTACCAGATTTCTTAGTTAATATTTTTACTCTTTTGCAAAGTACCTTTGTAGCAGATAAACAACATTAACTGAAAAATAAATCCTACCTGTTTCCTCTTTTCAGGTGGAAGCGATGGATCCCCATCCTACAAATAAATGGACATATTCTATTGGCAACTTATTTCTCAAACCAGCAACTGTATTAACTCTGTGGATCAAATTTTAAAACATGTATTTTAACTAAAATGTTATCAAAATTGCTTCTAAAATACTACTGGTGAATACTAGTAATACTCAAAAAGATTTCTAAGGCTGAGGATTTGTTTACATTTCTAGAACAGCAGGTCATTACAAACTGATGTTGAATTATTTTTCATAATGGTACATTAAGTTGCTGTGGAATAATAATACTGCAGTCAGTTTTTAAATAGAATTATGACTGAAAGTAATTTCCTCACAGCACGCACTGTCTTTTTGTGTCTTATATAACAAGCACTACCTCATCAATGCAGAACAAATGAGTAATAATATGATCAGGGCAGTACAGCTGCAGGACTACTGTAAACAAGTACCTAAACTTTTTTTCAGCAGTCATTATGGACTCCTTTCCATTTTTTTTGAGGTTCATCTTTGTCCCCCAATCATACAGTGTTCATAAAGAACAACCTACAATCAGCTCCCGATACTTCTTTTTCAGGGACTGGTGTCGTTCCCGCAACTGGTTGGCCATAAGCTTGTACTGGTCTCTTTCCTGTTGACAGGTGTCCAGCTCTTTGGAAAGGATTAGCAATGCCTCCTTTTTACTTTCAAGCTTCCTTTTGCACACCAGATACTGCAGAAGAGAAAAGAAACATAAATGTAACAAGCCATTTCTACCCCAGCCAGTACCAGATACAAGAGCCTCAAGTTCTCTAAAAAGAATGGAGGAAGACTCTGCACAAAACCAAAGTCTGCCACAAGTCGTCTTAGCTTATTAACTGTATTCACAAGAAAGATATTTGCTGTATTGGAAGCCTGAAATAATTTGTAAGGCTACATGTTCACCTGATCAGTGTGAGTTAGAGAAACTTGGCAATTTGAGTTTCTCCTCTTTTTCCTCATATGCAGTATTACAAGGAACCTTGCAATTTGACCAGCAGCCCTGGGAAGGCTGCTAAAAGGAAGAAGCATTTGCAAATTCCCTTTTCTAATTGTGTTCACAATACCAAGCTCTCAGGTAGCAACTAACCCTTCCCACTTCACTTCCCACTGCCCTTCTGTTCCCCACTACCAGCAGTGTCCTTCAGGTTCTGAACGCTGAAATGGGACCACGTTACAGGAGGAGGGGTAGTTTAAGTGTTTACCAAATTTACCTTGAGTCTGAAACGACTGGAGTCTGGTACCCTATTGACACAGGTAAAAGAAACTTAATTACTGTGTGATACAACAGGCATGTGCTTGTTGAGGCAAAAGAATAGGAAATAATGGAAGAATGCTGCAAGCACCTAAATGGGGAGGGAAGGCAGAGGTGAACCTTCCCCTCCAGCCACCGCCTTTCATGTGTAGGGCTCATGCACAAAGCAGAGCAGAACTTGCAAATCTAAGGTGTTCTGCATTAGCCTGATGTGCTTCGTTGCCTTTCCCCATTTGGAGGAAGAAAGTAACGTGTATGTCATCCTCAGTGTTACCTATCAGAACTTTCAGGTAACTTCTTTCCCTTAACGTGATGTTCAATCAGCAGATTCTCCTCACCCATCACTGGACACTGCTCACGCTAAAGCATTTATTTCTATTTCTGATGTTACTGACATACAACGTGGCACTAACTACTTTCTGAATGTGCTCTGCAAGAGACCAAATACCACAGCAGTCATGAAAACAATTTATAGTTTCATTATATCCTCTGACAAGAATAGTTTGTCATTATGGGCTCTTGCACAAAGCAAGAGCATCAGCACTTCTGTACTTTCAAGTCAGTGCTGTTCTTTGGGACAGAAATCATTATTTGTATGTACTACTTGCTTGGAATTAACTTTGTTAACCTCAATTTCAAGTAAATGAGAAAGGGAAAAGCGAGTTGGTTGTATTAGTACAGCCAACCTTTTCCAAAAATGGTAAATGCTTAGTTGCAAAAAAGTGGGAAGGGAACGAGAAAAGCAATTCCAAGAAGGATCTGAACTTTCAAAAAGGACACTTCCACCTTGGCTTATTTCTGGCAATATTGAAGTTGAAATCCTGCCATAAATTTTCTGGATTATGATGCCTTGGCATCAACAAAGGCAACTGTACCTATGTACTTATGTCCTTACTGATACCTTACACAAATGTCAAATCCCCTGATAAAGCACTGAAAGGTATCAGAAGCTAAACTTTAATATTGTCAGCAAGTGAATACAGTGACATGGTAAACTGCTTCAAACTTGATAAAATAATTCTTTCCCTTACAGTGAACTATTTACCTCTGACAATCTCTCTTCTTCTATTTCCAGTTTCATCCAATGTCTTAGAAACTCTAAAATATGCCTTCACTAAATTGTTTTCAAATACTAACAATCTGATAGAGTAATTGCAAACAAAAATAAGTATAAGCAAACCTCACAGTCACTTCAAGAAAACCCAACCGCCTAAAGCCCTGAACCAAGTAGCCTGTCCTGTTCCTTTAACCAGCAGGAAGAATGCAGCTGGTTTATCAGCCAACACCTACACAACGTACACAGTGGGAGTGGAAAGAAGCCAAACATCTCCCCTTAACACACACACAGCACCAGCAGGTGCCTCCAAGCCTTGCCTCCAGTGCTGGCGTATGAAGGAGTGTACGAGAGTCGGAAGTGAACCAGAGCATATGGACAAGACTACAAAACCCAGGACTTGTCAGGCAAGAAATACAGAGGCAGCCCCAACCAAATCTTGCTTCTGCCATGAGTCACAGCCCTCCACAAAGAACACATTCAGAGCATAAAAGAAGGCTTCACCTTTCACAGCAGCACTAATGGGGGCAAGGGAATTCTCCACTATCTACTAGGCTGCGGATAATGAACCATACACAGATTGTGGGGGCAGTTGTGTTCAGGGTCTAAATGAAAAGGAATAATTACGTCCTCCTTGTTCAAATTATATTTTAACTTCATGAATTATACACTGATGATGTGCTAGACGGACAGAAGGGGCTTGGCATCTCCCATCAATGCACTGTTTGCATTTTACTACAAAAATGACCATGTAGAAGACTTTTGGAAGCCATTTTTGCCTTTTGCATATACTGATTTTCCCAAATAAATGCAGTAATAATGCAAAATTTTTTTCCCCATGGGCTTGTGGTACAAAAAACAATAAAGCCAAGGCATGTCTGTGGAATTTGGTTATTCAACAGAGCTATGTTTGCAGTTCCCCTTACCATTTTTGAAGGAAAGACAATTTCTACAAATACAGACCTCAAAGAGGTTATGCAATATATGTGTTTCTGAATGTTAAAAAAAAAAAGTAGCAATAATGGCTGTAAACTGACCTAACGACTGGACATCAGAAATGGAAAACAACTGAGTCCCATCAACAATTTCCTTTATATGGACAACTAAGTGCAACAAAATTGTTATGCTGTCAAAAGAACATAGGAATGTGACAGTCTTTTTGGAACAATGCAAGTAATAATTCTCAAATAGTCTGAAAAAAAATATTCAGTAGCTGCTGGCATTCAATCCTATAGAGATTTCTTCTTCTATAACTGAAGGAAAGCCTACATCTCATGTGCTGTCTATCAGTGAGACAAACTAGTGAGTTCTGTTATGCACTATAGTTACTATGAAATATTCTAATGGTCTTTTATTTCTTTTTAACTAATGTTACAAAATAATCTATGAATTTAAAAAGCAAGGTTAAACAAGAACCAGCTGCTATACTTTCAATCTAAAAGCTACAATATACAACTTTACATATCTGTCTAGTGACTTTCATCTACCAATTTGCTGTTATCTGCAATACAGAAAATTATAATTGCTATGAGGAAGATCATAATAATTAAAGGAATATATATGACATCCTACATTACTGCCTGAACTGCTTTACAGCCTACTTTAGTGAAATTGAGTAAAAAGAGACTGACATTACAGGAGAATGTAACTGCTCCAAGGTGACCCTCTACACTGAACACTTACTATTTGTCCATTACTATTTTTAGTGACAAATCTGGGTAGATCTCATTAATGACGTTGTAGACATGGTCTAATAATCTGATGAGGCTGGAACACTGTCAAGGTTTTAGACTTTCTATTTTTTTAAACAAACAAACACACTGAATACCTATCAGAATTTTTTTTTTAATTTGTACAAATTACTGCCCTATACTTGGGTATATTAAGGCAGTTAATATCAAAGAAAATATCTAATTTTCTGAGAGTAAAAACAGAGATACTACCTCCAAACTGTGCTTTGGAATCACTGTGGATCATATTCTGTGTTCTCTTGACACTCCAGGGCCTTGTGTCCTCCTAAATGATGAAGGGTTACCACACTGGGCCTAGAAACCTTTTATCCACTATGCTGAGAAACCAGGAACTCTACTCACCACCTTTTGGACAAGAAATCCAACTGCTACCAAATTGCCTGAAGCGTTATCAAATTTCTCCTCACTATACTCTTGGAGGCAATTTTGTTGTGGAAACTGAAAAGTCTCAAAATGTATTGCAATCTCATTATTTGGGATGTTTGTTGACTGTGTTTCAGTAATGTTGCTCCCCTTGACTTCTGATTAAACTGTTCAACTTATCTGAAAGAGTCAAGCACTCAAACCCAGAAAAATACAAAATTGCTGGCCATTTGCCTGCCATCTTATGTGCTCATCTCTGATAAAACCTGAGAAAAATGCAGTGACCTTGGTTCTATCCCACCATATCAACTCAGCTTTTCCTGCTGCCCAGCTCTTGCTTCACCAGCTGCCTCCCAGCTGCTCAAACACAAAGCAGGATGGTAACATTCACTGACGATATATATAAGCAATATAAGCAGCTCCTCAGAACACCATGTCTTACCCTGATGACAATATTACACCACATTATCTTCACTGGTCATGTAGGAATTACTGTAATTTTTTAGTTAAAATAACACTACTTTCTGATGTGGTCCAGCCCTTAAAAGTTTTGTGTGCTGTGCACCGGATTACATTAATTTCTCTGTTTTTGTTCCACAACATCCCAGTAGGTATCTCAGTCCGACCTGAAACATGGCAACATAAAAAGCAGACACTTGTTTTGTTGCTCAAAAGCCCAGCGTGCAGGTCTTCACAGCACCTCTCCCCCAGCTCCTGAGAATTCTGGAGCACGGTAAGTCACAGTGCCAACTCTTTCAGCATTTCCATTTCCTCTTCCAAATGCTATGGCTCAGTTTCTTTTGTGTCAAACACGCAGTTATCAACCAGGTCTTCATCCTACAACTTCACACTACCTTTTAAATACCCTAAACATGGGTCATTCAGTGACATAAATGCTAGATAAAAACTCAGAATCCAAGCAAAAAATTACCTGGCATCCCAAAAGAGTACTTCACATTTTATGTACATCCATCCATCACCAATACATGAACTCAGCTAAAGAATAGGTAAAATTTATGTGGATTCTTCGCTCTCAAAGCCTGTTCTTTTGCATCCAGTTTGTGAAATGACCAGTGGAAATAATGAATCTTTCTGGTCCTTCAGTATGTGCTAAGTTGGCTTTGTCCCAGTATTCCTTCCTACGTCATCCTATTCAGAGTTAAAGAATGTTCAAGGTACATGTGGTACAAAGCTTTTTCAGACTACCAGGTGTACACTAGGCCTGAAATGTGTGTGGCTGTACAGTAAGTGGAAAAATACAGAAACATGGAGGCAAGAGAACAAGCAAGAAGATACTGGTGAGCATAATAAAAGCCAAGAAAGATATGTGAAAGCGTACAGATGAAATGGAACAAAAGGAAAAGGAAGAGTAAATATAGAAAAAGACTGGAACAGACCAAAAAAAGGTATTTTTATCTAATGAAAAATGAAAAGACAACCTACTAAAATATATGCTGTGTGTACAAGTGTTTGTGCAAGTAGATATAAGTACCAAAACCACATCCTACCATTTTTCTTAACACCTGCAATACCAGACTTTTAAAAATTACAGTTGCTTTGACAAGTATTTAAATTACCCCTATCTTTCAAACTTGGAGGACTGGGCTTGTGTAAACAAAAAAGAATGTGACCACAGATCTGAACACACCAGCTCCTTGTCTTTTACACCAAGATTTTTAACCCCATCTTATGTTTTAGTTGTCCAGCATCAGCAATGGAAGAGGGTTTGTTTGGATCTACCATGTCTTTTCTTGCCGGTGCTATCTTGTATTTTGAAAGCATTTCAATATATTTATGAAATGCTCAGGGAAAAAACCCTTAAAATTACCTAGCAGACATTGAAGCTAAGAGGCCTTGAGAAGCTCTGTACCATTCAGGATATGGAAAACTTGAAAAACTCATTTGAAGTTAGTGCCACAGACCCATCAGGATGTTGGAGTTAATGGGTAAATTGCATGGAGCGAATTACAAACAGCCAAGGGAAGAGGAAAGCAAAAGAGGGAAGCCTGCATCCTGACAGTAGCAGAAAAACAGTCTGTAAACCTGCTGTGGAAACAGAGAGAAAGGGCAGAAAACCTGAATATAAATCACTAGGCTTCTATTTTTTCCAAATAAAAAGAAATTATATGTACGCTTAAGTATCTGAGAGTATACTGTAGCTTAGCACAGTCATTAAACTCTGCTAGAATTAGGAAGCCCTAAACTAAGTGCTCAGTTTCAGGATGGAGTTTTTAGGTTGAACTTTTCTCTTGCCCTTCACTGCCATGTGAAACCACCCCCACAATAAAACTCCATTTGAGAAACGAGACATGAGATGCAACACTGCACAATCAGGGTACGGCTGAGAGTGCACCTTTCACTTTCCTCTGAATCATTTTGTGTCTTTGCATAAGCAGACTCCAGTTCTAGATGCAGTGTATTATCACAGATCTGGGCCTACACAAACTCCCACTGAAATCACCAGGACAGGTGGTAGATTCAAGACCCTAAACTCAACCATCTTTTTGACTGGTCAAGGCCTTAAGCCTTATGCTCACATAACACAAAGTAGGCAAAGCTCTCCTGAAAACAGGAATTCACCTGTGTCTCTAGGACAGCAGACTCATCAGGTTTATCTAGGCCCACGCTGTTGGCACAAAAGTTTTGTTTGCTAGCTGTAAACACAAAACTACTATTTTTATAGTAATGCAAAATTAATGAAATGCAACATGCCATGTAAAAATCAGCATACCAACCTACTTCATGAGTTTGCCCACTAACCAGACTTGACTGTGATGACACTATTTTAAATTACACTGACCTCAATTGGTTTTGAGCTTGGTAACTTACCCTACATGAAAATGTGTACCCGTCAAACACCTGTTAACCTTTACTGCCTTTTGACAATGAAGTTTCTATTCCTGTAACTTGAAAATCCTCCACCTGTTGAAGCTCACGGCCACTGTGCTATCCCATTCTTTTGTCCCATTTCACAAACGTCACCCGTGGGTCTCAGAACCCTTCCACATGCGACGCAAGTGAAGCAGGAGCACAAGGCAGGGGGCACAGCCCGGTCACCCAGCCCGGTGCCGCTCCTGGGCTGCGCTGATGCCCCGCGGGCCCGAGGCCTCGCTCAATGAATCCTCGGCGACTTCAAGCCAGCAGCAGCCTCAGCGCCTGAAACCTGCTCCCCGCAGCCCCAGGGCGGGGAACACACGGAGAGGGTGCCAGGCCCTTGGTCCCGGCGCTCCCAGCCGTGCGGGGCGGGGACGGCAGCCGGGCAGAGCCAGTGGCAGCCGCGGCCGCACAGCCCGGCCGAGCCTAGCGCCCTCCGCCCGCCGCCGCCCCTGGGCCCGGGCCGGCCCCCTCCGGGCCGCTGAGCCCCGAGGCCCGGCAGTTCCCCCGAGGCGCGGGGAGCAGCGGGGCTCTGCCGCCGCTCTGCCCGGCGCCCCGGCCCGCGGCCGCCCCGCCGCCTCACCTCGCTCAGCAGCCCCTGCCAGTCGCTCTCGCTGCGCTGGGAGCTCATGGCTCCGGCGGCCCGCGGCGGCGACCGGCTCCGCCCGACCCGGCCTTCCCGAGCAGCCCGCGGGAGAGGCGGGGCCTGCGGCCGCCCGTGCGACCGGCCCTGCCCGCCGGGACCCGCCGGCACCGAGCTCGGCACGGCCGAGCGCCGGCAGCGCCGGGCCCTGGTGCCCGGGCAGAGCGGCGGGGCCCGAGCGGCACCTGCCGAGGGCCGTGCGGGAGGATCCGGGTGCGTGTCCCAGAGAAGGGCCCTTCTCTCCTGACGTGCTCCTCCTGTGTAGCAGCTGGGCACTGCTGCCATCCCAGGCTCTGGACAGCCAGGCCTCCGTCAGCACTGGTCGATGAGGGGGCGGACATCAGGGAGACTTTAATCCTATGTATGTGTAACAAAACCCTTGCAAATTATGTACATGCTTGTGTGGAGTGTGTAAGGTAAGACAAAGCAGGAGGACAAGGAGATAGAAAACCACTTTCTCAAAATATGATAGTGGAACACTGCCCACATTTGGCACAGATCTTTGTTGTCACTCAGTTCACGAAGGTGTAACTAACGTAATGACCCAGGACTTGATCTGGCTTCTTTATCACCCCACTAGCACAGACACTCACTCCATCAGCACTGAAACCCAAGCACGGCACCCACACGGCGCTCCTCCCCATCCTGATCCCTCTGCTCCAGCCATACCCTCTGCAGACAGAGCTGCAGCAAGGTCCATGGACCAGGTCTACCCTGAGGCACATCACAGGTGATGTTAACTGTACTCCTAACACGGCGAGCATCCTCAGGACTTACGTTTTCCAGGCAGAGTGCAAGTGTAATTGCATGGAGCATTTGAGCAGTTTAACCCACAAGTGTTCTTTGTTTTGAAAAGCAGCACAAACAGCACAAGACAACATGTTAAAATATGCACGCCTCATTCTTTACCACAATTTACCCTCTGTCAAGATTTGTTTGTGCTTTGGCATCTAGGCACAATGTCCTTCTGTTTTCTAAAACGGCTTAGAGAGCCTCCTTTGACAGCTTCACATCCCTTTGAGCAAGGGATGTTGGCCTAGCCACTGACAGCTTTTCTGTTCCCGGTGCTTAATTGACGGCTTCTATGGGAAGAAACATAGGTCACATCTAAACTCAGCAGGAGGTCTCTTTGAATGGAAGATTATCAAGTTTAATAAATGCCTGTTGTTATCTCCATATTATAAAAAAAAAAAAAATTTAAAAAAATTCCAGGAGAGCAGCTAGCTTTAGTATTGAACTTTAGTTTGATAATTAGAAAATTAGAAAGTTTCAACATTTTACCTGCAAATTATAAATCAAAACTAGACATTTTCTCCTTTGTAGCCCGTTTCCTCCTATACTAGCTGTTCCTCATCTCTTGGCATTCTGTAACTTTAATGCTCTCAAGAGTACATTTGTTTTTCCTCTTAGTTCATATTTTTCTGTGGTTTATGTTCTCACGTGTGTGATATATCACAATCCTGCATGTCTTCACAGGCTTCTCAGAAAACCATTTCTGAAAACAGCATCATGTTTGCACAGGTACACAGCAAATAATTACAATTAAATTGAAAAAACCTATAATTTAAACCACTGGTTAAAAGAATTGTTAATGATATTAGAAACTCAATCATTTTCTTAGTGTTGTTAATAGTTAAAGCTATAGAACTGCTAGAGTGGATGAACCAGAGTCTTTTTCCCAGTTCTGCTTCTCATTTGCAGAATTTCTCTCCTGTTTTTTTTTAGTTGTGTAGCACTCTGGACTTAGAATACTCTTGCAGCAATAGCTTTGCTTTTAAGAATAATAACCCTCCAACAGCCCTAATTTTTGAGGGATGTCAGTCATTTTAATCCCAAATCTGCTCACCCTCCTCACAAACATAAGGTTTTAATTTTTATTGATGATAAGTATTCAAATGAGACGTAAATATTTATGAAAGAGAGGTTATTAAAACAAAAGGAATTATCAACGTTTCCAGCTCTTAGGATTTTGTCAAAACGTTGTTGAGAGGTGGTGTTTTTCAGAAAGCCCAAGCTCTTGGATGAAAATAACCACTTTCTTTTGAAGTAAAAGAAAGATTCAAGGGAATAAATAAAAAATAAGCTGAAATGTGCCTTGAGTACACTTGATATGATCAGAAAGGAAATAAAAGGACCCAAATATGTATTTTTAATTAATCACTTCTAGTGCCTGATATCAAGACTTTTGGCAGCTTCATCATCTCTCCTGATCCTCTCTGCCTCACTTACCAGTGGTTCCTGAGACGCTCCTGTGTAACAGTCCCAGTCTGGACCAGGTTACTCTGTCAGCCTCTAGGCAGGAACGTATTGAGATACAGTTACTGTCATAACTCAGACAAACAAGATAAGAAGAAGATCATAGGAAAGAAAGTACTATCACCCTCGTTTAAAGGTAGGAAACTGAAGAAAGAATTTCCTTGCCTAAGAAAACTGAAGTTACAAACATAACCAGGGAGCAAAATTGCAGGTTTCGGGAGTACCAGTCTGCTGTTTTAATTGCAAAACTAACAGGGTGACTTGGCTCTGTTCCTACCTGCTGCAGTAATTTCTTTTGCACCATCACCTTGCCAACATCAGAAGAGCACAGTATTGTCACTGAACATCTGAGACCAAAAAAAATCATCTCTCAACCTTCCTCTTCAGCTACCATCCTGTTCTCTTTGTCTATAGATCTGTTATCTTCTTTGCTTTCTTCCTCTATACCTTCACTAGATAAACTTATCTACTTCTAGTGTTTCTTCTTCCTTCTCTGCAGTTCTGCTTTGTGATCAATCTTTTCCTTGGTATCTTGAGTTTATCTGTCTTTTCACCAGACTACCCTCCACTTCTCTAAGCATTTTCTACGTTTCATTAAGAAGGATTCAAACTTTCTAAAAAACTTTTTTTTTGGCCCAGACATTTATGCATTCAGAATCAGATCCAAACTACTATGGCTTATTGATACAACTACTCAGGTAGACATTGTAGGAGATTTAAGCAACAGCTTTCACTTGCAGGAGATTTAATCAATAGTTTTAAAACACAGCTTTTAGAAATCAGTGTCTTTGTCATATATTAAGAAAAAAAACATCCTGAGTTTGTATCCATAGGTAAGCCACTGAATGGATCACTGCAAATTTTGCTCCTTATTTTTGTCAACATCTGTCTACTGCACTACTACATCATTACATCTACATCTAACTTTAAAGAAATGTGAGAGTAAAAAGCCAGTGTAAATCCTTAAGATCTGAACAGGCTGTATAATTGAAATATAATGAAAACATGCAATGCTTGTTCACTGAAGGATAATTCAGTCTGACTCTCTACAGATGTTTCAGGGTTCCGTTTAATCAGGGTTTTAATACCTCTGGATGAGGATATAACCTATCATACATAACACATCCATTTTAGTACTTTTGGTAATTTATATTGGCATTGTTCTATTTCATGTTGTTGCTAATTTGATGATAAACACACACTCAAACCCTCATGCACACATTTTGGAGGAAGTATACTATGTTTGTTGAGGATACCATTACTTTTAGCTTTTGCCTGTTCCCCTATGTGTTTTCTATCCTTTGCTTTTGCCTTTCCTGTTTTAGAGGCTGCTTTTTGTCCATTTATATTCCAGCCGCGCCTTCTCAATTTTCTCAGGTTCATTGCTGGTTTCACGATCCTGTATCAGCTCTTCTACTTCACATGCATGATCTGTCAGCAGGACAATATGATCTGCAGATCAGAAGCAGTTTAGCAGTTATTCATTTATGTTGAATCCTTTTGTGGCCAGTCAAGTCCGTGAAGGACACATCTTAGGCAATCAACAACAAAGATCGTTAAAGTGATGGTGTTTCTCTTTTCCTCTTCAGATGGTTCAGACCTTCAATGTATTGCTTTCCTTTGTATATTAGATGCTGCCTGTAACATTAAATTGGAGACAGTCTTTATATTCTTTATCTTTTTTTTAAAGCTATTTTATGACTATTGACTAGTGTAACTGAATACTGGAGTTCAGAATAGAGTATCTCTTCTAGAGGGAGAGTGGAAAAAAGAGAATTTGCAGGAAGAAACAGGAAGAACTGTGATCTGCACAAACCAGCTCTGGGATGGAGCTTGGTAGTGAGGTCTGGCCAAAGGAGGGGGGAAAACAAAAGGAAAGCAGCAGTCAAGAGGAGGGAGTGCAGTGAGTGGGTGGGTGGGAAGTCTTCATTAGAAAACAGCTGATAGAGTTCTTCCTAGCTTGCTTAGGGCTGAAATGCTCAAAAAAATTTTGGGTGGTAGATACAGGTTTTAGAGCAGGTAACCAAGCCTTAGATATTGCTAGCAAACACACATTATACAGAACTGTTCAGTTCAAACACTCTCTTTGCTGGACATACCTAGCTTGACACCATGCATAATCTTCAGTGAAGTCACTCAGGGGCATCAGACTGGATGAGACTCCGGAAGATGCTGGGGACAGTTCAAATCCAATTTGGATAAGAAGTCTCTAAGTTCTCTAAAAGCATCTATGAAATTAATTGGTTTGATCTAGGCTATACTGGAAAAGTTTGGCTCTGTTGTCTCTGGTGGTAATGGTAGATAATAAGTTATTTTATGTTCACCAGCAGAATCTGTGGCTCTCCCCCATA
Source organism: Empidonax traillii (assembly GCF_003031625.1). NCBI lineage: Eukaryota > Metazoa > Chordata > Aves > Passeriformes > Tyrannidae > Empidonax > Empidonax traillii. The sequence goes on from NW_020955318.1 coordinate 1,088,564, forward strand.
ACTTAAGAATAAGAACAAATCAGTAGGAACTAAAAGACAGCAGTACAGAAAACAAGTGCAACATCTCAGAGACTGTTTAAAGGCCTTGTCATTACAGTTATATTTAGAGAGTTAGTGCAAATGAATTCTGTTTTCCCAGAGGCATCAAACTCCTCCTGTCAAGATAGTCTCTCAAGAGACTGGAAAGCCTCTCACTGCCCTCCTGCATCATTATTATTTTCCTTAATTTTTTCTTGCTACTGATGTAACTAAAAATCCAATATAAGATCAGAGAAAATATTTTGTCAAGTAGGTCAGACAGGCACAACTGATGGACATTAAGGAAACATGTACTGCTTTTCTGTTCCTTCGAGTGCACTAGAAAAATATAAAAATTAGTTAATTTTACTAAAAAATCCAGGTGGGGTGCTCAGACTATTTCTGCTACTATGAAATTGAAGAGTGACCTAGTACTGCCATCAGATCTGACTTATGAGTGGTTTTTCAGACTTGAAAGTTCATTTTTCAATAGGTGGGGTATGTCAAATCCCTGAAAACTGTCAGACCATTGCAGAGACATTTATTGGTGTGATGATAGCAGACTGCTCAGCACAAAGACCATCACTTTACATATGTGGTCAATACTCAGCAGACTGTAAGCAAAGAATGAAATGGGGAACAGAAAGTACAGCCAGCTTGATCCTGTGCTTTCTAGTCAATTTAGAGGGTAAAAAGAAAGAAAGCCTACTGATGAAGAGCAGAAAAACAAAATTGAAACAGAACTTGTTGAGCATATCATAGCAAAATAATTTTCCATTTGAAAATGTCTGTCTGGAAAAAGAATAGGTCAGACTCCATGTGTTTTTGACAGAACTATTTCCTCCATGAAGCATTATCTCCATCATGGACTGAAAGTTTTCTATCGTGATTCTTGTTAAGTAGAAGCATCTTTGCTTTACAGAACTACATACATTTAAAGGTTGGAATTAATAAAATTAACCGGTGCTTTCATCACCGGAGGTGGAGTCCAAAAGTATTAGTCCCTTTAAGCGACTTTAGTGCTAGAAGATGAGTTCCATGGTGGAACTTTAAATGCTATGAGGAGACCAGTTGCCATCAAGACTTTAATATGTCTGGCCTTTCTGCTTTAGAAGAAGCAGTAACACAATCATTTAAGAGAGTATACTGAGTAATGTGGTCTCTTGTTTTTTCATGTTTGAGCCAATTTGTGTACACAGAGAATGAGAGTTTGGTGGAACACTGATAGTTTTTAGGATCTTTCTATGAGCTTGCTGTGCTCAGTCATATTTGTGCTCAGTTCTACTCTGTTTCTCAGTCTCTTCCTGAAACAAAAAGGAGAAAGTCCACACAGTAAGAACAAAGTCAAAGCCTGGTTATTAAGGCACTTCCTTGGACATTCTGCTTATGGAGAGTGTGCTCTCCAGCCTGGCAACTCTGCTGCACTCTGCATGAGTTTTCCTAACAGCACAATGTCATTTTTTTCAACTTTAGTGGTTGGGCAGATTCTGACACACCAGGAAAATATATCTGTTTCAATTTGGTTTTTAACAAGGTGCACAGATGGTGTTAAAAAGCAGGTAGAAGTGGTTAATCACCTGTGAATTTTAGGCATTTTTCTGCTGTCCATAGAGGACTTCAGGAGTGCACTTACTCCATGGTTTTCTCCACTATGATTTGCATTTTCACGGTTGTTTTCAATCAATCACACCAGAGAGGTTTGCAAATCTCTTCATTCCAAAGCATTGAAGACCTGCCCGTGCCCACAATCCTAGTGCAACAAATGATTTGGGACTCGAATCATGTGGTATTCAGTATTCAGGCATATCCGTACCTCATCGCACCCTGAATTGTTTCGTTTTACTGACACCATCTGTTTCTTGTGCCTCAACCAATTTGTATTCCATTGTCCCCTATGCTCAGCTTTCTGACCTTGTAAATCGATCTCCTGTACAGTCTGTAACAAATACTTTCCTGAAATCTGGATGAATTATGTCAACAATTTCATATTTATCAATTCAGCGATGCCTTGAAATGACCCTAATACATTTGTCATACATGATGTTCTTTAGTAGAACCACGCAGCTTTCCCTTTACTAAATCACATTTCTAACTGAATTGTAATCTCCCTTATAAATGTTTCCATTATCTTGCTCACTACTACAGTCAGTCTTACAAGTCTGTATTTCATTGGGTCTTTCCAGTGTCTCTCTTTGACAGCTACAGAAGACACTCAACAATGAAGTGCATTTCAGGTATATATTAAGTGCTCCTTAAAAGAAGAATAAAAAAATTAAAACCTAGTAAGTTATACTCCTGGTGTTCAATAGTAGTATTAGCCACTTAAATGGAGAAAAAAGGAGGATTTCTTCACTGCTGGCAGTTACTGTCAGTGATGGATCATGACATAGACATTCTCAGTATGGCCAAACAATTTCACTATATAGAATTTTATATAGCTACAGCTAAAATTCAATGAACTGATTCAGAAGGTTCAGGATAAACTATAACAATAAGTTAAACCCTTAAATCGATTTGGTATTTTAAAAGGATAGGTAGCAGCAAGATGTCATCTTCCTTCACAGATCTAACTTTAACTGGAACTGTAAATCCAAAGCAGAGTATTGGTGGATAAGGGTATATAATGTGTGATTTAAGACCCATCCTGGAAATCAGTGAGGATTTGAGTACACCAACTCTAAAACATTATCGGAGCATTATAAGAGTCCATCCAGAAAGTTAGGAGGATTTTTTTTTTTTTTGAAGAATAAAGATAAATTTCATATCTTAAAGAGGCTATTTTTGAAGAGTGCCAGGCAAGATGAGAAAAGAAAATGACTGTGAAAGAAGTAGAGTAGCAGAAGCATAGATAACCACTCATCCTACTATCCTCTCAAGATATGAGCTGAGGATGATTTCTATCAATGACTTCCAAATATAACATTATTCAGCTTTCATTATGTTGTCAGTCTAATTTGAATGTAAGTTATTCAGAGCACATGGCTGTTTTGCCTTTGTGTTTGTCTGTAAAGCACTACGCACCCCAAGCCAGGAAAAAAAGGAGAACTCTCGGATTAGAGGAGATAACATTCTCATTGAAAGTCCTGTGTACAAATGCTTGTTTTCTAATCACCTCTGTGAAACCTGCTCCTGCTACACCAAACAGAGAAATTCTTCAAAGTAAGAAGAATTGCGGCTTATTTTATACTAACCCTGGAGCAGCCTCTCCACTTACAAGAAATGGGAGAAACTTTCGCCAACTTACATTAGTTTCTATGGGAAAAACACCTGAATCCCAAGATTTGGCTTTGGTGATGACCTGAGGTTCACAGAGCTCTCAGTATTGAACAAACTCCATGTCTGAGATGAAATCCTGAATTCCCACTGAAGTGAAATAGAGTTTTTTCACTGACCTTAGAAAGGCCAAAGTTTCAATCCCTCCTTTTGAGACGGGAGTTATTAAAGATTTTGCATGCTGTGGCATGGCTACATCAGAATTGAGTGCTATAGAGATAGCCCAGAAGTAATACGGAAAATATTCTCCCTAGGGCTGCAAGACCTAAGGGAGTCTCTGTGATCCAAAAAGGTAGCTTGTTATGTGATGACAAGTCCGCTTTCCTTCTCTTAACTCTAAATAAAAGCATAAAAGTTTAACTTTTATGAAGGACAATTAGAACCTGAGAACATATTATTTATTAGCCTACTGAGTAGTTTTCTTTCACCTTCCCTTTCCCTTCCCCTCCCTCTTTACAATGAACCTAATCTGTTTTCCCATTTTTTTTGCATTATATCTTTCCCCTCCTCTTTATTTTTCTTTCTGCCCTTTGATTCTAGGGGGGCCCTTTTTCTATCTGACTTTATTTTGTGTGTTTGCCTTTGAGCAGGGCCCAACTGAAGGACTAGTTCACAACTGTAAAAATCCAGATTTGAGAGGCTTTCCTGAATCCCCAGATCTGTCACTGCCTCATCCATGGCTCCCATTTCATTCTCAAAGGAGGCCAGTGAGGACTGCTGTCTCTGCTCTAGGTCTGGTAGTTACCTTTGGGCATGAGCTACATTTGCAGTTGGGTCAGAAGCCATTGCAGAGCTCTTGCAAGGAACTACAGCACATCTGACAGGAGCCTCCAGTAGCACAAGCCAAAGGTAAAGTCAGACCACAAGAGTAACTACCAGCAGTAGACTGAGCCACACAGTCAGACCGGGGTGTCAGCAGAGGCTGGTGTGACAAACATGGATCTGTCAGTGTGCCATTGCCTTTCCCAGGAGCGATAGGGCAGGGTCCAGCAGATCAATCCATGGCTTTCCCAGAGAATTCACCGCAGGAGTGTGGGTTGGGTTTGTGAGCCAGGATTTTGAAAAATGCCAGCTAATGCCAGCACAAGAATTGATCAAACAAGATAAATACCAACCACATAAAGCCAGGGATGTAAAAGGTGTAGGCTTGAGCTAAGCTGAGTGCTTTGAATATCCAGCTGAGAATATAATGGGAACAGTTTAACATATGAGGGCAAGACTGGTTCCACCTGAACAGACAAAACAAGAAAAGGAAAATGAAAACAAAAAAAGGAAGCTGTTATTTGGGAAAAAGCCAGAGGGTGGTTCTTGCCTTCATACACTAGAATGGACTAGTGGTGGTGTGTTATATTCTGGTTCTGGGAGCTGGCTACCCTCTATTCACAGTGGCAAGAGATGTCTTCAGTCATGTGGTGCAAAGCATGGCAAGTCCAAGCACGTGGAGCAGGTCAGGTAGTGGTGCTGCTGTGCAGCTGCAGAATGCAGAAGGGCTTAGTGGGGAATGCCTCCTTGCTGAGCAGCACATGGGATGAAGGACAGGCACAGTATAGAGGAAGAGGACAAGTGATGGTGGATTTAATTCTTTCAAACACTAAAAGGCAGCCAATTAGAGGTAGAAGCACCAGCTCCTGAACAACTCACAAAGGGCACAGGAGCCACTTGGGAAACACCAAATTGGGCTGAAAGTGTGTTCCCACAGCAGAGCCAAAGAAGTGGGGCATTACCTGCCAGCAAGGAAGTCTGAGTGCAGACACTAAACACCTCCAAAGCAACAGGAGAAAGCAGTGCAGGAGAGGAGAGGCAGATTCTCAGGAGAGCAATGGAGACCAAGCTGCTCAGCCCATGTGGAGGGGTCCTGGCACGGAAGAGCAAGCTGCACAGTGTGCAAACTATACACAAAATCAGGAGCGTTACCTGATCCTATGTGTAAGTGAAAAATGACAGGATTTTGTGACTTTTCAGGGGTCTGACTCACAATTTTTTGGCTCTAGGTGAGCAACAGTAGTATTGGTATAATACAGTCTGCTAAACATTCCCCACTCAAGGATCTGTTCAACACACACCATGCTTTTACTGAATTTTACAATAATTAAGCATATTAGCAAACCATACTGGTAAAAATAATTTTTGATAAAAAGAAGGAAAAAGAAGTTGAGGAGTTCACAGGATAGCATTTACCTTATGGCTTTTCTGCATAAGAGGCAAAGAGCTGTCCCATGCAGGCTGCACCTGAGATGTTCTTTCACATCCATCTTGTTGGCAGCAGGGCTGTGTTGGTGTGACCACACCAGCAAGAGGCAATGTGGGAGTGAACTCCTCTATTGCATCCTCTGTTGGGTTCATACCTGGCAGTACAGCTACAATTTTCCTTTTTTTTAAGGGAAGGGTTTGAATCAGCACCCAAGTTTTACACTGTCATAATGTTAGGATGAAAGGAGTTACCAACCAGTGGGGAAAAAAACATTGCCACAAAAAATAAATAGAAATGAGGTGTTCAATTAGAGTATTGGGGCATTTCAAGCCTCAGGGGTTATTCGTGTAAATGAATCTTTTGCTTATTCTGTAAGAGAACACAAATCAATAGCACAGGAATAAAAAAGAACTAACAGTCTTAAAACCCCAGATGAAATCAAACCACACAAATCAGATCCCATTATAGATTTAAGGACCATACTCTTGAACAGAGAGGATTTTGCGCCCGTAAATAAAGTTGTTAAAGGTGACCCCACATCAGGGTGAGAGTTTTGAACTTACCTTCCAGAATGTCTGAGGTTCTTTTGGATTGTACCCAAAAGGTCTGTGAATTTGGTTTATTTGGTCAGCATGTGAAGGTTTGATTGATCCCAGAGCTCTGTTGGCATGAAGACTTACTGAAGTGTGCTTTCAGGAATACATAGTTGACTGACCAGTGACTGTCTAGTCCATAAGAACTAGATTCCCCACAAAAACTAGCAGCACTTCTGCTTAGCTATGACTCTAAACAATGTGTAAAGTTGAACTATGAGAAGGAATATTCCCCATAATCACATTCCCAAATACGTCTGAGTTTAATACTGAAAAAATACCAAAATTTAGACTAATACCGAAGTAAAGAATAAAATATTAAAAAAATTTCAATTATATGAAAAGTGGTCGTGATAAAGAGAAATCAGTCTTGATATCAACACCACTGGCAATGCAATTACCTGGAATTTACCTGCTGCCCTGTCATCTGATCACCAGAGTCACAATATTGAGGGGGGTTTTTTGCCTCCTTGTCTCTGAATGATGAGTTTCCACTAGCTCACATTTTTTGACTGCTTAGAGGTGATAGGAAAGCAAGGTGGTGAAAAGACGAAATTTTTTTCCTTGGTCACTTGAACTTGGAATTTGGAGATCTAAATTACCTAAAACTAATCTAAATTACCTAACTCACTTTTAATGAGAATGAGTTACAACATTCAGTCTGAATAAGAATGGCTTTCAGCCTATGAAATGCGTGCTTTCCATCTCATGAGGGATGCGTAGTTCCATAGCAGAGAAATGCAGATTCAGCCCCTATCTGCACTAGACATATTGGTACCCAGGTACCTCAGCTTGTTTGTCTGTGTTTAGAGGTCTTTGTTCAGCAAAAGAGCATCACTTTCGTTTTTCCACAGCTCGTTAAGTTGTTTACAATCTTACTCAGGCCGCTGTTGAAAATGCTTTTTTCCTTTCCCCGGTATGAAGTTACAACATGCTGTTACTGTTTACAACAAATAAACTGGCACGACTGTAGAAGGTAAGGAGGAGCACACATGCAGGGGTATATTTGCTGTAATGTTTTCACAGAAACTTGAATACACACAATTTTCAAATAGTTTTGGTATCAAAATAGGTAATTTTGTAAAGGAAAAGAAAAAACTCAAAATTAATTTGTGGAAGATATTATGATACAAATAATTTGAAAATGTGACCTGCTGCTAATACCCTCTTAAGAACTGGCCTAATTTTAGTGACCTCTTAGAGGAACATAATACTACCTAGTCTATTTGGAGGTAGTATATACTTTCCAGAGGGAAAAAAAAAACAAAAAAGCTCTCCAATTTAGTGCAAGCAGAAGTCCTGAAAATAAAATTTTGAATAACTTACTTCCAATTTCACTTGTACCTATACAACTCAGTCTATGAGACACTTTACAAAAATGTGGTATAACCTCTAGGGAACAGCTACACTGATGACCCAGAGCAGGAGGCTGCTCTCTGAAATTGTGAAATTGCATGTAGATATTTGAAGCCTATATGGTGTTTTGTCTGCCTTTAGATCTTCAGCATATGCATGTATTCATGTCTTTGAATTAAAACATGTTGCTCCCTTTTGGTAATATAAAAACTTGCCAATTAATGCATCAAAAGCACTTCTGTGTCTATCATAACATCATAGAATAATTGAGGACAAAGGGACCTCTGGAGGTAATTTGGTCCAACATCTTGCTCAAAGCATGGCAAATGTCAAAGTTAGGTCAGGTTACCAAGGCTTTGTGAAGTCTAGTTCTGAGTGTTTCTAAGGATAGAGATCCCACAACCTCCTGGGCAACACAGTGCAGTGTCTCCCCACCCTGAATGGATTTATTTTCTTCTGTCTGATGGGAGAAAAAAATTATGACCCATTGTGGTCCCTTCCAACCTTACCCATTCTGTGATTCTGTCTAACCATTCTGTGATTGCTGTCATTTTATTTTTTAGAGGTGCCTGCCTCTGTGATAAGTAAAGGCACCGGTTTTTATTCCAAGCAAATTAAAATAAAAGGGGGGTACTAACAAAAAAACTATTTCTGTATATTTACTAACTTCTAGGCGTACCGTGGAGTCTGTAAGGTGAAAGGTCCTGTCTGGACCTAACACCAGGGAATCTTTTGCGGCCGGGAACAGGGAACAAATTATAAATAAAAATACATTTCTCTGTGCCATGTGGATACAGAGAAAGGACTTGCAGCGTGAGGATGATGCAAGACCCCCCCTGTACAAGCCCAGGGGAAATAAGTTACAACCAACCAAAAGGTAACACCCACCTCCAAAGCAGGGGAATTACCTTTTAAGGCAACAAACGGACAATGAATGAATATTCAACAACTGATATCGAGAGGGTACAAAAAGCCCAGTTTTCAAACAAGTTTTGTGTGTCTCGGGCGGGGCGCTGGCCCCCCCAGACCACCCAGCGCTGTTTGCTTTATTATCGCTTGCTTAATAAATTTATCAACTTTTAATTGGAACTGAGTTGTCTAAATTCTTAAACTAACTTATAACACCTCTACCTGTGAGCTGTGTGAGGGGTCAGGGCAGCCCCCAGGCTGTTTGGCTGGATGCCCAAGGAACATATTGGCATCCCCCTGACATTCCCATCAGTTTAGCTCTAAGTGACTTGATCATGGACCTATGGATGGGGGAAGAGTAGACAATGCAACTTAGGTCTTCACCATCCTATCCTGAGGCCTAACTGTATGCCAAAGTTGAAGAGCTCCAAGTAAACCCCTCAGCTCCAGAGCAGGAGAATTAGTCACGCACCTGCAAGAGGGACTCAGGTGGTGCCAGCGGTGCTAAAGAAGAGAGAAACTGATTTAGAGAGTGGCAGTGTTCTTATTTTTCCAGCTTGATTAAAGTGACTAGTAATTGTAGTCCCTTTTCTCTTTCTAGGTCTGGGATTTTTGTATACACTGGAGTTGGGGAAGGGAGACTTCCAGAGCACTGTCTAAAAACAATCTTGCTTTTTATAAAGACAAGACTGTATACAAAATATGATGTTCTCAGCTGAGCTCTGGTTCAGACATTGCTGACTGAGGTCACATAGCACAAAAATGGCAGCAGTCCAAATGTTCCCTTAAACATCACCCTGACCAGGAGCACACTGCAGTGTGCATGTTCAGACACCTTGAGATTGAGAGCCCAAATCCTATTTACAGAGCAATGCAATAAGGATGTGACCTCATCCCCCAGCTCCTCTGTCACGGTGGACAGAAGGGAAGAGTTCAGCCCACTCATGGGGATATGGATCCACAACACAAAGCAATTAGGATAGACTTCAACCAGTGGTACCACTAATACAGTGTACATTTCAAAGGATTGCAAAAAATGTGCCATGGCCTTGTTTTTCTTCTCTTCTTTGTTCCATTGTGCACTGCTGCTGTACCTTCTTTGGCATCTAAGGAAGCAAACCCAGAGCTCTGCAATGCAGGGAGATGGGCAAGAGCCAGGAACCCCTGCAGTGAGGCATTCTGTTAACTTGAAGGAAGGGCAGGGCATAGGTACCCTGACATGGACCACAGCAGAGGTGGCTTGAGCATCATGGGATCCCAGAGGGAAGGAGGTATCAAAATTACATGGGTCAAGAACATGACAAATCACAGGTTCCTTGAGGGCTCAGATTTGCCAGCACTGCGTAAGCCTGCCATTAGTTCCATTAACCCTGAGTTTCACTTGTATTAGGGCTCTTCTATGCTTCCCTCTCCTGTTTGCAGAGGCTTGTTTAATTTTGTTAACGACTCTGAATGAAGATAAGGCCCGTGTGTGTAATAACAGACTAAAATTAAACTTCAAACAAATTATCTGTTAGGGTTTAGGAAAATCTTATCTGGGGAGGAATTAATCCTTGCTGCTTGTTTTGGGGCTTTAGCAGGCCACCGGGGATTTGAAAGAGAACAATTTTTCAGTCTGGCACATACACAGCAACTGGAACAATGTGCATAATTCCGTGGATATGATTTTTTAAAAAAAAAAAAAAAAAAGGAGACAAAAAAACCTCTAAAAGACACATAAACATCTGAAGTGCAGCATGAACTGACTGCAAACCAAATGCAGTTGCTGTAGATCATCAGCTGTCACTGTCAAAGCCCTGGTCTGCTTGTGACTAATGTCCCTGCTTCCTTCGTCACTGCGTATCAGGACGAGTCTGTAAGTTGGCTGTTATGCCCTAGTGCTCCATGCTGCATGGCTTGGAAACTAGCCATTGCACCTCCCAGTGATGTGAGGTTGCTCTGAGAAGATGATGTTGCTCAATCCAGCCTGTTAGAGGGGGCAAGAGGGGCCAGTGGGGGTTAGTTTGCCGAAAAACAGTCAAGTGGCTCAGACTGTTGTTGGAATGGGACTAGAGGTGGGGCTGGCAGAGACTGGGCAAAGTCAGCCCTGTTTGAATGCCACCAACCCATGAAGGTTGTAGTCCCAGGAACAATTTCAGACTAACATTTTAATTTTGCTTCACTCACCTGCAAGTAATACCTATGACAGACAATAAAAACAAAGACAGGAAGATTTCTTGAAACACCTTCTGACGCTCATATCATAGAGATACCTCAGATTTCTTTCAGGAAGAGATTCCTGGTGAAAGTCTTTAATCTTTTTCTCTTCCATCCTTTTTTTTTTCTTTCATCTTAGCTCTCCACACCAACTGTAGCGTGAAAGAGCTGTAGGAAGAGGGAACAAGAGACAAAAGGAGCTTTAACAGCCAGGAGGAGATAAATGGATAGTCTTTGGAAGCATAAACTAGACCAGTAGTCAGGAAAATCACAGGTGACAATGTCCAATGTTTACTGCTTTGTGGTTTTCTTAAGCACATTTTTCTTGCAATTCTGGGGGCATAGATTATGTGGGATTCAGAGTGAAAAGCCCTCTCAGAACTGCACAGCAGTACTAGAAGAGAAACTGCTTGAAAATGCTGTCTCAAATTTCCATTATCCTCAACCACACAATGGAGTAAGATGCAAATCTTAGGTGGAAATATGCAGTGCCTGAACTCTGCAAAGGTTTTTACTGAATTTGCTGTGTATTCCTCTACTGTCTTGCGAATATTTGAATACATTGCCATGCTATCAGATGGTTATGGTTTGAGGCACTTAGAGCAACCAAACAAGTAATAGAATGGGCTAAACCTGCATCCTGAAACCCCAGAAGACTGAATGCAACTACTGTGTGTGTCCAGAACATCTGACTGCGTTCCCTGAAGTTGTTCACAGAGAGGGATATCTTCCCTGAGGGAAGTGAATGCAGTCAGAAGCTCAGAACACAGCAGGAAAGCACATACAAATAAAGAGCAAAACACTCTTTCCCATAATTTGGTTTCCCCTAGTTGGTTTAGATTCCTTCCCATCCACATAGAGAATAGCTCTTTGGCCACATTGCCTCCCCATCCACTCTCCCCTCCTCGCAGTTTGCAGCAGTGGTCTGTGGTATTCGCAGGTCTGTTTCCCACCCACACCCAAGTCACCGCTTGGCCGGTCATAGTGTACAATTTATTAGCAAGTTAAACAGGTGAGAACTCACTGAAGACCAGCTCTGCTCCTCTCACAGCCAGCACCATCTCTTACTGCAGAGATACAGATCTGCATCATTGCTTCATCCTATTGCAGGGCATGGATTGCATCAAAGAGAGGAGCTGAGAGGGCTCAGCACAATGTGTGGTCTTTCTAGTCAGAAACCACCTCTCTCACCAGAACAGGATTCTTTTCACTCCCTGAGCTGCTCATGACCCCATGTTGCTTATCATAAATCTCAGGTGTCAAGAGAGGAATTGAGAACTAAGCAAGGAAACAAAGAGTCAGAAGCAAAGAGAAGACTTCTTTACTTTCAAGCTTCTGTTAAGGACACCAAATTTACAGCCACTGAAGCACAGTGGCACACCTTCAGCAGTGTATGGTGCAATGATGGCCAGCCCAAAAACCCACGCACATTGTGGAGACCTGAGGATTCACCAGCCCAGAAGTGCTGTGTTGATGCAGTAATTTACCTCAGCCATCTACCCCTGTCAGATGGACAAATGTCCCTGCTGTCTCATTCCTCCTGTTCCCCAGCAGTGCTGCAATCACATGGATCAAACATGTTGCTCCTGGTGTTTGTCTTGCCTACCTAGGCCTCTGCCTGGAAGTAAACCAAATACAGTTTGCACCAGCTGAAGTTGTTCTTTCATGCTACTTCTTAAAAGGCATCTAACAACCTCTTGGTAATCACTTACCTGCATGGTCTTTCTTGGTAGGCAGCCAAGCAGGACGAGATAGAAACCCCTAGCAACATGCAGTCATTTTTCAGTCCAGCCTTTAACTGGGCAGAGAGGTCACTACTGAGCAATCTCTAATCCATGCAAAAGGGGTATGTATTCTTGGCAGCACTTCAAATACATGCTGACCTGAAGAGTAGACTAGAGACAAGAGGTTAAACAGTTTGGAGTTTGGTGTGCTGAATACATGGTATAATAAACCAGCTCTTTTTTACCTTCTTTGAATTTCTAACTGTATCTCCCTTACAGATCTTGACAATAAGTGTCATATGTTTTACTGTAGTAGATATTACTCACAAAAGCAAATATGTTTCCAAAGGATTGAATTTCTTGCCATGGGAGGCAACACAAATAATTTGGGGTTAAATACAAAGATCTGAAAGAAAGCTCTCTTGTTAAAGTAAATACAAACTCACTGCTTTGCATTCCATTTAGAAGGTTCATGAATATCTTTGTTTTCCGTAACCTTGCACGTTATTGAAAAAGATCTTTCATTTGCTTCACTCTTTGCAATTTCCTTAGATATTCTGTTTCCTTGCATCTGCAGAAACAGAGCTGTTTTTTGTGTGCTTGACAAACCATCAACATCTGCATGTGAAAGATTTCAAAGAGAGAAGCAACAGTAAAAAAATGAGAAGATAGGAGCCTTTTGTAATCATTTTTCCTTTGATTTTAAGACATTTGTGTAATAGGATGTATCCAACAGTGAATTTTTCTGAAAATATATTTAAACTGAGGAAATTCAGATTTGATTTGTTGACATTAGGGAACAAACTCAGTGAAAGAACCAGTCTGTCTTTTTCAGAAACTGCCTCGGACTAAAGCTGTGTGCTCCTCACACGTGTATATTTGTATTTTCACAGAAGAATCAGGTGGGAGATTGGTCTTGATTTGAGAGCACGAAACAAAGATACAGAATTGTGCAGGATTGATACCTACTAGAGGTCATAACTGGAGGGTTGCCAACACACTGTGTTACTGGCACATTCCAGTAGCTACTCAAGGTCATGCTGCAAAGAGTGGGGAGTGCTGAAAGGAACCATGAGCATCCAGGCATCCTTTCTGCTTTCCCACACAAAACAGTTCGTAAGTCTGTTCTGTGCCTTCATTTCTTGATGACAAGTGCCAGGTTTTATCAAATAAAGGAAGGGAAAGCCTAAACCCCATCCTTATGAACTGAAACAAACTTTCTCCCAGTTTGTTCATGCAAGCCAGGTGCTTCTGACTGAAATTTGCTTTATACAAAATAAGTGACAGGAGCAGTTGCCACATGCTGGTGCCTTCCCCAGGTGGGAGGAGTTGCTCCCCATGGAGCTCCTCCTCGAATTTGCTGTTGCTCAGAGGAATCAAAATCCACTGCTTATAATACTCTGTCTTTTCCCCAAAGACCTGGACACTTTTGGATGCTGTCTCTGCCAAATAACTAGCATTGCTTTCAAGAAATAAAGGATGTTGCTTATCTGTTCTCATTACCAAGTGTGGGATCTGGGGAGTGCCAGAACTGGGCTACCAGACCCTGTGTCCCCTCAGGATTGGGGAGGGCTGAGCTTTCCTACCACACAGGCTCTTAAAAATAAAAGAGGGCCCAATAAGCATTCTTCTTAGCCCATCTGCGGAGAGAAAACTGTCAGCTACTCATGACCTACTTCAGATCACAGGGTTTGTGAAATACCATTTTGCCACTGTTGTTATGATTCTAGATAAATTCTACAACGTTTACCTTAGTGTTAGTGTTTGCTATAACTACAGATAGTTGGTCTTCTTCAGCTGAAGGGGTAGATCCTGAGCTAGCTGTCAGTGTAGACAAGTGAGGGTGAAGTACAGCAGGGAAGAAACCTATAGATGAGCCTGAGATGTTTTTAGTGAAGACAAACTCCATGCCTTGGGCTGCACTTGGGAGCAGTAGGAGTGACTCACCCTCTTCCCTAAATTGTACCACAACATGGAGCATGCAGTAGACATTAGCAAGCTCCCAGTTATTCCAGAAGTTAGTATGCTGTGCCAACTCATTACTTCCTAAATAGCTCCAGTGTCAGTGCTAGAGTGGTGACTTAACTGACTGCTGACATTCACTACAAGGTCACTAAGCTAAGTCTATACTTAGGAACACTTTGGTGCTGCAAATGACATGGAAGTGATTTCATCGACACCCATTTTCATGAGGATAAGAGGAACAGAGAATAGCTGGATTTTCTATGCAAGTGGTTATAAGCAGTGTATTTCTTCTTTGCTCTCCTTCCCTAGGGAGGACTTGAATGTAAGTCAAAAAATGAACAAAGGGAAAAGCTTCTTCACTATGAGGGTGGCCAAGCACTGGCACAGGTTGCCCAGAAAGGTTCTGAAGTTTCCATTCTTGGAGATCAAAACATGGTCCTTCTGAACATGGTCCTAAGCAACTGACTCTTCAGCAGGGTGTTTGGACCAGATGACCTCCAGAGGTTCCTTCCCACCTCAGCCATACTGTGACTCTATGACTTTTTCTAGTTTGGCTCCAGTCATGACAGACATTCCAATACTTGAATGCCTTGTTTCTGACAATCCTTTCTATAGGTCTGACCTACAGGTCTGACCAACATGAACAACAACGGTAGAAAACACAATTAATATTCAGCTCACTAACTAAAACCTGGAGAGGAGTCTCAGGAAAGCAAACACTAAAGACAACAACCAGAAAAGAATTGAATAACAACGGTAAAAGTGAACATTCCTGCATTTTTTTCCTAAGGAATGTAGCATGCCTCTACTGATGACTGCAGCAAATGTGCAGCATTTCTCACTGCAGAGAGCTCTTCTTGGCTTGCACAGCTCTCTCTACAGTCCCCATATTACAATTGGATTCTTCCCTCCCAGTGCTCACTGAAGTGGGTCTTCCTGAAGAGGCCCAGTGCCTATGGTCAGATGACAAAGATGTGTACAGCTCCACTTGACAGCCTTGGACTTTCAGCATCTTCATCTTGAACTCCTAAATTCAAAAGGTAATTCTCATCCCCCCCGCCCCAACAGTGTTAGCACATCAGCAAGTAACTTATTTCTAACTGCATTGCCCTCGCCTCCTGCTGCTATAAATCTCTGTCTTCCTAAAGCGCTAAGCATTTTAGAAATACTTCTTGCAACCCCTGTGTACCAAGCAAAATCATGGAGGCTACCAGTACCATGTTCAAAGCCATGGTCACATTTGACAAAATATTTCAGAGTAGAGTAGGACACTGAAATCAGGATCTTTTAAAGAAAGGTTTTTAGTTTATTACTTTCATGGATAAGTAGCTTAGCATTTTCCTCCACACCTTCCATGGGCCAGCTGGTCTCTTTACTGAGGACAAGAGTCCTGGAGCTGCCTGGTGCCCAGCTACAAGAACCTCTGTTCCCCTCTGTCCATGACACCAAAGGGCCATGTTTGGTTCCAGCCGGCCCTCACTGATAGTCTATCAAAAACATCAAAAGACAAATTATCCTCAACTGACCTGCAGATGTGGATAGGAGACTCCGTACAACAATAAAGATAAATATCTCAGCTGTCATTTAAGGGGAAATGGCACATGGTTCTTCAAGTCTGATGATTCAGACATAATAATCTCCCAGCGATTAGGAAGACAGAGGCAAATAAATTGGGGGCAAAGGGGAAAGAAAGAAAATTGAAAGCAGATAAACTCTCTATTACCTTCCATTTTACCCCCAAATCTGTCTTGACCCATGTCTAAAAAAGCAAAGGAACCAGTCACGATTTGTTACTAGCAAGGCAGCACAGGACTGGCAAGTGTGTCTGCACGCATGTACGCTCTGTTTTAAGCAGAGGTGGTAAGAAGCCATTAAAGTGTCAGTTTGTTCCATATTTCACTTTGTTCTTCTGGCTCAGGTCAGGTACATCCCTAATGCACAGTGGATCAAACCACATGGTAGTCATGGATCTCCTGCAACGCTGGAGTGGACTGGCCCAGGCACACTGGCTGCCTGCACCTCCATCTCTGCTCTATCATAGTGTGGGACTGGGATTCAGCATAGATGGGAGCATAGCCCTCCCCACACAGTTGTTGTCCAGGATTTCCTTATCATTTTCCAGCCCAGAAAGCAGTGGATTTTGTTGTTTGGTGTTTTTTTTCTTTGACCTACACCCATCTTCAGTCAACAACAAGCTCATCCAGTCTGTGTTGTGACAGGGAAGGTGAGCTGCCCAGGCTTTCACAGTCCCAGCTGTGTGGGGTTTTATAGAACAAGCTCCAAATATGAGGTTTCACTATTTAAAAATCATAAAAATTGGGTGGTAGCTATTCCTCTGATAGAGGTATTTGCAGTAAGTTTGTGGGGAGTAACTGCAGGACTCTGTAGTTACTCACTTCATTAGGTCTTAATTGTAACGATTGCAAGGTGCAACCCCAGCACCATAATCAGATCCCGAGGTGACAGAGGCACAGATAATTGTAATGAGCCTTCCTCTGAAATGAAAGGCCTGCAGTTTTCTCCCCAGATGCTAATGGCACAAAGCAGAGTCAGAAAATGCTGTCAGCAGGAACCAAGAGAAGCTAGGGATTCAAGGAGACCCCTGGGCTTCAGAGTTTGCAAACAAATAGTAGGCAGATGCCATTAACCAGGGTTGCTGTTTTAAATTCTGTTTCCTCTTTCTATTTCTAGCTTGCTCTCAGAAGCATCCCAAGTAAACCTGGCCTCATCAGTACTTTCATTTCCGTAAAACTCTGGCAAAACCTATTTCCATACTGGCAAGACCAGAAAGAAAGAAATGGAAGACAATGATTGATCAACATGCAGAGAGCAGTGCTGCTCCCTCCTTCTGTGTGCCAGCTCAGGCTCCATCCACACTGACCCCACCAGTGCTGGGTGGTGAGTACTTTCTTGACCCACTGGCCTTTCATTCATAGGACCAAAATGGAGGATTAACTGTCAGGGCACACCTACAGCTGGAGGATGAGTCAGCCCCAAGGGGCTGCTGAGTCAGAAGAACTGAAACAGCCACTGAAGATGGAAAATGAGCATTCTTGTATGACCCAGTGCTAATGTCCAAGCAGGAAATAGAAATGAACTTTAGAATAGAAGTCAACAATTGCAAATGAATAAAGATGGGAGCAATGCTACCAGAAGCCCTTCATTCCGGTGATGTCATGGTTCCCAAATGCCCTTCAGAAATGCAAATTGCCTACAATGTAATAAAAAGGGCATTTTCTAGAGTGTGCAGAGCTTGCATAGTTTAATTAAGCATAAACTAGGGTGACTCTTGAAAGGAAAATGATGTGGATTGCATTCTCTGAGTGACCTTGGAAAGGCACTTATATACTTTCTCTACACAGCAATTAAGTAAACTCACACTTCATATGCTGTCACTCCTATTCCTTTCCTTTATTTAGAAAGATATTTTTTGTTCTCTCTGATTCCCTGATCTCACATTGATTTATCTCTGTGCTTAGAAAATGTGATTTGTTTCCCTCAAGGTAACTAAGCATTTGTCTACAGACTCACCATCTCTAGTTTTCTAATCTCTACTTCAATATTACTTATATTAAACTTCTGGCACCTGCTTTCCTTGCTTTCCACCGAATTCCACCTAGGCTACCTCACTGACATAGCAAAACTGGAAAAAGGAGATGCCTATAGAAATTTCTATCCAGTCTTCCCAAAACCAGTGTAATGGCCTTCTATGATGGAGTGACTGTATCAATGGACAAGGGAAGGGCTACAGATGTCATCTGCCTGGACTTCTGCCCTTGACATGCTCCCCCACACCATCCTTCTCTCTAAATTAGAGAGAGATTGATTTGATAGGTGGATTTTTCGGTGGATGAGGAACTGGTTCGGTGATCGCATCCAGAGGGTAGTGGTCAATGACTCAATGTCTGGATGGAGATCAGTGACAAGTGGTGTCCCCCAGGAATCTATATTGGGACCAGTGTTATTTAGTATCTTCAGTGATGACATAGACAAAGCCATCGACTGCACCCTCAGCAAATTTGGTGAGGACACCAAGGTGAGTTGTGCACTTGACACAACTGAAGGATGGGATGTCATCTGTAGGGACCTGAACAAGCTCAAGAAGTGGGCCCAGGGGAATCCCATGGGGTTCAGCAAGATCAAGTGCAAGGTGCTGAACTTGGGTCATGGCAACCCCTGGAATCAATACAGGCTGTGGGATGAAGAGAATGAGAGCAGCCTTGCAGAGAAGGACTTGGGGACACTGGAGGATAAAAAGCTGGACATGAGCCAACAGTGTGTGCTTGCAACCCAATTGTATTCTTGGCTTCATCAAAGGAAATGTGACCAGCAGGTTGAGGAAGCTGATTCTCTGCTCTGGTGAGACCCCACCAGCTCTGTGGTTCCCAGAACAGGAAGGATATTGACCTGTTGGAGTGAGTCCAAAGGAGGGCCACAAAAATCATCAAAGGGCTAGAGAACCTTTCCTATGAAGACAGTGAGAGAGTTGGGGTCGTGCAGTCTGGAGAAGAGAAGGCTCCAGGGAGACCTCACTGTGTCCTTTCAGTACTTCAAGGGGGGCCTATAAGAAAGATGGGGACGTCTTGTAGCAACAGGAGCAACAGGACAAGGGGTAATGGTCCTAAACTAAAGGAGTTTAAATTCAGAGTAGATGGAAGAAATTTTTTAAGAGAATGGTGGTGAAACACTGGAACAGGTTGCCCAGAGAGATGGTGGATGCCCCATCCCTGGAAACATTCACTGTCAGGTTGGACAGGGCTCTGAGTAACTTGATGTAGTTGAAGATGTCCCTTCTCATGGTGGGGGTGTTGGACGACTCATCACAGAGCTGTGGGGCAAGAATGGCAATGGCTTATGAGCAAATCAGTATTGGGAGACAGATAAGTTTTTTTAGTTGTCATTTGAAATGCTTTCACAGTATCAGTTTCTTATTTTGTGGAGGATTTAACATCATTGTAGCCAGCTGGTTTTTGTCAGATTTTGAAGATCAGTTTTGAAGCCCATTAGATCATCAGGCTGTAGTTTCTCAAAAAGGAAGCTGACTGTATGGAGAGAAAGAGTTGTTAAAGGGTTGATTCCAGATACTAGGGAGAAAAAACAAAAAAACCCAACCACTTTTAGCAGTTAAACTCCTTTTCTTCTGGGTTAGGGTGTGAAAAAGCTGCCAGGAAGGAGTGGTGGTAGCAGCTCATCTCTGTAGGTCAGCAGTGAATGAGACTCAAGAGGGGGTGAGTGGGATCCTTAGAGCTGTTTCTTACACATATGCCTTTAGCCTGACCTTTCAAATAGACCCTGCTCTGTCTTCTTCTTGAAATTTGCAGAGGAGTGACCATCCCTGCATTGCTCTTTGGAAATGTTTCTCTCTTGGTATCTTGCTATGACTTTCAAGGAGTAATAGAAACTTTCCAAAGAATATTTGAAGAATGTGGTAATGGATGGGAAAAAAATGGTCACTTATCAAGGGCAAAGAAACCAGGGGAGGGTAGATGGGGAAATGGTGCTGATTTGCAGCTGATGTTGGAGCAATGATGGAGTTTCAGCGAACCACACCACAAGGGTTGCTGACCCATAAAAAGGTGGAATATCCAAAAGGAAAGCAATGATCCCAGCAATTGCATCCCATTATGGTATGTCAGACATGTCTTTGATTGCACAAACCTATAATTAGTTATAGAGAGTGGCTTTGTTACTGAAGAACTAGGAGAAAACAAAAGAATTATTCCCTGCAGAAATGACTAGCAGGATCAGTGGATAACAATTATTGCTTTAAATAAAGTGTATTCACATTTGATAGACTTATTTCTTGAAATTTCAGAGTAAATGTCAATGATACAGCAAAAATTTAACAAATCTTAAGAGACTCCAAAGCAAAGATCTGAAAGTTTCAGGATGAATCTTAGGACTTGGTTTCTATTCACTCAGCATGTAAGAAATCCACTTATATATCTTAAGAATTTTTTGAAATTATTTTGAAATTTAAGATCTCGGTTTTGTGGTAAGAAAGAAAGGAACCGAGCTTATTACGAACACAAAATCCCAGCAATAACTGCATTACATACTTGCTAACACTAGATGGGGTGTAAGGAAAGAGTGAAGGGGAAAGTCGGTGAACAGCAAAACCTCGGAGGTCCGAACTCCTTCAGGCAGAGAAAGCAGAAGCTTGCACCTTGTCCGTTCCTCTGGCACTGTGGATCTTCACAACGTGGATATTTTAACACGCATGACACGCCAATATTAGTCTCATTAACTACATTTTATTCATATACTGAAAGAGTACATACACATGTCAGCAGCATAGATTGCATTAGCTCCTCTTTACTAAAAAAAGCTCCAAGTATGTACAGCCTTAAAATGCTCCCGCTGTAGCTAGCACATATTAAATTGATGCTTATATAAACTACTGTTCTTTACATAGATTTATGTATTTTAGAATATATTAAAAATTCTCAGTTGGCATGTTCTGTTATCTTTTCTCGCTGTCTTGATGGTCTACCAGTTGCAATGAATTATGGATAGGTATATTTTATTTACTATTCAAAACAATTTCTATTACAGAATATAGGCCGTGGAGACAATCCCGTTGTTGCCTTTGGAAAGGCAGAAAGTATTTTTAATGATTAGTCATTTCTGTTGTTATGGCTGCATCTTGCAGCTTTTCCTCGGGAGCAGGAAGAGCAGACCAAGGCTCTTTTTGAGATCCTGCCTTTGTTTAATCCTGTGAAAAGTACTGTAACCTTTTCTTTATCAACTGGTGCTTTTTGTCCTCCCTCTTAGCTTCTTTGACCTCCTGTGCATGAACTCTGCAGAGCAGGCAGGCCAGTGTCTGACTCCAGGCTCCTCCTGAGGCCACGAGGGATTCTGAGCTGGGCTTTCCAACCAACCAACAGAGCTACTCAGCAGAAGCGGCAGCCTGCCAGCAGAATTCACTTCCCTCACTCTCTTCTCCTGGTCCCATGTGAATGAGCTAGACTCCTGTGGATCACTTTATCCTCTTTATTAAGCCAGTCTCTGCAGAGACCATTTTAATTTAATTCAACTTGATAGCCAAGTCTCAAAATCCCCTTGGCTCTTGAAAGAGTACAATCTTCTGGTATTCAATACACAAGCCCTTTTCCACCATACTCTTACTTTCCTTCAAGTTAAAAATGCCAGGATCCAATTACTCTAAACTAGCTTTCTGCTCTGATGCCCCTTGCTGAGTGACTGGTACTCACAGTGAGCCCTAAAAGCAATGCTGGCGCACTGAGAAATGCCCCCCTCATCAGAATATCTAACTCTATTTAAACTTGCATGCTCAATAGAAAAGCAACACAAAATGCTTTCCCACAACAGAGGTTAAATAAACCCTGCTTGCCAGTCATATCCACTTTAAAATGTAAACTGGTAACATGGTAAGAAGTTGCATTCCCTGGCAGGGAATCTCTCTTTTGTTGCTTAATCCCAGGAGAGGTATTGCTAAAACCTACTGCAAATGGTTTGTTTGCATCTACTGGTCTGATTGAACCACAGGGACTGACACTGCACTGGGATTTGGAGGGCAGTGCTCAATACTTCAGAGGGCTAGATGGGCTAGGGTGCCAGTGTAGTTAAAATCAAAACCACCTCTGTAGGAAAAAAAAAAACTAGCACGTAATTTAGAAACAGGATGAGTTATGTCTCTGACAGGCCAGTAATAACTTTATTTCATAGCAGAGAGGCAAAAGTTAGGGAGGACTGTAATATGCCAGGTCACTCGTAGGTTATGACTCCTCATGGGAGCCCTTATACATAATCCCCTTCTGCAGCAAACTTCACACCTTGGATATCAGAATGCCTATGAGAACATCTCTATTTGTGATAATAGGCCACGTTTCACATGTCCAAGGGAAAAATGTGAAGCTCATTCAGCGGAGGGACAGTGAGATAGCCCTGAGTATGAAGGAATAAAGGACAGTTTCCTTTGCTCCCCCTGCTTTACACAAAGCCTCCCTGTTATCCAAGGCAGCAGTGCAACAGCAAGACACGATGAAACAACCTGGAATGCTAAGTGGTATGAAAACTTAAAGAAACATATTGTGTAACTGAAAAAACAACAGCTCTAATACAAAATTTGGTTGGATAAGGATGGTGAAGGGCCTTTCCAGGACAACAGTCCCTTGCTGTTATCCTGAGAGAGACTCTGCATGCCAGGATTGCCCTACATAGGATAACTGAATGCCTTGGTCTGTAACCACCCAGAGCACGAAAGAAGCTGTCTGTCAGCTTCTGTCTGTCCACATCCTCGTGTTTAACTGCCAATGAACTGGCAACCTGGCAAAAATCTGAACCCACCAAGTGGAAATCCTTCTTGGAGGCAGAGTTAGCTCTAGCCTAAAACAGCTCCAACTGCCTCAGTTTCAAATTACTTGGTGATACTGAAGTCACAGTTAGACTTGAGCCAGAAGGAGGATTCCCCAAATGCAGCTCATGATGACCCAAACCTGAATTTATTGCTTGTGAGCTGTGCTGGGGGAAAACGCTAGAGAATAAATCATCTCATTGTGCACAAATGAGCTGCAACATGGAGTGTGTAAATGCAGATATGTGTTTCAGGCTAAGCTTAAGGTTTGCCTTCTGGAATGAGAGGTCACAACAGCGTAACATGTTAAAACACCCAGAATCTATTGGGATCATCAGGAAAAGTATAAATTAGGGCAAAATGAATTAGGATGGATTTCTGTAATACCTATTAAAACAGAGGGTGGATTCGTTCATGGCACCGTGCAGACCTCTGATATTTTCTGTCTATATTAACTTGTTAAGATCTCATAGTCCGGAAATGACACACTCTTCTTTTCCTGGCTACCCAGTTACTGTGGGCTGGGCTACTTGTTATGCACATTTTAATGCTGAAAAAGTGAACAACAGAAGAAAAATAGCAATCGATTTTGACTTCCTCTTCAGTCTAAAATGAATTAAAACCATGCCTTGGATTTACTATGAACCACAAAGACAGACCTCAAGAAACCAAAATAAAATGTATTCTGGAATGTTCCTGTTTGTTTTTACAATTCATCAATAACCATGAAGGCTCTAGTATTAAAATCATTACTAACATGTTAGTTTAGGAGTCAAGATAATTTCTATGCTTTGTATGGCTTACTCCTCACTTTCTTCTAGGAGATGTTCAATTCAAGGTAGTTTTCTAAATTAAATTTAGATCATTCTCTTAGATGTCAACATTAATCCTAATGCACTGCACTGCTCTTTGAATGAGTGCAGATTGCCAAGTGTCTTGGAAAAAGAATAAAATGGACATGTCATGCAGTAACCAAGTAAAGGCAGTCCCTGATTAATATGCAAGTTTGAAAAGTTCAGAAAATGTCATCATACTCCATAGGTGCACCCTGATTTTGGAAAGGTCTCTTTTTGTTTATTTTGTGCATAAATGTCATTCTACATAAATTTCACTCCAGCAGCTTTTTTATAAACTCAAGTCAATGATGATATGTTCAAATATTTGAGTGTTTCCTTTAAAACTAGAGGCAAAGAAAAAATCTCTTCGATCTGTTGACACAGCTGTGAAAGACCGTGGTGCTTGCACATAGATTTCTTTAAATAATCTGAATATATTCTTTTCACCATCCCACTGGTAAATCTGGGAGAAGGTGTAGTCACTTCCCAAGGCTAGGTAGTAATTGTTCTTGAAGGAGAAAGGCTGCAGCGTCATGGCTCCTCGGGATGGAAGAGCCTGTATCTCTACAAACTGTTTGCTATTCCATTTCATAACTCTGGAGTCACCAATGAATCTTGTGAGTGTGATGTATAGGTTATCTTGCATCCTGAAACTCTTCACAGCCAGGACGTCTTCCATGTTGGGGATTTCACTGTGTGGGACAAACTTTTTGGAGGCTTTGTTCCACTGGAGTATAATGGGAACCTGGGCACGGCTAGAGAGGATTAAATGTGATTTCCCATCTATATCGAGAAACTCAGCATCTGTGTCCCTGAACCACTCATGGAGGGACTGATATGAATAAAATCCTTTGTTATTCCACTTGTACACTGTTGACAAACCTGCTTTAGAGCTATCTGCTATGACAAAAAACATTTCACTGTCTATCTCAAAAAGCTCTATGTCGTTGGGCTTGGAAATGCGAGACACTTCGATATCCTGGAATTTGACAAACTTTGTCCAGCTTTCATCATACTTGTAAATGTGTGAGCCACCAAAGAGCTGTGCCACCACCACAAAGACTTGGTCACCAACAAGGATGGCTTTACATCCCACTATAGACTGACCTATTGACCAAAGAAAAAGAAAAGGCATGTATATTATCTATACAGTACAAAGCACCTTCTAAGCCACAGAGAGATTATCAAATCACCCCTCCCCTTTTTTAAACTTTCACCATCTCATAATTTGGTCTTCTGTTACATGCTATCACAGTTTCTTTTCATGCATTTTTCTTCCCAGTAACTGGAGAGATGACTTCAGATGTCACACCCTGCAAGGTATGCAAGTATTATATATCATAAAATGCCAATTCCTTTTTATCCAAAATACTTTTTATATTTAATACTGTTTGTTCAAACACATGGCCCCTAATATCCAAAATAACTATTTAAATTTTATTATTTCAAAATAACTAGAGTTATTGTCTTGCTGCTGATCAGAAAACCGAAATTCTCTTATTCTTGGAATGTCTGTCTTTCCAGCTTAACTAAAAGAATGAAATATCACGTATTTTTCTTGCTTCAGAAGAGCTGGAGTCAGCTTTTTTCCTACTGTAAATAGAAATATTGATGCATCTCGTGGGTATATCACCTGACAGCAGGATGAAAAAGATAAATCTAACTCAGTTGTTTCTGTTATGTATTCCTGAGATTATGTTAAACTAGAAATATTTAGGAATATTGCAGTTGCCAGATTAGATCAGATCAGGTTATGGTCTGTTTTGAGAATGTCAGGTTACACTACACAAGAACCACATCAAAAAAAGTAACAACCAGACTATTATGACAGATTTTTATGGAAGAAGAGCAATTCCTCTCTGAAGCACATAGTTTAAGTAGAACTGTAGCTGCATAAGTTCCTGATGTTGCCTGGTCAGTCACAACAGCAGACTTGCCCTGGCTCCTCTGCTGGGCCCCTACCCATGGCTTTCACAGCTGGCCTGGAGCGACCTGCCCCCCTCCCACTGTGGGAGCGCTGTGAGTACCTTCATCTCAACTACCACATGGTATCTGCAGTGCAGGCATGAGTGCTTGAGCTGATCATCCAGGCTCCTTCTGGTCTAACTTAGTCAAAGTTAAGTCTAGAAGAGCTTTCAGCTGTCTCCTGTCTCCTTTTGCAGAGGACAGCAACGTCTTTCTCTGCATGTTCACTGTGAAGGCAACTTTGACAACTAGCTCAGCTCCATAAATCCATGTTGTAAAGGGCTAAATTTAGATACCCGAATGCCAAGCATACAGATAATAATGGAATTCCCTGTGGAGAACATAGCTGGCTCCAGAGCTCTACAAAACATTCTTCAGGCTCTGCAAGAGGCTCCTTATGGGCCTGTGTCCCCTGGTAAAAATCACTCGCCCATGTACATCATTGCAGAGCTCAGGCCTTCCAGGAACACGGGATGGTTGTTTGAAAAACAACCCTGGGCACTCTCTGTGGGTGTGGAGCTAGGACTCAAGTCCCTGGCAAAAACATCTCCTGATCAAGTAATTCACAGGAAGGTGAAATATGCCTGGAAGACAGCTGCCTTTGCAAATGACTCAAACTCTCAAGTTCATTTCCAGAGTTTTTCTAGGGCTCAGGAAGCTCTCTCTGGGCTGTTGACTTCTCAATTTACATCCACTGGTACATGTTTCACCCTAATCTACCAAAACACAATGAAACATAAAAGTGCAACATTTTTCATTTCCAACATTTCCCGACGGAGGGGTAGCGTCTTGTCAACTTTTATTAGTGACGCTCCTAGCTATCTGAGAAGGTAAGTGCTTGTTGTCTTTGTAGAATTCAACACCAGATAAGGACACATCATATTCTCTGTTTCCCAAAATGTAAGATCAAAAATAATCTATTGCACATAACAAG
The DNA here is from genome assembly GCF_003031625.1 of Empidonax traillii. Lineage (NCBI taxonomy): Eukaryota > Metazoa > Chordata > Aves > Passeriformes > Tyrannidae > Empidonax > Empidonax traillii. The sequence continues at coordinate 1,114,841 of NW_020955318.1, forward strand.
GAACAGGAGGGAAGGATGCTCCATGATAAATTTAGCTCCCAAGTCTTCAGAACCACTAACTTGAAGCAGTTGGGAAATCAGGCAGCAGATAACAGCTCTAAAGACTCTGTGCCTGCTGTCACGGTGTGACTGAGCACAATGAGTGTTGGTTAGGGACAGAACAGTTGTTAGAAAATGAGCGTTAAAACATCACCTGGCATTCACATGGGCTTTTCTTTGATCAGCCCAGGATGATAATTGAGCATGTTTGTAAATTGAAAGTTAACGTGGAAGCTTTACAGCACATCTCTTTAGGTAATAACCATGGTTGAAATATTTCTATGTCCTCTTCAGCTGGGTTCCTGGCCAACCCACCCTAAAGGCATCCTTCAGACCTATTTTCTTCTGCATGCAATAGAGTATTTTTATATTCTGTTTTGCAGGCACTTTGGCAAGAGTGACTGCTCCTTCAGCTTCTGCTTTGACTTGCTGTGTGATTGAGACAGCAAGTGCTAAGCTGGGCCATGGTGTGACATTCACAGCAAGTGTTTGTGCCTTCAGAACAATTTACAAGATCAGACAAAAAAAGCCCAGTTTGTGTGCCACAGTGAAGTTAAATGTGCATGTATTAACAAGATGCATACTCCATGGAGTCACTCATGCCCAGACATCACACACTTTGATTGACCAAATTCAACAGGGATTCAGGACAAAAACTAACAAACTAGTCTCATCCATGGATCTCATCCTTGTGAAATGCCAACAGTTCATCAATGACTGGAATTCCACTGTACCTGTGATATTGTCGTAACTCCTGAAATTCATTTCAATGTGATCCCACTCCAGCACCATGCAGTTCTCCATGCTGGGCTGTGCAATGGCTACAAACACATCATTCTTTGAGTTGAACGTATCCACTGAAACGGACTGGTAGGGCAAAATCTGATGAACAACAAAATCTAGAAATATACATTTAAGACAGTTAGGTTTACATCCTTGCTGGAGACACAGAGTAAGTGGTAGCTGATCATAATGATTTACACTGAAAAATGAGTGAAATACTCTGGATTTTGTATAACACTGGCATGGAAGTGTCAATGCTCACGTTAGGCATGCAGCAACAGGGGAAAGTGTCTCCTGCTTTAGGTATCATAAACTGTCCTAAGAAAATATAGTTGCCAGGGAGATAAAATAGGTAAATACTGAAAGAAATCAGATTTTCCTGCTAGGCTGGTTACTATCACTGAAATCAGGATATCGAAAGAAAAGTCTGTTTTCCCACAGCTGGAAGTGGCTTTCCCATCAAGTGAAATGGCCTTGCCAGAATCACTTTGATGCTGAGAGATGGTAAGTGCCAGCTGAAGTCCAATAACTTCTTAAGTCGTGCAAATTTAATCACTAGCAATTTGTGATATGCTAAACCAGACAGAAAGCGAAATGATATCTGAAGTTTGCCTGGGGATAACCCCATTTCATCTAGACCACAGACAAAATGGTGTAATCAAAAACTCAGTTAACACAATGTTTTGTGGGGCATTGTAATGTAGTTTAGGCATAAAATACAACCAACCTGAGAACTACTGTCCAGTGGAAAACTTATCCTAGACTGAGGAATTGAAGCAACACATAAAAATTAGGATACCTCCAAAATTAAAGGGTTTTTTCCTCAAAACCTAAGTGCCTTTGTAGATTTAATTATAAAAGTCACCTGATGTAAGTCAGCAGTCAGCACAGAGCCAATCTGGGGCAAAGCAAGGAGACTTGGGCCTGAATTTGATCTTTGACCTGACAGCTGGGCAACATAGCAGACCTGGCAAAAAAAAGCCAGCACTTGGGTCTAGAATGGAGCAGGACGTCTGTGGTGAAGTAATGTATGCACAGAGATACATAGAAAAGGAAAGGCATCTTCTGCTATGATGGCATTTCTCTGCAGAACCACACACTGCTCTGTTTTAAGCTCTATTTGCTCCATGCCTTCATCACACACTCCTGTGCCTGAGCATCCAGGGATTTTGGTGAAATGGTAATTAAGTCCTCACTCGAGTCCCTTATTTTGGTGCATTATGAAATAATTGCTTCTGAATGAAGAACCCTCTGTTTCTGCATGCTTGAAAGCCTTGCCCTTGAGGAGTTACACTTCTGGAGAATAAAGATAGATGACTACCATTAAACAAACAGAGCAGATTCTACAGCTGCGAAAGAAATGACAGTCCTCATTCTTCGAGGGACTGTTAAAAATAGAGCTTGGGCTTGGTTCATAAATGCTGTCAGGCAAACAGGAAAGTTATCTTCATTCTTACTGAGAAACCAGAAGGACTGGAGAAAACTGACACCAGTGTATGCAGAAAGTAAAAGTAACTGACCAATCATGAAAGATGGATAAAGGATGGAACAATAGCAGAAAATAAAAATATTTTTAAAATCTTGAGGGGAAAAAAAAACAATAAAAAACTAATCCTGAAAAAGACATGTCTTGAAATATGAACAGTTGTGAAACACTTCGGAGAAATCTGTGAATTGAAACAAACCAATCTGTATGTAAAAACAGCTAGCAAAATCAGTTAAAATGATCAGTATAAACCAATAAACACTGATTTTAGCACCTTCTGGAAATACCAGACTCTAATGTAGAAAAGGGTTACACAGTAAAAGGATGTTGCCACATCAGGTTTGCCAAAAATTTAGGCCTTGGGGGCTTTAATGCTAGACAGAGTTAGTACAGTAAATACAGGATTGAGGGGGCTCTTTTCCAACATTTTTCTCTTTCAAGCTGGATCTCCTGCATGGGAGAGGGAAGAGGATGCAGCCTCCACTTTCCCTCTGTGCTGCAGTGGCTCTCTCCCACTCCATGCACAGTTCTGCTCTCCCTGTCTCAAGACATGTGGTTTTCATGCTGGTTTCTACTGGCTGAGGATGGGGTGGTCCCCCTGTCCTCCAGTTGCTCACTCCGCCTCTGCTCCCTCTGCGGTTGAACGGGTGTGAGGAGTCATGGATGAGGGACCCAACAGTTTTATTGGGCTGATTTCTCTTCTGGCAGACCCTGCTCTGGCTGAGCGCAGCACACAGGAGCACGGATGCGGGCAGAGGAGAGAATGCAGGTAGGACGCTGGAGGACGCTAAGGATAAATGGGAATGATGATGTGTTTGGGCAGCAGCTTCTAAACTGCATCCTGTGAAGTGGTCCCACTCTCCTCACATCCCTTCCCTGCAGTGGAGACTTCTACTCCAGGTGAGGCTACCCAGGAGCTGGGCATGCCAGCAGGGAGCATTAACTACCCCTTCCCTTCTCCCATCGCAGGAGATTTCCAGCACAGGAGCAATTATGGAGCAGGTACCTATTAATTTCCAAACTACCTCCCTTCCAGCCAGTGACGAAAGACAGGACCACCTCCAGAAGGCAGTCCCAGCTAGTTAAAGAAAGGGGAAAACAAGCTTCCAAAGCTCAATGAAATGATCCCTGCCTGCGGGTCCGGGCAAAGTCCCAGGCATGCACACAACCTGTTTCCAGTGGCTGTGGGAGCACAAGATCTGTTTACCAGTTTCCTGAAAGTGAGTTAACACATTCTCCTGTGGTGCTTACAGCCACAGCACAGCCTCCTAACACACTGTTGTGAGAGAAAGACAAGAAATGAAATGGCTTAACCAGCTTCCGTGATACAAGCACTGAGAAATGGAAAAGACACATGCTATCACAAAAAGAGTTAAAAGTGCAGATCACCAACACTGAATCACCTTCTTTGTGAAGAAGCAAGAGGACCATTTTGTTCTTTGTCTTTCTTTCTGTTTAAATTTGGCAGCACCTCTTTTCATCTTTCCTCCTGTTACCATTGTAGCAGTTCAGCTGATGCAATGAACTGACTGAGCTGACAAAATGCACATTTTACCAAGCAAACTGCTTTGTTAACACATCCTACATCCAATCTTACTTGACACAGAGTACTGGAGACCAGAAATGATTGAAAGTCTGATCCCACCTGGCAAAGGAGGGAAACACTATCCTAAAGTCTAACATGAATGAAAGGGGTTTGTAGAGCCCTTCCTGTCACTGACTGGGAAAGGAAAATACACCTCCAGCATATGTTGCTTTACTTCAGAATATGGTATAAGCCTGAGCCTCTGACTAATCAACCCTCAAGGAGGGAATATGGGCATATGTACACTCCCTTTGGAGGTGGGGGAGGCAATGGCAGAGAAGGAAAAGGCAGCAGTGGCTTGATACTGCAGACAACGAGGGTCATACACAACAGTGTGTGACAGCTCTGTGCTGTGCTGTGGAAGCACTTCTCCAATGGCATTTGAACAAATATTCAGCTGGGCAATCCTTGCCCCACAGAACACTTCCAGTCCTCAAAAGCTCTACAGCACATGAAATTAGAGTTATGCTTGCTGTAATTTCCCTTACGGCAGACAAAGGGACAAATGTTAAGGGTGAATTTTGCCTGTAACAACTTTATGGTTTCTAGGTACGAAAAGGTGAAAGAGGGCAGGTAGGTCACTATAGGTCTGAGGATCAGCAAGGCTTGTTCTCGCACACTGTTAGTGCTTTTAAACCGGATTGCGATGAAATAAAGCCTGCTTTTACTTTGTACTGTTGCCTCTCAGTGATTTGGCAGACATGGGAATGTAACCGTGGTACCCTTCTAAGCTTCACTACTCTCCTGTGCTTGATATCCTTGTATGCAGCAGATTATTGCACTTTACCTCTGCTGCTCTTCTGTCATAATTTTGAATTCTGAGTTCATTCTCTTTTCCTTCACATAAGGCCATGGAATTACCTTTCATACCTTTTCCTGAAACTTCTTTTCACATTACTAGTAATCAACTTTTCTGTTATCTTTTAATAATGATGACTGACTTGATGACAGATGAGAACTTGAACACCTCTGATACTACTGGGTAGAAAAAAGGCAGAGTGCTGACGTTCTATACATAAAAGATGAAAAACAATACTCGCAGCTGATATTTTCAGTTATATGATGTGACTACACTTAAAGATAGGTAACTGCAGCTGTTTGGTCATAAAATATAAGCATAATCACATGCAAATTTCTCTTCACTTCCTTCAGCATGCTTTACATTACCTAAGAAAGAGAAGAAGATCCTAAACAAGACAGTAGTCAGCGTATAATTGGACATTTCTCTCCAGCTTAATGGAGTTCCATGAAGAGCTGCAGGCACTATTCCCACCACATTTGATGCTAAGAAGTCGTGGCTTATTAAATAAATATAAGAGATATAGCCACATTTTTGAACTTATTTTTATTGCTTTCTTGTGAAATACAGAGATTTTGTGAAGCTCATCTGCCATAACTATATGGCTTTATTCCAGATAATAGAAAGCATTCTGTGATGAAAATTAAGCCACAAAGTGAGTCATAATCAAGTCTTTTGGAATACAAATTGTCAGAGCTCTTCTCCCATTATCACTTAATCCAAATAAAAACTCAGTACTTACTTTGGCTTTGAAATGTAATTTTCCCATTTTATACTTTTTCTAGTACTCGAATGGGCTTTGTATGTAACCCTTTCCTCCCCCCAAGTCATGCTCACAGAACGAAAGGGTATAGTCTATATGTCTGATATTTAACCATTTGTAGTGTGCTTAGAAATATACATTCTGAATACCTGTAGTGGTGCATTCATAATCAAAACTTGTCACATCATTTAACTTCTTATCCTGATATTCTGCTGGACCAATACACAGGACATCAGAAACAGTGGAATTTGTCATCTTTAACCACAAAAACAACCACTTGGCTTTGCAGTCACACTCAAATTTATTTCCCCTTAAATCTCTAAAAAACACACAGAAATAAACATATTTGAAAAGGTTGATAGCAATATGAGCACTACAGAACTGTTATCACCTTGACATGCTGAATTTCAAAATATCTGAGTATCCTTGAATAATTGTTCTGGACTGAGAACAGGGAAGTTTCTTAAGTTTTATTTGGACTCTTAATATGGGGTCTCCACTGAGTTTTTTGAAAAATTGTTACAGTCTACACTCACTTGTATTCATAGTAATACAACACTGTGATTCATGTGTAAAGTTACTTTTTTTACAAATTTCCATAGGATTAGGACTGTAATGTAATAAATCCTGACAGTCACACCACCTACCGCTGACATGGATAAATCCCATTCCTTCACTGAGCTGTTCCAGTACTGCTGGTTGACAGAGTGGCCTTGCTGGCACCATTTCTGAGTTACATTAAAATGCAGATGTAAGGCTTGTATTGTTTGAGTCGCTGCTGAGGTAGAGTCAATTTAACCTCCCTCTACTAATGTACGAGCAATTTCAACACTGCACTTGTTCTTCGATCCCTTGGCAAATTTTGTGGCTTACAATTATACTTTGCTGTTTGGGAAAGCCAGGCCAAAAATAGGGGAAGCCGACTAGCAGCTCAGTTATACAAGGAAACGCTGACAGTATATCAGCAATGTGCTACACCTGCACAAAACCAAGAAAAAACTGTTTTGTTTTTTTTTAACTAATGCTTTTTACTAAAATAATCTCAGGGAATGCATGCAACATTAGGAGGGAAACATGTTCAGAGAAACTGTAGTTTTATAATTCACTGTCTCCCTCTCCCTAAAAAACAATTTACATGAAATATCAGAAGGAACTACAATGACACAAGCTATATACAGCATCATGAGGAGCAGCAGTGATTTAAGAAATAGGAGTTACTTTAGAGGAGCCTATCAAGTAAATAATTACGAAATGAAAAAAGGTAGAACAAAAAAATACACCTTTTTTTTTCTGTATAGATACCAGATACAGCACCACACCCCGTCAGAAACCTAGAACTGAGAGCAGCAGAGTGACAGAAGCAGGCACCCAATAGAAAGATTCTCAGTACTTACAGTTCAATTAAAGAATCTAAATCACTGAAGACATCCCTTGGCAGAGCTTTGAGGTGGTTATTGGCCAAAGAACTAAAAAAGAAAGTTAGAGCTTAGTATCATTTCTATCTCTTTTCTGGGGGCTCTTACCAAGTCTGAGCTCACTTTCAGGTTATGAATTATCTGGTACTGTCCTGCCACTGGCATTGTTAGTAGTTACCAGGAACAGGTGTTAATTATTCCCATTCAAGAATAGGGATTGCTTGAAGATCACATAAAAGTAAAATATTTAGAGCTTTTTTATTGCCCCAATGCAAATGTAGCACACAGAGCAATCACTGAGCATGCTGAAAAGAAGAGGAATGTTAGTCACGGCGCAGCACTGGGGGTACCAGCTGCACCCCACCCCGACGTGCTGCAGTGCTGCCTCAGCAGGAACTGCTTTAAGGACAGTTCTTAATTTATGAAAGGCACGTTGTGGACAGAAGGAGGAAGCTGACATACAGAGGGAAGAGGGGTTTTCAGTGCAGTGGTCCCCCCGAGGAGTTTTGTTCAAGTAGGAATTACTCTACCATGTGTCAAATAACTTACAGGTGAGTCAGGTCTCGAAGGCCACGAAATGCATTTCTTGAAATGGTTTCAATTTTGTTCCCTTCAATGAATCTAGGGGCGAAAAAAGTATTTTAAAATACTTTAATTAACATTATTATTAGCATCACCAGTGCTTTAAGCTATGGTTGCCAAATTCATCAGGTTCCTGGGCAGCTCCTTCAGACTGAAAGGAAGTCTCAGTGGAGCTGCTCACTTCTTCTTATCCCCTTTCCCTGGGCAGACTGCAAGGAACGATGCAAGTACCAGGCAGCACAAGGGACAGCACATAAACACAAACATCCAGCAGAAAAGGAACAAAGTGATCAAGGCAAAAAAAATTATTCCTGCTGGTTAATCCTCTTGGGATGTGTTGTGTGAGGCAAGAGACCTGCACAGAAGGGGCTCCTGAGATGGGCTTTAGAAACTAAAGTCCTACCTTGCCCTCACAAATCACCTGCCTTTTAAAACCACAGGGCAGCATAGAGGTGCTAGGGCTGCTCAGGCTGCAGACCAACACTGATGGGGAGCTCCCGTGGCTGCATGTACAGTGCCACCTCCACACCCACACAGCTGTGACCGGATCTGCAGTCATCCAATGTCTGCAAAACCACTGCCTTGGTTTTGTTCTGGTTGCCGCAGTTCAGCTCTCTCCAGCTGGGACATCACCTCTGCAAGGTGCCCAGCTGCACACCAGTCACGGCCCTGTGGGCTGGGGGAATAATGACAGGCACATATCGATTCCAGGAGCACGCTGCTCCTCCTGACTGCACGTCAGCATTTAAAGAAAGAGCTGATATTTGAGCATCTTGACCCCTGAGCACTTAAGGACGCATCCCTAAATACACCATCAGCCCAGCAAAGCAATTGCAGCCAGGTGGCCATCAAGATATTGCTTGGTACAGCTGTACCTGGATGAAGACAACTGCATGCTGACTTTATAAAAGATTTGATGAGATAAAAGTGCCTCCCTTCCTCCTATGCATCCTTGTTTGCCTTCCAGAGAAGTTACAGGAAAAATGCTGTGAGACAAGGTCTCTTCTTGAGAGAGTCAAGACGGGAATGCAGGAGATGGCAAGTGCTCTTGGCTCTGCAGTTGAGATGTAGCCAAGATCCTTCAGGAAGTGACTGGAACCCTGACTGGATGAGAAGGTGCTGTGTCTGGGTTCAGAGTGTCAGAAGAGGGTCAGCCATTACAAGGCTGTCTGGGGGCATGAATTCAATCCGCAGAGCAGAGAGCCACACTGCCTCCTGACACCCTCACTGGCACCTGGCATCCCTGCACAGCGCCAGCTCACCGGTCTGTGCAAACACACAAGGCTTCACTGCAAACGGTGCAGCAAGATGATGCAGATTTGGGCTCAGTAATCTGCCGGATTTGTGAGTCACCAAAGCTGGCCTCCAAGAGGTGCTGCCCTGGGAACGCCACTCTGTTCACCAGCAAAGCTCTCATCTTTATCAAACCTGTTTTACCCAGACTCTGTACAGAAGAGTCAATTAGTTTAAGGGTGCATTGAACACCATTATCAGTTGCAAGAGCAGCAGGACACAGCTGGAGATATATATGTAGGTATCTGCTGTGGGCGTTCCCCAGCTGTTCTTCATCCAGGGACTTTGCTTTGTACACAGAGACACTTGTCATTCTTGTTTGTCAGTGAGATTTCCTTGTTCTCCATGAAGTCTGATCCCTGGTAACTAAGAGATGTGAGTTATGAAAGCTGTAATAGTCTTACTGGCTGCATGGCCAAAAAAACAAACCACAGAGAAAGGCTACTCACAGCCAGTTCCCAAAAGGTGGAGGGGAGATTTGATAGGAAGAGCTCTATGGACTTGGCAGGAAGGGCAACCACAACCAGTATCCGAGACCATTCGTTCAGCTGCTAAAATAATCTGAAATTATAAGGCTTTACCAATTGTCATCCTGCTCCTTGGCTTGCTCCCTGTCCCCTGGTGACTGGGGACAGAGGTTTCCCCTTTGATCAGGTGAGGAGAGTAGGATGTTTCTTTCGTACGAGGATCTGGCTGCAGTCACCAGTGCAACTACCACGACTGCAGGGACAAGCTCATCAGTATTTGAAAATAAGTAATTAATGATACAACATAAAAATGTTCTTCTTCCTCTTTACAAATATACAGCAAATAATTTTTTTCCTATAGACGCAAGGAAAAGAGAATGCTTAAATAGCTTCCTATCTGAAAAATCCAGCTGTAGCTGAATCACGGATCTTACCATACACCATTTACCATTATCCTCTATTTCTTGGTCTGCAAATTCCATTGGTGGCTGCTCCACATTTATCAGACTATTAACCCTGAATATACCTAACTTTAATATCTATTTGTCTGCAAGACTTTGGCAAGAGTCAGTTTTATCAGCATCAGTCTGTCTTTAGAAAAGGACAAATGCTTTCCACAGCTACTTTTCAGAGTGGAAAGGTGGGTGGAAAGGGAAATTTTTTTGAGGTTGTATTCATAAGTTTCAAACACAACAGCTTATATGAAGTAACACACAGAAATGGCAGTCCTTTGGAGTATGAAGGGAAGACAACCTTGTAGTAGGGCCAATACTTTTTTTTAAAGAAAAAGGGGTGAACTAAAAATAAACAAAACCAAAATGATCAGAAAATGAAAGTAATGTAAAAAATGTAAGTGAACTATGTAAACAAAAGGAGATTCAAATAAATTTAAATAATAACATAAACAATTACAATAATTTATGTTGTATGACATATTTATGTATTTACAATAATTATTATATAAACATAAATGACATGGGCATTAAATGGAATATCAGAAAAAAGGCGAAGTTGGAGAAGAAAGTTGGGGGAAGAGAACAAGGATGGTAACTAAGGTTGCTCTGGGTGGTACACAGATACTCTGCAATTCTTTTTCAGGTTGCCTGCAGGTCACGACAGGCTTTCCCACCTCTTGTCTGAGGTTCAAATCCCCTTGGCAGTGATGGCACTGTTCTGGAAAGCCAAGACAAGCTCTTGCTAACAATGCCTTTTTGGTGTGCTGTAATTGCACAGAGACACCTTGCATTCATGGCATCTTTTAAATATGCGCTGTAACCTTTGAAAAATCGTGACCCACCATAAAGAACATTTGCACAGGAGTGTAACATAAATCCCTCATCTCCCCTGCTCTTGGGAATCACCGTAAAGACCAACACTCTGCAGCAGGAGCCTTGGCAACTTATCAAAATATCTTTATCTAAAAGGGACATAAAGTGCCAAACTTACAGGTATTCTAGATGGAAGAGACCAGCAAAGGCATCATCTCGTATAATAGTGAAGGAGTTGGAGTTCAGCAAGCTGAAAATGGAGAGCAGGCGTTAGGAAAGCACCTTAAAACCTGACACACTAGATTATGCCCATTGTGTTTATTGCCCATGACCAAACTAATCTTACTGACTTGAGCCCATCTTGCCCCACCAATGCAGAACACATAAAATACTGTGGAATGGTCTATTATAAAAAATAAAAATGAAAGGCATTATGTGATGGCAGTTAATGTCCACTACTCCCCAGGAAAACGCTCGTTGTGCCACTGACCTTGGTTGAATGCAACCTTGTCCTCAACTCTGTGGTCCCCTGAGCAGGACAAGCCATTATGAGATGGCAAGTCTGCTGAGTGTGGACACCAGATGTTTACCACCCCTCCTGCCCCAACAACAACTTTTAAGACCATCTCAGCACCAATCATAAGCTCAGAAGCCCCAGCACCAGCTCTCATCTGTGCAGTTGCAGTGGGTCAGCGCTCACTTATTCTGTGCTTCCAGGGAGATGCTCCAAGCCTGACCTGCAGACGGGGTACAGCCCACGGTGTGGGAGGACAGCAGCCAGTTTATCAGCTGGAAACAGAGACATACCTAAACCACCGGAGACAGAGAGTCCTGCTATGGTGATAAAGCAAAGCCCTGTGTTCACAGGTGGTGTGGAGGAGCAGTGGTGCTGCCTCCTCCAGGCACTGCCTTGCCCTCCTCCTGTGTGAACTTCAGGAACAAAATGTTTCAGAGCAGCACCAGAGTGGCTGTCACCCGAGCCAGGACAAGGTGATCTGGGAGAAGGATGCTCCAGAGGCTTTGCCAGCAAAGTTCCTTCCTTGCTGTATCAAAGTACAACAGTGGACTGTTTCCAGTGTTGATGTTCAAAGGCACAGAGAGTGATTTCCTTTCAAGAAAATAGCAAAACTTCTTATTTGGTCTAAAAAATGAATGCTACTCAAAAGAAATAATTTTTGGAAAATCTAAGAATTTTTTGCTATGAATGAACATGTCTCCACTAATGGCTTTATTAGAGCAACTTATTAATCCTCTTCCTGTATGGTTTTAGGCATTTTACTAAAATTAATTTAGAAGACTAATGAACATGAAATGCAAACTTTCCCTGTGGTCCTTGGATAGTATGCTAATGCTAGACAAATGCTTCTTAAATTATCCCAAAGAAATCTGACAAAGATGCAGACTGCCATCAAAAATAAATCCTTGTGTCGCTATTTTAGCATGGCTACTGCCACAGAAGACATTGTCCTGAGGTGCCCAAGTGCTCAATTATGCATGCAGCTCTTTTGCCATTTAATCAGTATTTTTTCTCATGTTTAAGGGAATAGCCACAAATTACTCTAACTGACAGAATTTGTCAGGGCCCAAGGCAGTCATGATGGCGACAAAACCCTCTCACTGCCACATCTGACTTACCACATAAAGTGACATGACTTTTGACTTCCTCAACATCTGACCTCTGTCCATCACTGCCCTCACCCCAACATCTGCTCCTGGAAATCTACTACAGCTAAGGAAAAGAGACAACTTTCTTCTGCTCTTCATGACTCTTCCTAATGCCACCATCCAAAAAAAGCCAGATTCTCCCCATCTCTAATTTTCCACCCCCAGTTTCTCTTAACCCACCCTGGGATTCCTCCCTTTTCTTCCCAGGTAGCACAGCTGTTTGTTTATCCCTATCCACCCCTGGGCAAGGTCATCCTGCCCTCTGCTCAGGGCTCTGTACTGATCCCCAGTTCTCACAAAAACTTGCTTTTGGGATTGATGTCACAATAAAGGAGATTTTCACCCCTTGCTTTGCTCACTTCTTCCCAGCATTTTGCAAGGGGTGCTGCTGCCCCCAGGTAGTGAGATAGGCCTTTGAGTCAAATGAGGTGGGGTGCCCAAGGAGAGAAGGCTGGCCATGATGCTACCAGATGCCTTTAGGCACCTCTTGCTAAGACCAGTTTTAACATCTAGCTCTGTGGGAAGCACTCAGCCTAGGTTTCTGGAAGGCTTCAGATATTTTTGCTGAATTTTTCCTTGCAGTGTGTCTTTGCCTGGGGGGTAAGCCAGTCCTTGGGAGGGCGGGGGGAGGCATGGAGAGTCTGCTTGGTATCCAGGCGTTCCTGGCAGCCTACACTGGACTAGGCAGGGCACAGGCTGCAGCTCAGCTTTGCTGCAGATTACCAGAGAAACGAGTACCCAGGCTCCCCAGGGGGTTTGTACCGCAGTCTGTGTCTCTGTACCTTCCCTGCTACTGCTTCTCAGGACAGCTAAATTAAGCAAGCTTGGGTAAGCTCCTCGAGCGTCAGGCACGCACCTAACTACAACATGGGCACTGCGATGCAACTTGCCCGAGGACAGGAAGGAGGGAAGGCTGCAGAGTTCGGGAGCAGGACCACTGTCTCCTGGGACAGTGGATCACTGGGTCAGAAGGCATCCAAGGGACCAGCCTCCAAACTGGATACTGAAGCAGAGTCATGCTGCGGACAACACCAGCACTTCACACACAGAGGCTTCCCTCTGAAGTGTGTCCCGGCAGCCTCTGCTTGCCCCATCGTGCCTGCAACATCCCAAAGCCGCTGTCAGACTCCCTGGCATAAAGTGAGCAGGAGTTAGAGCCACCACATGACTCCAGAGAGGAAAACTCAGCCCTAAACTAATTAAAGCTGAAGTTAAAACCAGAGAAACTTAGGGCATCAGAAAACATTTTGCCCTACTTCAGTAGCTAAATACACATTTTAAGAAGTAGTTTATGAGCGGAAAATGCATCCCTGTTATGAAACGGCACCTACACTGGGGGGCTGCGCAAGCAGGGGATTTAGCTGTTACCTCCTTTTTTTTACAAGGGAATAGGACTCTACTTAGGAGGAACGGGGGGCTCTATGCTTAAAGGGACTCTAGGAGAAACGGGCGAAGTGCTACTTGGCCGTGCTCCTTTCCAGTGCCATACTTACAGCAGCTGCAGGGAGGGCAGGTGGGAAAACATCCTGTCCTTGACTTCGGAGAAGGTCCCGTTGACCAGGCTCCTGGAAAAAGAGATGCTACCCATCAGGCGGGACGGCCCCGCACCCCTCCATCATCCCTCCTCCTCCCGCGCCCCGCGTTCCCCCGCACTCACAGGGAGCCCAGGCCGGCGGGCAGGCTGCGCGGCGCGCCCGCGGCCCCCACGCACAGCGCGGACTCCCTCCAGCAGCTGCAGGGCGGCCCGCAGCGCGGAGCCCTGCGCGGGGCGGCGGGCGGCAGGACGAGCGCGGCGGTGCAGAGCGCGGACAGGAGCCGCAGCGGCACCGCCATCCCGCACGGCCGCTGCCCGCCCGCCCGGCCGCCGCTCCCTCCCGCCTCCCTCCCGCGCCCTGACATCAGCGCGGCGCCGCCTCCGCTGCGGCGCCCGGACGCGCAGGGGGGGTCCCGGCGGGCGGGGACACCTTCGCCCTCCGCCTCCCGGCAAGGCGAGGGTGGCCCCCCGCTGGTGGCTCCCGAGTGATGCTGCCCCAAAAAGTAGGGGTGGGGAGCACTGAGGTGCTGGAGCTTGTCCACAGAAAGGCAACGAGGCTGGTGGAGGGTTTTGAGCGCAAGCCTACTGGGGAGCGGCTGAGGGACCTGGAGGGGACGGTGGGGAGTTTAGCCTGGAGAAAAGGAGGGTCGGGAGGGATTTATCTCTTACTACCACCTCCTTTCAATTAATTGTAGAGAGATGGGTGTAGTCTCTTCTCCCAGTTAGCAAGTGACAGGACGAGAGGAAATGGTCTCAAGTGGCAGCAGGGAAGGTTAAGATTGGATGTTAGGAAAAATTTCTTTACTGGAAGGGTGGTCAGGCACTAGAACAGGTGGCCCTGTGTGTATGTGTTCAAAAAAAAAAAACGGAATAATAAAATCATGGAATGGCCTGGGTTGGAAGGGACCTTAAATATCATCTAGTTCCAAAACTCCTGACAGGGACACCTTTCACTAGACCAGATGGCTCAAAGCTCCATCCAGCCTGGCCTTAAGCACTTCCAAGGACAGACTATCCATAACTTCACTGGGCAGCCTAATGTGTAGGTGTGGTGCTTAAGGACATGGTTTAGTGGTGGATCTGGCAGTGCAGGGTTAATGACTGGACTTGATGCTCTTAGAGGTCTTTTCCAACCTTACTGATTCTGTGGTTCTAAGACCAACTCCAGGGATGTCTAGAGCACAAAAGAAGCAGATAGATGATGACACCACACAATTACATTTGCTTTGTGGTAATATGTGTGTGTTAAGTACTGATTAATTGAATCCTGTTGTATCTCAATGCTCAAAAGGTTTCAGAACTGTGTGTAAAACCACACTTGGGGGGCCCCAGTATCACGATCATCAATAAAAGAATTCCTCTCCGAACTTTGTGGCACAAGTTACTTGTGTTGTAACATCACAGAATTACTCTTTGTAACTCTAGTAACTTTCTCTATTCTCCAAGTCTCCCTCCTTGGTTTGCACAGTCCAGTTGTAAGAACCTGGTGACAGTTTCCACAGCTGCAGCTTGTGCCTGCTGCCCCTCACCATTGCCCACACAGCTCCAATAAAGCCCCCCGTTAGGCGACTGAAAACAGCGGAGAGACTCCTCTTCTTCATGCTGAGCAGGTCCAGGTCTCTTCATCTCCACTTATACACACTCCCTCCAGCAGGCAAAAATTCAGAATGCATGAGCAACACCTGAGTTAATGGGTTAATTCATTTATCACCTGATTAGGCAGAAACAAGGCAGAGATACTGTTTGAGGTCAGTGTTATCCCAGTTTTCTTCTCCTTGTTTCATCTTTTCAGTGATTTTAATGGTTTGTATAATACACCTCTTTGCAGAAGCTATTATGCACTACATCTGCACCTTAATTCTACAACCACAATAATTGAAGGATATTTATTTCATTGGCAAGCAGACAGAAATTGTTGTGAACCATGAAAGCTGCTGGATCTTCCTGTCATTCTTTTCCAACTGGGTCACTGGGGCTTTATCCTGAGGTCACTGTAAGGAAAAAAAAAATAAAATAATGCAAGAACGTTATCAGAAATCAAAAAATTTTTATACTGTCTCTCACAGTATCTATCATTCTGGACAAAATATCCAGCATACAGCTAGACAAGTCCATAATACACTGGGTGAGCAACTGACTGACAGGTTGGGCTCAAAGGATATAAATCTATTAGATTGTGTCCAGAGGAGGGCAATCGAGATGGTGAAAGATCTCGAGGGCAAGACTTATGAGGAATGGTTGTGGTCCATGGGTTTGTTCAGCTTGGAGAAGGCTGAAGAGTGACCTCATTGCAATCTACAACTTCCTCAAGGTGTCAGCGAAGGGGCAGATGCTGATCTTCTCTTTCTGGTGTCCAGTGACAAGACACAAGGAAATGGAATGAAGCTGCATCAAGGGAAGTTCAGGTTGGCCATTAGGAAAAGGTTCTTCACTGAGAGGGTGGTCAGTCACTGAAACAGTCTCTCCAGGGAAGTGGTAATGGCTCCAAGCCTGACAGAGTTCAAGGAGCATCTGGACGTTGACTTGGTTGTATGGGTTTGTTTTAGGTAGTCCTGTGAGGAACAGGAAGTCTTGATGATCCCTATGTGTTCCTTCCAACTTGAGTTATTCTATGACTCTATGAAATAGAAAAGGCCTAACAATAATTTCCCAAAACTTCAAAGAAGTTGTGATGTTCCCATGAACCAGACAAGACATTTCTCCGTGAAGCATGACTGCTGTGGCCATCCAGGGATGCCACTTTGGGAAGCCTTTTATGCACTGACCCTTTGCAAGTGAGTCTCAACATGCTGTCATCAGAAATGCAGTTGCAGGGTTCAGTATTGCTACAAGGTTTTAAATGTCTATAAATGCCACTTTGGCATGTAAGGCACCTTCTCTAAAATATACACAGCTATTTTACCTCAAAGAGTTTAGGACCCTGATTCCAGTTCTTCAATTTTCACTCATGCTAAACTGTTTAATGCAGACATCCAAAAATCCCAGGACACTTCAAAAGGGAAAACTACTGCTAGCACTGTCCACAATTAATTTTGCAGACAAGGTGTTTTCTGATTTAACTGATTTAAATGCAATTTATTGGACGATCACCTCCACCTCCCCATGGAAGAGGAAGGATTTTCTCCTGCTCCCCCCACCTCGAGTGTTCTGTGCAGCTTAGTCTGCAGCATCCCTGCTGCCCTCAGTGAGGGGCTGCTGGGCATGGACCACCTTCTCCGGAGGTCTTGAAAGTGTCAAGGAGCCTTCCTCACGAGCTGGAGGAGGATGAGGTGGAATGAAAGGCAGATGCAGCAGGGCTGGGTTACTGCGCAGGAAGGAGCAGGTGCGAAGAGTGAGGGCTTCATCAGAGGCTGAGGAGAGAGCCTGGAGCGCCAGCAGGATGCAGCAGACGGTCCTGTCTTGCTGATATTAAAAATGAGTGATTGTTTTGGAAAATTCACATGACAGAAAACAGGTGTTTGGGGGGTTAGAAATATAAATATGCGTATAGGTAAGCACATGTAAATTTCCTTAAAAGAACATTAAAAAAATTGTTTGTTTTAAAAAGTGGTACCTATTGTATCCATGCAGTAGCCTTGTATAAAAATGAAATCCTCTCTCTTTTTTGAGAAGAAAAAAGATGCTGATCTAAAACTCAAAGAATGAGAAATGACACTGAAATGTGCATTTTGTAGCTTTCCTTCAAATTCCAGTTCATAGGCTCAGGTTTTTTATGTAGACCTGCAGGTGCATCCGTTCAAGTCATGCCACAAATAAATGCAGTCAGCAGCACATGAAGGATTGTGCTATCCAATTCGATAGACAAAATGGCATTTCAGGTGGTAACACAAGCAAAGAAGCACTTAGACAGCGTGTCAGTGGGCATGATATAAAAACCTGAACAGATACGTGAGATGCCAAGAGTGTGCCATGCTTTCAACAGTGTGCAGAGGAACATGGGCGTGCCCTGGGACACAACATGTACCCCAGTGCAGATAGGTACAGTGGTGCACATGATTGTCCAAGTGGATCTTAAATGGAAAATATTCTGATTCCCAGGTGAGAACAGCTGAGACATCTCACCACTGTGATCTGTGATGTTATCACTGTCATTTCTGCTAACACAATGACCCTTTCTCTTTTCTGAAATCTTGGGTGTTTATCTTGAATTGCAAAGAGAAATGGAATTAGATGAACATTTTAGGAGCACATAAACATTAAAAGAAATATCCTGATGTGAAAGTTGTCCGCTCTGTTTCTTCAAGACCAAGAAGGCCTTTCTCTTATGTTCTCATTTTTACTTATCAATCCCTTTTTTACAAACACCTGCTTTGTTGAGTAAATATTAATGTAAAGGTATTGACTGTATTTTTTCCTGTAACTTGACAGAAGTGGACAGTAGTAGATAGAAAGCTGCTGATCAGCTCATTCCATACAAAGTGAGAAGTATGGAAGGGAAGAACATTTCAACCTTCTGTCTGAGAAAATTTAATTTCTAGGTTAATTTGCAAATAAAAATGAGTTTTGTTGGATCACGCCCCACCACCTGCCCATAGTAAGAGATTTGAAAAAAATTGTGGGTGAGAGGAAAGTATGTCAGTGGAAGTGTTCCCACCATGAGGACTCTTAATTGCTTGTGACCCTGCTGGGGAAGAAGGTGTGGGAAAATTAATGCTCTGAGCAATATTCATCTTGCTGAGTGTTTTCCTTTCTTTCTTCACTCATGGTTGGTGTGACCTTTTTGGACTCCAACTGTTAGAGGAGATGTACTGCAACATGCAGAGCACGTTATTATTATCTTGAACGTACTCCAGCTTTTTTACCAAATGTTTAGTCTGCTTGGTCAGGATTAAATGTCCTTTGCTTTTGACTCCTGAAGATTTCTGGTCCAGATCACACACCTGGCGTGTTACTGCAGTTTTCCCTTAAAGAAGTGCGGAAGCAATTTTCTTTGCTGAAATGTAGCACTACAAGATGGGCTTTCATGGAAACTATTTTAAAAAAATATTTTCAGAAATCAAACAGAAGTACAGCTTGCCAAATCCTACTTTGTGAGAGCTAGCATGTCCTCTGCAGTGACACCCTGCTCCCCAGCCCTGGTCTCTTACACCAGTGGTGTGCTGCGTGCCGTGTGTGGTGAAGGTGGTCATTCACATTACACCAGAAAAAGTGGACTTGCTCACATGTGCTCTCCTTGCTTTCATATTTTCCAAAGGGCTCGTCAGCAGGGATGCATGGTGGCTCCGAATTCCCAGACCTGCAGAGGAATCACTGTAGAAAGAGGAACAGGCAGAACAAGTTGAGGTGCTCCAGATATTTTCACACAGAGCCTTACCTATAGTCCTACCCTGCAATAAGGCTTCTTGAGAAGTATATTAGCAACATGTAAGGAATCTTCACTTGTGAATGCCTGAGACACCAAAGCAGCTGCAAACTGTTCCTTGAAGAGCAAAATTAATGGAGTCTGGCTGAAGGCTGTGTATCCACATCCCTCTGCCTCTTCCCGCCCTGCAGCATTCTCACCCACCAGGGATCTGTGCTTCCTCACTACATCACTTTCAGTGACCTCATGCAGTGGCTGCTCTCCTTCCAGCTCTGGCCCATCTTTGTGCTTTTCAGGCAAGCAAGAAATTGGAAGTACCTCCAGCTGGTGTGCTACTCTGGGTGTGGCCCGAATTACTGTATTTTTTCTGTGTTGGACAAAGCTCGATAATTTGCAGCCCCTCACAACCAGAGGCACTTGAAAATAAGCCCTTAGATACTCCATAATATCAGATAACCCACAGAGACAGGAAGGTCATGGGAGAAGGAAAGCAGACTTTGTGGGAATTGTGGCAGGGGACTATTAAGATAGAAGGCTAGATTTTTCCTTGTATATATTTGTTTATAGATGCATTATACAATCAGCTAACAAATTTTATCAACTGCCATTTGATCAATTTCACCCCCAATTCTGCTTGTTTATTTCATGTGCACTGAGCTACTTCCAACCTTGCCATTCAAACCAAGATTCCTGGGTACAACACCCTTATGGAATAGACAGTCACTACGTTTTAGAAGAAGACCAATTCTCTGCAGTCCAAATTTCCCTGAAAATGACCTCAAATTGGTTTCTGCACATTTGAGATGAAGCTTAAGATAATGTCCATCACTGGGCAGACATTGCCCAGCCTGTAGGTTGTACACACCAGTCAGGCTTAATCTGACACATCTTTGGGGATACTAAAAAAATGCTGCAATATTTTCTGAATTTTAGAAAAGTCAAGCTCTATTTTCTCAGCAAAGGATGGCAGGTAGAACAATCTAAGATTACTCAAAGAGATGCAGAGCAGCTTGGGTGTTGGCAGCATAGCATTTGGTACTATCTTTGCTAGATTTTTCTCATCTTCCTCCTAATTTCTGTGTAGTTTCAGTCTGTTGTGCAGCCTGGGCATGCTAAATGCTTCTGGAATTGTGAAGGGGCAGTGGCAGTGCTGACCAAAGGGTAAGGGCTCTTAGAGCTTAGTCAAGCTCTGCTTGCTCCTTTCTCCCCCATTCTGCTCCGTTTCCACAACAGCATTTACATACTGATATACTTGTAGAAGTTTCTGCTCTCTTGCCAGCTCTTTCTTCATAATGCAACTGCCTGAAGGTGGGTTGCTCATTGTTGGATGCTCTCCCACTTGTCTTGTTGGCGTGGAGAGCATCAGGATGGAAAGAGGCTCCTCCGCTGCTGTTTATACTCATTTCCATGTGAGAGTTTCTCCCTTCATTTTCTCTTACCCCCATCCCATAAAAACTGCATGTGGTAACCACTGTGCTACAGGAGGCAAGTAGTATTTTCACTGATTATGTTCTACTTAACTAATTAATTTTCACCAAGTGAAACGCTATTCTGTGTTCAATAACGTTACATTATGTTACATTATGCTAGAATATGTTTTATATTTATAAAATATATTTCTATTTTACTTCAACAGACAACCTAATCCAGTGCACTGAAAAACTTATCCCAGTGTATGATAGCAAAGGTTTAAAACCACAGGTATTAAGTAGATGGAAATCATGATACGGAGACCATTAACTTACAGTAATCATGATCTCATTGTGCCTAACTTGGCAAACTATGTCACTGACAGGAGTTTAATTTAAACAAAGGAAAAAATTGCCAAGTGCATCTGTATTACATTTGTTAACCAGTTGAACAAGACTCATTTAAATTGATTTGAGGCACTGCAAATGCTCCAGTGTAACAAGATCAGGCATATCCATGTGTGCATTTTAGCAATCAAAGAAGTGGCGCATGCATGGGAAGGTCTGAGGACCTCAGCTGCTCAGGCTTTGAATGAGAAGAAGCTAAAACTGACTTGGATGATGACTTTAAGTGTGTAACTCCAAGTGTACTTTTCCATCCCTCCTCTGCCCATGGCTAGTTACCCAGCTTGGGGAAAGCCTCCTGACATTTTTCACATAGTCTTGTAAAAGCTGTTCATTGTTTTGAACCCAAAATGTTCTTGACAAAATTTATATTTTTTCTCTTGGATCTACTGGGCTGTTCCCTCCCCAGCAAAGAGAGCCTACCAAAATGGTTCATCCCACTGCCAAAATGCATCAGGAGTGCAGAGGGTGGGAGGAGGAGGAGACCAGCAGTGGATGAGGACTGAGTCAGGAATCTCAAGAGAATGTGGCCATAGGTGTCCATGGGACCTGATGGGCTGCATCCAAGGCCACTCCCTGTGCTGGCTGCTGCCCTTGTAAGGTCATTCTCTGTCACTTTTGAAAGGTCTTGGGGAGCAAGAGTGATTCCCAAGAACTGGAGGAGGTCAAATTTTGCACCTGTCTTCAGAAAAGACCAAAAGCATAACCAGGGGAACACAAGCCAGTCAGCCTAACTTTGGTCACTGGTAAAATCATGGAGTGAGTTCTCCAGGAACGCCTATCTTGAATGGATGGTATTTATCTGAACTTTAGTGAGGCTTTTGACACTACCTCCTGTGATATTCTTGCACCCAAGTGAGGATATTATGGTCTGGATGGGTGGACAACTGGTCTGTAAAAGCTGCTTGGATGGCTGGGCTCAAAGGGTAGCAGTAAATGGACCATCCTATGTCTGGAGGTCAGTAACAAGTGGAACACAGCAGGCACGTGTTCAATTTGACATCTTCATCAATGACACCATGAGTGCACTGTCATCAAGTTTAGACCAGACGGGGGGACTGTTCAATGGATGGGAGGACAGGTCTGCCATCCAGAGGGATCTGGACATGCTGAAGGAATGGGCCAGCAGCAATCTCCTGAAATTCAACACGGATTAATGCCACATCCTTCACTTGTGCAACAGGAATCCCCTGTAAGAACACAACTGGTACCCAACTGGTTGGGAAGCAGCTCTGCTGAGATGGACCTGGGGAAGTTGGTGGGTGCAAGCTGGGCATGATCCAGCAGTGTGCCCTGGCAGCAAAAGTGGCCAGGAGTAACCAGGGCTGTACTAACGAGAGCACGGCCAGGAGGTCAAGGGAGTAACTAAATCCTTTGATTTAAAACCCTTAATTAAAACCTTAATTAAACCCCTTAATTTACTCAGCAGTAATGAGACCGTGTCTGCAGTCCTGTGCCCAGTTTTGCACCTTTCAAATAAAAAGAAGAGGATGATGAACTGGGGTGAGTTCAGTGATGGCCTCCAGGCTGGCTGGGGCCTGGAGAACTTCCCTCTGAGGACAGGCTGAAAGTACAGCCCAGAGGAGAGATGGCTTTGGAGGCACCTACCAGCAGTCCTCCAGCAACTATAGGGAGGTCATCAGGGAGGCAGGGCCAGGGTTTTAACTCACAGAAGTGCATGATAGCAGAATTAGAGACAACAGATAATGAAACAAGAGAGGTTCAGATTGGAAATGTGGAAAAAGGTTTTCCCCAGGAAGACAATCAGACAGTGGGACAGCTGCTCTGAGGGGCTGTGCAGCCTCTATGCCCAGGGGTTTCAAGGGGCAACCGTATCAAGCCCTGACGAACCTGGTCTGACCTCTCAGGTCAGAGTAGGACTAGTCATCTTCTGAGGTTTCTTGTGAATCATCCTGTGATCACATGAGTCTGTCGTAATGGAGCCTTGTTTATGGACTTCATAAACAAGGAGCCTGGTTGTAGGTGGTATCACTGAGAATAAGAAATGCAACTTTGAGTGGTTTTGCCTTCCCTATATTTAAATTGTCACTAAAAATGATGGATTACTTCAGGGTTTGGTTTTTTTTTTTTTTTTGCATCTCCCAATTATATTCATGTACACACACGTCCATATATATAGAAACAGAGATTGTCTGAGCATTTTCCTCTGTGTATTTATCCACTAAATGCATGTTTTATAATCCTCAGTGTTTTGCAAGGCTACAGGGTAATCTGCTTCATTCAGTAGTTACCCTTGCTCAGGAAATGCACAACAGCCACAAATGTTCCACAGCTTGGTTGCTGGGTAAACTGTAGCTCATTTGTATTCAGCACCCTGTGTAAAAGTGATAAGAAGCCAAATACTCCTAGGAAACAGCACAAATGAAATACAGCACGCAGGAGGCAAAGTATTTATAGAAACAAAATATCAGCATTTTCCACACATTTACACAAAGCAATTTCAGTCTTTTCATAGGAAAAAAAGAACATCTCTGGCACTCATTTACTCATTTCCCTGCAGTCATATATTTTGGCCAAAAAGCACTGACTACATGGAAAACCTTCAGGTCATAGCAAATTAAAGATCAATGACAACCTAAAATAGACACTGTCATATTTTCACTCCTAACATGTCTTTGCAATAAGAGCGTTGTTTTAGTAGGTAAATAACGTGACATTTCTGCTGGAATGGGAGTTTAGCATTGTGGCTGAACCCTGTCCGCAGATCCCCAGCCTGCTATGAGGAAAGGAATTGTATCTGTATTTAACTCCTTGGGACCTCTGGTTTGATTAGCTGAAGCCCATAAAGTACAGGACAGAGGCTACAGATTGGATCATCAGATGACTACATCTGCCTTCATGTGCACCTATCAGCCATGGGCTGTGTTCAGGATGGTGAAGCCTTGCTGAGTCCTGATGTGATGCCAACCACAGCCCTGGGGACAAGGCCCCTGGCCCAGCTAAGGGCGCTCCTGGCATTTGGGCCAAAATGCTTCAGCTGTGCTCAAGGGAAGTGAGGGAAGGGTTTATCTCACTTGTGTTGAATGGGCTACACTGGCAAAGGGAAAACCAGGTCAGGTCAAGCCCTCATTGCCCAGCAGTGCCTGGTGTTGCTGCACCCACCCTGAAGACACTGAGTGCAGCACCTGTTGACACTGCTTCTGTCACCCCATGACAGAGAAGCTTGTCCTCTGCCTTTGAATGAATAGGTAGGAATAGAAAACTGTTACAGTGTAGGTGGTTGACTCTTGAGTCTATTAGTGAGGTTTTAAACCTCTGATTGTTGTGTGTCATCAGTCCTCCTTTGTCTCATATAGTCTTACGAGTAGCATTAAGCCTATGCAATAGCCCTGGAACAAAAATACAGCTGTTTAGTCATTCCACAATAAAGTAATAGAATAGGCAACAACTTCTGCAGGAAGCTTAGAAAATAAGCACCTATGCAGCTAATTCCAAGTATTATTCCCATTTGGCTAAGGTGTGAGTGAAGTTTGGGAGACACCATCAGCTGGACCTTCTGCTATGTTCCATAGGCTTTAATCACAACTTCCTCTTTGTGGATTTTGGGGGTAGGAATTTGGGAATGCATGAAAAATATATGATAAAATCCCATCTGAAGTGTGAATTTACCTCTTACTG
Organism: Empidonax traillii; assembly: GCF_003031625.1. NCBI lineage: Eukaryota > Metazoa > Chordata > Aves > Passeriformes > Tyrannidae > Empidonax > Empidonax traillii. The sequence continues at coordinate 1,139,275 of NW_020955318.1, forward strand.
GTCTTTTATTGCTGAAGTTTTCATTAAGAACACTGAGAAAATGGAAAGACAAGAGAAAATGTTGGAACTGTCTAATATGAAGTAAAGAAATAAAACAGTGGAAAAAAGCATCTGAACTTGGAAACAGCAGAAAGACCTACAAATGTCTTTTTGTTGCCATAGTGTACAGCTGAGTAAAAAATATTTTAGACAGAAATTGTCTTATCTATTAGTAGAAAAGACAATAAATTTAATGGTACTAAGTAATCATTTGCACTTCTCTATTTTCACCTTTGTTCTCTTCAATCTTTACCAACATTAAATAAGCAACTATAAACACATAGTGGTCAGTACATGCCAGTGATTTACAAATACAAAAATGGGGCTTGGACCGCACTAGAGTCTGTGCAGCAGGAGCCATGAGGTGCTGTTGATGGCTTGTAGTTCAACAGGGTATTTTCTTGAATCTATTTTTGTCTGTACTGACACACACGGCATCTGCAGGTAAAGCAAAGACATTTTAAAAACGTACTCATGCAGCACAGGTTTCTTGCTCTACAGGACACCAGCCTGCAAAGCTTCAAATCTGTTCCTACCTGGCAGAGGAGTGACACTATGTACCAGCTCGAGACAAGCCTGATAAAATGGAATAAACTGGGGGAAAAAAGGTTGCAGTTATGAAATGTTTAAAAAGCTGATCCTGAAGCAGCTGCAAAGCAGCAAATCTAAGACTTTCTGGCCAAAAATGTGGAGGCTTTGCAAGTTATTCTGTTTAGGAGAAATTGATGCAATGCTGTTTCCTACAACATTTCTGAGCCTGTTCCTTTGGGCACTGGAGGTATTAGGAAAATAAAGACAGTTTCTGTGCTTCTAGCAAGTCTCTTCCAGGCAGCCTATTTCCAAATCTGCCTCTCTGGTCTTTTTTTCAGGGTAACACTTATTTAGGGTAGGCCTGACTTGCTGCTCAGTTCTATGTTCTACTCTTCCGTTATATCTATAATCAAGGATCAGAAAAGTTCCTCTTCCCAGATGATTCTGTTTCTTCAGTGAATTTACATATGTCATATATTGTGTCTGGTGCTGATACTAAGTTGGAGACAGTTGCTTCACCAGTTTCTATAACACAGCTAGATTAGTATGAAACTTAGTAGAGATAAAGATGTATATTCATGCTCAGGGCATTTGTTTCACCCTTCAAGACACTTATTGATTTACTGAAGTCTTTAAAATTAATGTGGATGCTCCATTATGTTTTGGATCATATGGCTAAACTGATCCGGTTTCTCCAGAGCTGTAACAAGGATGTCAGTGTCAAAGTTTCTCGATATGTACCCAAACAATATCTCTTTTCCTCATATCAGATTTCTATTTCCTGTGCTAGGATCCTTTTCTACTTTTCAATACTCGTAAATCATACTCTTGCAACAACATAATTCCTTTTATTGTGAAGTCTACATGGTCAGCAAGATCTTATCTAGAGCAATGCACGTTAGAAGCTGCAGTTTAAAAGTTGTACTTTTCAGTTGAAGAAAAAAAGACAGGCTGGGAAAGTAAGCTAATACCTCTCTGTACACAGCCTGGGTGCAGGGCACTGAAACCTCAGTAAAGTATCAGATGAACCTTGAAGCCCACATGAGTGAGGGTACAAGATGCTTCCTTCCCACAGGCAGGATAGATCAGTAACAACAACTAGCTCAGGGTAGGCTGGAGAGAAAAAAAAGAAAACCCAAAGTAGAGGTGCAAGATTAAGGCATTCTTTCTTGTGCTTTGTCTGAAGTCAAACAGGCTGCATAGCTTGGGAATTTGGGTATCACCTACAGAACACAGTTTTCAATAGTAAGGTGGCCTCCTCTCAACAGTTTGTTGCCCAACCCTGGTGGGTCCCAAGCTCAAAAGGTGTCCATGCCCAAAACTGCCCAAGACTTAGAGTCCCAAATTAGGCATGCTTGAATTCAAAGGAGACACAGAAACAGGATGTTTATTTGCCTCTGGCCCCATGAAAGCCTTGAGACACTATATTCTTAAAGCACCTTAACAAGGGATCAAGGCTTTCACGAAATGCAGTTATGCAGTTCCAGCCACTATTTTTAAAATATCATTACAAGCACCAACTTCCACCCTCACGGAACAGTTTTCTGATCATCATTCATTAAGAAAATGACAAATCTATTCTCAGTAGTGCCCCAGGGAATTTCCTAAGCCTTGAGGGAAGAGTCTTAGCCTAAGGCTTTAGAGTCTCCTCTCTCCTCTGGAGGAGGAGAGATGTGTTTCATCCTTCCAGGTGTGCCAAACAGAAAAAAAAAAAATCCTCTCAACATTCATTAAAGCTGAGCAGAAGGAACAAATAGCTTGACAACCTGTGGCCTCATAACCCAAGGAAGGAAAGGGCAGTGATCCAAGGATGCTGCTGCTCTCCAGTGAGTGGTGTAGATGTCCCAGCCAAGGCCCAGCTGGGGAGTTCCCATGGCTGCCCACATCTCCAAGCAGAGCACTCCAGTCCTTTTCAAATGTTATAGGGATCAGAGTATCTATACTTTTTAGGTCAAAAGGATTTTGGCAGCTTCCTTATATACACTCTAAGGGCTATGGATGCCGTTCAAAGGGGTCACAGAGCACAGCATTGCATGAAGGACTTGGGGGTGATGACTGATGGAAAACTCACCATGACTCAGCAATGTGCACTCACAGGCCAGAAAGGCAACCAGAGCCTTGGCTGCACCAAAAGGAGCATGGCCAGCAGGTTGAAGGAAGTGATTCTCCCCCTCTAGTCTGCTCTTGTTGGACTCCATGTAGAGGACAGTGTCCAGTTTTGGTGACCCCAACATAAGAAGGGCATGGAACTGTTGGAGCAAGCCCAGAGGGGGGCCACAAAGTTGGTAAGGGGACTGGAGCACCTCTGTTACAAAGACAGGCTGAGAAAGTTGGGACTGTTCAGCCTGGGGAAGAGAATATTGCATGGAGACCCCATAGAAACCTTCCAGTATTTGAAGGGGGCCTACAGGGAAGCCGGAGAGCGACTCTTTTTCAGGAACTGTAATGATAGTAATGGGTACAAATTGAAATTTAAGTTACATATTAGGAAGAAATTTTTTACTGTGAGGGTAGAGAGACACTGGAACAGGATGCCCTGGGAGGTTGTGGATGGCCCAGCCCTGGCAGTGTTCAAGGCCAGGTTGGATAAGGCTTTGAGCAACCTGGTCTAGTGGGAGGTGTTCCTGCCCATGGCAGGTGGAGTTGGGACTAGGTGATCTTTAAAGTCATTTCCAGCCCCTTAACATTCTACGATTCTATGATTTGAGGTACTCATGTCTTTGTTTCTGCCCATTAGGAATCGAGCCTCGGGAGGAGCAGTGTCTTACCGAAATGTTCTGGCCCAAACATGCCCTCTAACAGGAATCAAGAGGGAGCTGAGGGATGTACACTGGCCATACTGGGCTGCAGGGTGTTGGAACTGGCAGCTTTCCTTCCTTTACAGGTTATGCCCCACCTCAGATACAGGCTCTCAGAAGTACCCCAGTCAGCATATGCTCAGTGTTAAGTCCATTGCTTTTTAGAGGCAGCACTGGAAAAAAAAAAAAAGAGGCTTACCAAAGCCACTACAAATACAAGTACATACTCTCATTATCACAGCTACAAAAGGAGGTCTGTTTGTCTCCAGTGTGGAGGCTTAGCTTACGTAAACCCACTGGTCCAGTAGTCACTGGCATTTCTCAGCTTCTGCACAGGGCTCTGGGCAACATGAGGTGCAGTGCTGACAGCTGGATAGCGATGAGCCTGGCTCTCCCCATCAATGCAAGTCTAACATCATGACTTCCATCAGGAGAATCGTCACTACAGTATCTCCTACCTCCAGTTACAGGGTATTGCCCAGAACCAGACAGTCACTGAAAACAGAAAACACCCATCAGTTTGAATTGTGAATCAATGAGCTAAAAGAATATTCTTGCTTAAGGTAAAAACTGAAATCACCAGAGTTATTGTACACCATTCTGCTTTCAAAAGCAGAATTTTATGAAGGTTCTATTAAATATGAGTTTGAATAAAAATTGTTCATTTGTTTTGGAGTAACGTTAAGACCCATTTCCAGAAAGAATGGAAATATATAGTGACGATAAAAGAACTTTGAATGAAGACAAAGGTAAGTTCTTCGGGAGTGCAGCCAAAGTTCTGGGTGTGGGAATCATGTTCCCAGAAGTTCTTGCTTGACAGCTGGCTGCAACCAACTGGAGCATAGGGAAAAACCAAAGACTAGCATGCAAGAGCAACTAAAGGTCATAGCAGCAAAGAAGGAATATGAAAATATGAGATTAATCTGTTGAGAATTGCATATTTTTCAGCAAAAGGCTTTGAGGAAGATCTGCCAGGAAGATGAGGCAGGTAGGAGAATTTGCTTGAGGAACAAACAGGAAGAATCTTGATTTCAAAAAGAGTAGCACCACTTACTGGTGACCATTTTTGGTGGGAGAATGCTGGCATATTCCTAAGTATACTTATGCAGATAAAGGAGAAAAGCCACTGCTACTATGATGTTTGTTTTTATAATGGACACTTGAAATATTTATGGAGATGCACTTCTTGTAACATAGTTTAGGTCAATTCTCAGTAATGCCCTAAGTACTCAAAAAATACATAGGTTGGAGCTTAACAAGACATGATTAGGCCAGCATTATATCTGACCTAATTTCAATTCAAATAAGAGAAAATCCACAGAAAAACCTTTCCTACATCTCTCACGCTTATTAGTATTTAAAAATACATGCAAACCCCTCCATATGCACTAACAAGCAGCAGAGTCAAAAAGACTACAAGATAAATATATGCAATAAAGAACTTGGTGCCTTCTCTCCAAACCGTCTAATCAATCAAAATGTATTTTGCTCTGCATATTTGCCTATAATATTTGCTGACCTGTGTGAGTAAAGCTTACAAATACTTGTAGCTTACAAAAGTCTTGTGCTTTTCAGGAAAGAAGGTTCCAAGCAAGAAGCCATCCATCACAGCATTGGCTGGCACTCTTGTTTAGAAATAAGTTAAGGCTTCTTGCCCTCAGTGAGTACTTGTCATTGTTGTAGGAATGGTTATTGGAGGGTTATTCACAATAAAGGGGTCTCTATCCTGGCGGATGGGACTTGGGCATGGTGCAGCACAAGTGCTGCCCTAGTAAGCCCACAATTTAAATGCATTAATTTGTCTATTCCCTGTGCCCATATTCTTTTATTTTCCCTTTTTTTTTTTGGGGGGGGAGGGGGGGTGGTGGTACTTGGTTAAACAGTAGTGGGAAAAACCTGTGTGACTTAAGGTCCCTCTGTAGCTGTGGCTGTTGCCTAGGCTGATGCCAAGTACCAGCTAGACCATCATCTTTCCCCCGAAGTTAATTTGCTGGTAGGATCAGGCCCATCTTCTGTAACATATAACTGGATTTGTTCAGTGGCATTCCCAAACAGCATTGCTTTATGTCCTGTCTTAATTATCTTTCATGCATTTAACAGCCGGTGAAATGACAGGCAGAGGCAGGAGAGAGCAGTTCTGCTGGGACCTGCTTCTGCTTGGCCCAGTGTGATCAATAACCTGCTGGTGCTCCTGCCCTGGCACAGACACAAACTGGCCTGAGACACAGAGGGCACTGTTTATGTCTCTGTCTACCCCATGTACAT